>NC_042970.1:20120804-20469971 GCF_901001165.1 Salmo trutta | reverse complement strand
AAATAGTACATATCATGTAAGGATATCTATTGAAATTATGCATTTTACATACATAAATACATACATAAATTATCAGGTAATGCCTACAGATATGATACATTTCTGGAAATATGTTGATTCTTTAATGCCGAAGTATGCCGGAGTTAGAATATTCTACAAATATGTAAGCATCAGGTGAGTGTCTTGAACATATCTCACCCCGGATATCTCCCTGGACTCATAGTAGCAGGGAGATTTCTGAGGTCCGGATTGGATGCATGTAGAAACTGTCCCATTGCGGAGAATATCTTAGCTCCATATATGAAATTAAGGACATGCGTATCTGGAGTATGTCTACTCCTTATATCTAATAAAATGTCAGATATCCAGAAATATATAAATAAAGATATCCCCTTATATTGACCTTTTCCCCCCAGTGCCCTTTCATCCTCAAAAGACTTAGAGAAATCATCCTCAAAATCTTACCAGAAACTATAAACCTGTAGCTAATATTGACATTTTTTCATGAGCAAGTCTTCACTACCTAATTCTACATCTAGCTAAGGTGTTTTGTGGTAGCAGAATCAGTATTTCTGAAATTCGAAGTGTATATAAAAATGTCCTAGCCAACAGTAAGTGTCTGCTGGCTGAACTAATCTCAACTCAATTCATATGAAACAAAAGGCAGGGATGCTAACAACGCCAGTTCACACAATCAATGCTGAATAATACCTGCAGCTAGCTAGCTAGTGTAGTGAACTTTTAGCTAATGATCTGCCGTGATTAATGTGCCGAGTTCTACAGCACAGCTGACTGCTCTCTGTGACGTTATTGCGTTGGCCAAATGTTACAAAGTAGTGAGGCACAGTGCCAGCTGTCAGAATCAGATACATGCTAATTTCTGAGAACAGTCTCATAACTTTGGTGCCTTAAAACTTCATCAACAAGCTGGCAAACTAGCTACCATATGTGACCCGATTCAGGAAACTAGGCATATGTGGTAAGTCACGACTTCACAGGAGAGCCGTTTGAACGTAAAAAATATTTTTGGATCAAAATGAGTTTTTGGGCAGAAATGCCTTCTCAAACTTGCAAACGTTCAAGTGCCTTAATAACAAACTTGTATGCCATCTGTAAATACAATAAAATTGTTAAATTACGAGCCTTGTTGGTTAAGCCACAAAAAAAGGAAGCAACCTTCTCACTAGCCATGATTGGCTGAGATAATGAGTGGGCTGGACATGCCGAGAGATGAGTTCGGATTGGTCTGCCATATAGAGGGCTTCTGTCTATTTGAGCTGGTCAGTCTGTGTTGGTAATCCTGTCGAACGCGGCTTTTTTAAAAATGTATTGTGTAGTGGCGCTGCATAGGTGTTGCTCTCCACTTTCTGGGGGATCAAGTTTTGAAATCAGTGAAATTAGAGTATGATAGCTAAAGAGATGGAGAAAACACCTGTGTCTGGATTACATCTTCAAACTAAGGGCAACCGTGGCGTGGCATTCCTGACAGTGAGACGTGCACATCATGCATGATGATGTATACAGGTAAGATAGTCTAGCGTTAGCTAGCTACATTGTCAGATATTACACATTTCTAATTTTGGCAGAAGGTGGTTTCATTTCAAGCTAAAGTGTACTGTTAGCTAGCTAGCTAATGTTAGCTGGCTGGCTCCCTAGCAGACGTTATTATTCGTATCCCAGAGCAGTTTGCTTTTCTAGTTAGAGCCTAATGTTAGCTAGCTAATAGTGAACCTGGTTGGTTAGCTCCCAGCACTGTGGCATTGTTGGCACTGTGTTCATTGTTGTTTAACTAGCTAATGTTAGCTGGCTGGCTTGTTAGCTAACGTTACGTGACGTGTGTACAACACCCGTAAACGTCTGCAAAAAATGTAATGAAATTGTTGTCAGCAGAGCTGGTTAGGCTGTTTTCATGTTATCTCTAGGTAAACAAATCATCGGCCAGAACATCAAGTGTGCGCTCCAAGAGCGAAACGAGATGGGTGGGGCTAAAGCTTAAAACTTCTTAGGGACATACCGAATCTAACTGCCTGTAGCTCAGGCCCTGAAGTAAGGATATGCATATTTGTGGTACCATTTGAAAGGAAACACTTTAAAGTTTGTGGAAATGTGAATTGAATGTAGGAGAATATAACACAATAGATCTGGTAGAAGAGAATTCAAAGAAAAAAAACCCAGTTTATTTTCTACCACCATCTTTGAAATTCAAGAGAAAGGTCCCAGTTCTAGTCATCACTCTGGTTGTAATTCCGATGGTGTCCACAAGATGGCAGCAGTGTATGTGCAAAGTTTCAGGCGGATAACTTGAAGTATGAGCAAACTACATGACATTTAGTGTGAAGTCACCCAGGTACATTTGGGCAAATCGTGAAGGAGACATTTGCATTCATATTACATTTTTTTCTGCAAGAATATCTTCAAATCTGTATACTTGGACTTTGATTTAGCTTTTCCAGTATTAGTAGCCATATTATAAGTTCAACATTTGCAAAACAACCAATTTTCATAACTTCATAACTCTGAATATTCTTATCATTTTTGTCCAAAAGGAAAAGGCATGCTGTCGCACAAGGTTAGTAGCTACATTTTACGACAGATACAGGGTTTCCAGATACTCCCGTAAAGCCCAGCTCATTGGCTATCTAGCTAGCTTTGTTTGACCTCGATTGGCGCTTATTTCACCAAGTTAGAGTTGTTCAAGTGAAGACCGCCCGCGTCATCAGCGTGCTATGACCAAATTTGGTGTCCTATAGGATATACTACACCCCTAATAATATAGTGAAGTCTGGTTACGTTTTAGGATCTCTGAGGAATATGTACGAATTTGATTTGACTGGTTGAAACAACGTTTAGGGTTAGATTTTCACAGATTCCCTTCTTTGCAAATTGAACGAGTGGAAATATAAAATCAATCATGCATGCTATATGGACCTTTTTAGGATATGAAAAAGGATTTTATCTAACAAAACGACACTTCATGTTATCTCTGGGACCCTTTGGATGATAAATCAGAGCAAGATTTCAGAATGGAAGTACACATTTCACCTTCAGAGGGGAATTTATCAAACCTATCGCGGTGAAAAAAGTGTTTTGTTGTTAGGAGCTCTCCTCAAACAATAGAATGGCAGTTTTTCATAGTAATAGCTACTGTAAATTGGACAGTGCAGTTATATTAACAAGAATTTAAGCTTTCAGCCGATATAAGACACTTATATGTACCGACATTTGTTGTTTCTCTAAAATCTGCGTTTGTGACACAAGGCGCTGCATGATTTACAACTGTCTAAGAGGGTGTGAACGATCCTGAATGGGTGTAGACAAAGAGGAGCTCTTCACTGGATACCAAAATATTCAAAGGCCATTTTCTCAAAAGTAAGTTCACAAGTTGATCAACTTTCAAAGCAGAATTACTTTCACATTGTTCCTAAAATGCAGTGTATGATATACCCTTTTGTAGCTCTGAGTCTTCAATGTAAAAAACACAATTTCAAATTTTGCTACATAAGACCGAATCCAGGTGGAGTCACATATGACCATTCAAACAAGCTTGCACTTTGCTGTTAGCTGGAGCATGGTTTGGTTTGCCATAATATCAGGTGCATCTATAGCTACCGAGAGCGGCGTGATTTTCAGAATTAGGAACTAGTGTTAGGCGGATGAGAAAAATCACATTTTTTTAGATGTGTTCCACGTCCTACAAGACAGATCGGTTGAGGGATGAGCGTCGCGATCTGACATAAGACAATGAGTTCCTACATGATAGAGTGCTTGCTTTGTTATGCAACTGGTGTTGTGTCCTTTCTGTCATCCTGTGAACCCCATTCATTGCTGCTCGCAGTTATATTTACTTTTTGTATTCCAATTATTTTTCTATCAAATCAGTTGATTGTGTGCAAAATGCAATAACTGTGTGTAAAAATATAAATAAATACAACTACATTTCACTATAAATGCCAAAAAACGTTGTTCCTGTCATGACAGTACCAATAACCTGGAATGTTATACTGTGCATTGGGGACATTCACTGCTCTTTCTTCCACACAAGTAAATGAGTAAAATGGTGTAGGATTATGTGTATTATGCAGCACAGGCATTTGTGTGATATATTGTATGCAGTGCACAGAACAGACTTTTAAAAAAGGATTCTGCAGCTTACTTGGCGCCTGATTTACGCGCCAGGTGCACTTGTTTTTCCATGATGAAAGTAATAATAGAAGGTATAGTAAGGTGGAAGAAAGAGTGTAAATGAAGAGACATTTGTTTTAATCAATTACTCAAATGTATTTGTATAACAATTTTTCTAAAACACATTTGTCACAGCTTTGAATTTTGTGTTTTATTGAGCTCCTTCTTGTTGTAATGACTGTCTTTCTTTTTCAGCATTTAAATATTTCTACATCAATTAGCCTAATTAGATGTAAGCAAGATGTTCCTTTACATTATGTCTGCCAGTCGCACTTCACTTCTTCTTTATAGAAAACTATTCTTATACTGCTAACAATATGGCCACATGAAGCAAACCTTTTTCTCTGTAAAAACAAAATACTCTGGAAAAATAAATATGATTTTTATTTTATAGCCACTGGCTTCCATGCTCAATAAATGTAATCAATGAATTAATCAGACCAGCTCCAAATGAATACATAGCTAAGTGAGCCAGCACAATGTCTATAAGTGGATCCAATGATTACTCAACAGATTAAACACAAAGTTGCAGAATAAAAGTATTAATGGCTTTATTGATCTTTACAAGTCTAAAGCAGATGACAATAGATTTCAACACAACTGGACAGGTAACAATAATGGTCATTTGCAGGCAATAATGCATGAATAATATTTTCAAAAAATCTCGCACTTTTTCTTGTACAAATAACACAAATGTATGTGAAAGAAAACAACAAAAACATTAGCCACATCTGGCCAGCAGAACCAGCTCCTCAAAATGTAATATAACATAAAAGGATATCTAGCACAAGGAGATACATCATCATCACCCATCATTTGTTAGAATAGGCAGAATTAACACATGAATACCACTCAAGTGAAGATTTGAACACAAAAAATACAAATAATTTCAAATTGTTTTGATGGATGAATCCATTTAAGACTAAATTGAGAGTAGGGATAGTACATGTAGCCAGAAGTTATGTCATTTCATGAACCAGACTGGTTATTCAATTCAACAAAAGTAAGAGGAAATATTTAAAGTATTTTCACGAAGACATGTGTGACAATGTACAACAGATTTTAGACCTACTAAATAGACAGTTCCATACATGTCCAGCATGCACGATTGATTATAGATTCATATTACAAATCTTATTATCTTAATTTGAAAAGGTGAATTAAATGGTAGGTTTGCATCAATAACTGGTATGAAATCATTAATATTGTTGAAACAAATAAGCTTATCAATAAAATCAGTAAAATAACTTTGGTAGCTGGTACAAAGAATAAACTCACATAAAATACTCAGGCGAGGAAGGGTTGTCACTGGTAGACCCAGTTTCATGGTAACCATTCGAACCAGTCAATTTCTCGCATTTGAGTTTATATGCGTCCCTCTCGCGTGCCAGTCGGTTGAGCTCGTGCTTCAGCTGCTCCACCTGTGTGACAAGGCTGGTCTTCTCGTGCTCAAGAACGTGTTTCTGCTGAACGCGTTTGTAGCGGCACGATTGTGCGTAACCACGGTTTTTCAGGGTTCGGCGCTTCTGCTTCAGACGCATCATGTCGTCCTTGGTCAGACCCCTCAAGTGCCGATTGAGCTCTCTCACTGACATGGAGACCAGCTGGTCGTCCGAGAAGGCGCTCTCCACGTTGAGTCGTCTGTCGTGGCGATTCTGCTGATGGAGGTGGTGCGCACTAAGCTGGGAGTCGGGTGAGTGCGGAGCCGAGCTGTCGAGGTCCTGCTTGTGGTGATATTGATTTTGGCAGTGCATATCTTGCATATCAGGGTGACCCGAGAGACCGTCGGGTTGACGGATAAGTCCAGGGTACTGCTGGACATGGCCGTTGAGGTTATGTGCCGCCCCGTACCCTTCGAATTCTGCTTGGAGAGCCTGTTGGTGACCGTTCGGAGTGGGTTGGTGCCCGTGGACTGTGGTACCGATAAGGGCCTCCACTGCGTCCTCAGGTGTCAGGCCAAAAGTGTGGGGATACATTTGCTGAGAATAACCTCCACTGCTGGGCGTCCAGTAAAGATCATCAGGGTTCCTTTGCTCACCCGGATTGAAACTCGGTGACGATGGCACCGAACTACAAGGGGTGCTGACCGGGGTAGAGGAGACTGAGTCCGGTCTCTGGAGCTCGCTGCACGGCCCAATGAACGAGTGATCAATCCCCTGCATTGTCTCCTTCTTCACTTCGAACTTCATCAAGTCGAACTCACTGACATAACCCAAAGGGGTTTTCGGCAGACCCAGATTTGTATGCGATTCGGCGGTCATTCTTTCCAGTATCTATTTGTCTTGGCCACTTCCAAGGGGCACAAAACTCTATTCTTTCATGCAGTCTTTTGCAACAATTGCACTATTGATGAGACGCTTCATACAATTAGTAAGTCCGTCAAATTAAATCTACAGTGAAAACACGCGTGCGTAAAAATGGAAAGAAAACCGTCCTCTTAATCGGATAGAAGAAAGGTGCTCTGAGTCCACGGCAGGGCCAAAAGCTCTGCATGTGTGTAGCTGTACTGGTTTATGCTTGCGAGCGCACTTTCTTCATAAAGAACCGTTGCATGATGTCACACGGTATAGACTACACCTCCCTGCTCTTCTCCAATAAAAAGACGACGAGAAGGGTAATTTGCATAATAGCTGATGTGTGCGTTTTGACAATCCAACAAAGGTTGAATGTAGAATGATGCCCAACATTTTTTTTACATAGACCTGCAAAGACATATTGTAGACGACACGTTTTACAGGCTACTGTGGCCTACTTTATTTAATTTGTGCATATGTTTCTCTTTCTCTCACACACTACCTCACCACTTGATGTATTAAAATAGTTTATTGTGAAAGACCACAAGGGAACTGATGCTGGAATGCAAAGCATCTGAGGACTAAATATGTAGTCTGTAGGCTATATGTCCAGGGATATATTATAGTCAATAGGGCTAGTTATTAAAAATGTAGACGCACTAAATTACCATCTGACTTTCCATATAAATAACATAAGACTATCACAGTTTTAAAGTCACAATTGTATTTGGACAATGGTCTTTATGTTTAAGAGGAAGTCCATCAATCAAAAACATAATTCAAGAATTCTAATAGAGCTGTTGTGCTTTGCAATAATCCACCACCACCCATAATAAACAAATAGCCTATACTCTCTCTCTAGTCCATGACTAGCCCACTGAAAATAAATCTTTATATTCCACTTGTATGTGTTATTATTTGATTTCTGGTTATATTATATGGAAAAGCATAAAGAGTGGACCATAGAGTTAGAAATAGGCTAATTGTAAATAACTGTATTTCTATGGGGTTTCTCCTGAGTTCTGGTAGCCAAATTGTATATTTATAGATCTATGCTGACCCCTTGTGGTGATATGAGGAAAAACGTCATTATTGACCCTCAGGGTATACTGAGCAGTGAATGAAAGCTAGCGTTGTGTCATTGTCTGATATCTACCCTGTCATTTTTTCCTTAATTCATTTTTTTTATATTGGCTTTTTATAATGTCAGAATGTACAGAGCATGCATAGTAAGTATACTGTGAACCATCAGATCCTCCTCTCCACCCTCTCCGAGTTGGGCATCTCCGGTGCGGCTCACTCTTGGATTGCGTCCTACCTGACAGGTCGCTCCTACCAGGTGGCATGGCGAGAATCCGTCTCCGCACCACATGCTCTCACCACTGGTGTCCCCCAGGGCTCAGTTCTAGGCCCTCTCCTATTCTCGCTATACACCAAGTCACTTGGCTCTGTCATATCCTCACATGGTCTCTCCTATCATTGCTACGCAGACGACACACAATTAATCTTCTCCTTTCCTCCTTCTGATAACCAGGTGGCGAATCGCATCTCTGCATGTCTGGCAGACATATCAGTGTGGATGACGGATCACCACCTCAAGCTGAACCTCGGCAAGACGGAGCTGCTCTTCCTCCCAGGGAAGGACTGCCCGTTCCATGATCTCGCCATCACGGTTGACAACTCCATTGTGTCCTCCTCCCAAAGTGCTAAGAGCCTTGGCGTGACCCTGGACAACACCCTGTCGTTCTCCGCTAACATCAAGGCGGTGACCCGATCCTGTAGGTTCATGCTCTACAACATTCGCATAGTACAACCCTGCGTCACACAGGAAGTGGCGCAGGTCCTAATCCAGGCACTTGTCATCTCCCGTCTGGATTACTGCAACTCGCTGTTGGCGGGGCTCCCTGCCTGTGCCATCAAACCCCTACAACTCATCCAGAACGCCGCAGCCCGTCTGGTGTTCAACCTTCCCAAGTTCTCTCACGTCACCCCGCTCCTCCGCACACTCCACTGGCTTCCAGTTGAAGCTCGCATCTGCTACAAGACCATGGTGCTTGCCTACGGAGCTGTGAGGGGAACGGCACCTCCGTACCTTCAGGCTCTGATCATTCCCTACACCCAAAGAAGGGCACTGCGTTCATCCACCTCTGGCCTGCTCGCCTCCCTACCTCTGCGGAAGCACAGTTCCCGCTCAGCCCAGTCAAAACTGTTCGCTGCTCTGGCACCCCAATGGTGGAACAAGCTCCCTCACGACGCCAGGACAGCGGAGTCAATCACCACCTTCCGGAGACACCTGAAACCCCACCTCTTTAAGGAATAGGATAGGATTAAGTAATCCTTCTAACCCCCCCCCTACCCTCCCCCCCCAAAAAAGATATAGATGTACTATTGTAAAGGAGTTGTTCCACTGGATATCATAAGGTGAATGCACCAATTTGTAAGTCGCTCTGGATAAGAGCGTCTGCTAAATGACGTAAATGTAAGTAAGTATGACGATGGTGGCTTGTGGTTCTCAATACCCCCTCCACCCAGTCTGGCCCCTTGGTCATAGGGTCTGGTTTAGCTTTCTCTTAAGTTTTTTTTGTCCATGGCAGAACAGATTCTGATGAGAATACCTCATCAGAAACGAAGAGTCCTCCTGATTGATGTGAGTGCTGCAGTTATTCTAAACACCATTAGGATTTCTCTCCCTCTCTCTCTGGGTTTATGCACAACATCTATCCCACATGGTCAGAGGCTGCTGCTGGGCACTGATTATTTGGTAAACATACTGGCTTCTAATGAAATTAGTAGTTTTTTTAGACCAGTGTCAGTAAAGGAACATGGAGAAAATGGAAAGCAGCATAAACATAAAAGCAATGACCAGACTGCACAAGGCTGAAATTATGATTGCTGTAGAACAACTGAGGTATGGAAGAGAGAGAAAGAGAGAAATAGATGCTTGGTTTTCTTTACAGTTATGCTACCTGTAGAAACATACTGTGTTGAAATCCAACAAATTCATTTCAGATAGTTCACATATTTTCTTCAGCTGACCTTCCCATAAAAATCTAACAATAATAGATACAATATAGCATGCAGAAATGTCATAACTGAAATTGATTAAATACATGTTTCAATATTTTTCTTAATGTGCCCTTGCCTACTTATACTAGTTATAGCTGATTAATTGTACATTGTATCTCACTGCAACATTGAGTCTGCATAATGGCAAACTGATCAAGGACCGACAGTACTATCTGCGCACTTAGCCCCAACTACTTTGTGGCCCAAGAGCTTACAGACTGGCTGATCAGCCACAAGGAAGCTCTCGATCGGGCAACGGTGGTCTGCCTCATGCAACACCTTATGGACCATGACATTGTGCACCATGGTACTGTTGGGCACCACAGTAACATCTCTAAGGGGATATAAAATGCATAGTAAGAGCTTTTCCAAGAGCCTATGGCCCTGACACAGGACCAAGTGTATATTCAACTCCTATTATACACTTCCTCCTACATCAGGGATACCAAGAGCCAAGGAGCTTTGCCAATATACTAACATTGATACAGGAGATCCAAAATGCTGAACTATAAAGTAGAACAATGTGAAAACATTTTTCTGATCTCTTTAGTTTGTGACAAGTACCCTATGTTCAAGGATGCAAAATTGCTGTACCGTTTCCGTAAGGATGATGGCATATTTCCATTTAACACCGTCAAGGTCTTCATCCAAGGACAACGATTGTATAAGCAGTAAGAACTACTTTGTTTACCCTGGGGGTCTCTATCTGGTAGGAACTGGTGCCCTTGAAGAAGTCAAGCCTAGCTTAGGAAGAAGGGTAGCCACATCATCTGAATCTTTTATTTTACAATGACGGCCTATGTTCTCAGTATGTGCTGGTTTTGGTGATTATGGACTGAAACATTCAACTTTACCAATTGTGTACAGAAGTTTGTGTGTAACTGTTCCATTCATTCTGTCTCTCGAGTGCAAAATGGATGTGACATGTTTTGTGTGTGCGGTGTGTTTTGCAGTGTAATAACTGGCAGAGACTCCATTCTGCATCTAAGGGAGGCGCAGGGTGTTGCATACCAGCGCTCCTTCCCTGGCTGCCAGTTGATCGACTGGTTGCTACAGAATGGAAAGACAGAGAGCAGGCGCCAGGGTTTGGAGCTCTGCCGTGCCTTGCTGGAGCATGGCATCATTCATCCCGTTGTGAGATGTTACCTTTTGACCTTTAGCCCATTACATTTGGCTCCTAAGTTGCGCAGCACTCTAAGGCACTGAATCTCAGTACTAGAGGCGTCACTACAGACACCCTGGTTCGAATCCAGGCTGTATTACAACCAGCCATGATTGGGAGTCCCATAGGGAGGCGCACAATTGGCCCAGCGTCATCCGGGTTTGGCCTGTGTAGGCCGTCATTGTAAAATAAAAATGTGTTCTTAACTGACTTGCCTACTAAAAATAAAGGCTAAATTAAAAAATGTAAAAAAATTTGAGGTAATACTGGTTCCCCAGCCTCCCAGTTGCTAGCCTTCTTAAATTACTTCTATCATAACCAATTAGTATGATGCTTTTTGTGGTCCTCTCATATATATATAGTACCAGTCGAAACTTTGGACACACCTACTCATTCAAGGATTTTTCTTTATTTTTACTATTTTCTACATTGTAGAATAACTATGAAATAATGCATGTGGAATCATGTAGTAACCAAAAAAAAGTGCTTAAAAACAAAATCTAAATATATTTTCTGTTTTAGATTCTTCAAAGTAGCCACCCTTTGCCTTGATGACAGCTTTGCACACTCTTGGCATTCTCTCAACCAACTTCACCTGGAATGCTTTTCCAACAGTCTTGAAAGAGTTCCCACATGTGCTGAGCACTTGTTGGCTGCTTTTCCTTCACTCTGCGGCCCAACTCATCTCAATTGGGTTGAGGTCAGGGGATTGTGGAGGCCAGGTCATCTGATGCGGCACTCCATCAATCTCCTTCTTGGTCAAATAGCCCTTATACAGCCTGGAGGTGTGGGTCATTGTCCTGTTGAAAAACAAATGATAGTCCCACTAACCACAAACAGATGGGATGGCATATCACTGCAGAATGTTGTGGTAGCCATGCTAGTTAAGTGTGCCAATTACCTTCACCTCAGATGCCAAAATATTTGTTATTTTGGCATTAATACGTGTCACATATCAGTTTGCAAACGATGTAAAAAAAATTACATGTAATTGAGTTAATAAAGCCGCATACAAACATGGTCTCTTTTTTGCTTTCTTGAGTAAGGCTGCTCCAAAATGCTGGTGTTCCAGCCTAGCTCAGTGCTTTCTGTGATGGTGGGGCTAGCCAGCAGAAAATACAGAGCGTTGCACCTGATTGGCTCAGTTTTCTGTCATGATTGGCTCAGTTTTCTGTCACTCATGGGACAGTATGTCATCCCCAATTCTAAGATTAGAGCTCGAAAATGTTATCCTCTTGAATTCTGCCATAGAGTTATATTAGAAGTGCCCATCCAAGAAGGCTCAAGGTCATTGGCCACAGAAAGAATGACATCAAATCATGTTATATCTACAGTAACTTTTATTGGACTGATCATGTCAACATCTCACTTTCAATGTCTTAGCTAGCAGTCATCATCAGTTGTCATGAAGTTGACAATCTACTGGCAAATCCTTTTTAATCCTTGTCATATGATGAGAAATAATGAAGAGAAATTATAGATAAAACGTATTGGTGCTCATCGGCCATTGTACATAAAGATTACACAAGTTGGAAATCGCAAAGTCTTGTATGTTACTGCATAAATTATGTAATATGCGAGGGAGAAATTTATACTGTAGCTAAAAAAGTAACGTAATACTAAGTGTATGTTGTGTAGTAAGCTGTTAGTAGCCCATGTGCCTCACCCTAATGATTTGGTCTATTTTCACCAATGCGGTTTTGTAAACACATAGTAGTTGTGGTGCTTGGCTTGCACGTGCAAATTCAGCACACACAGCATAATAATAGATTTGTGTTATTTGACACGTCAAATATAAAAGCTTATTTAACGTGTCAAATAGTGTTATATAACGTGCATCTTTTTTGACACGCCAAGATACAAATGGCGTTCAATATGCCTCACCCTAATAATTTGGTCTATTTTCAACTCGTTCTAACTTGGTGGTGACTATAGCCTATAACCTGTTTCAGAGAAATGTAATCATTGAATATTGTAAGAGCTGTCATTGTCTGGTTATATGCCCCATTTATTTATCCTACATTTCTGACTTGTTTATTTATTTATTTTACCGTTATTTTACCAGGTAAGTTGACTGAGAACACATTCTCATTTACAGCAACAACCTGGGGAATAGTTTCAGGGGAGAGGAGGGGGATGAATGAGCCAATTGTAAGCTGGGGATGATTAGACAGCCATGATGGTATGAGTGCCAGATTGGGAATTTAGCCAGGACACCGGGGTTAACACCCCTACTCTTACGATAAGTGCCATGGGATCTTTAATGACCTCAGAGAGTCAGGACACCCGTTTAACGTCCCATCCGAAAGACGGCACCCTACACAGGGCAGTGTAGGGTGCCCTGGGGCATTGGGATATTTTTTAGACCAGAGGAAAGAGTGCCTCCTACTGGCCCTCCAATACCACTTCCAGCAGCATCTGGTCCCCCATCCAGGGACTGACCAGGACCAACCCTGCTTAGCATCAGAAGCAAGCCAGCAGTTGGATGCAGGGTGGTATGCTGCTGGCTTGTACAGGGAGAACACTGTAAGAACGGCCCATATTCTGAATTCTGTCGCTGTACATTTCAAAAGTGCTAAACAAATAGTTAAATTGACTACGTCCGTCGTCGCTCGCTCATTAATGTCTTAATTGAAATTACGGATTGCCTCTTATCAGCTTGTCGTCCCCTTATGCTATAGTTTGTACTTCTCAATTGTCAGTAGAAACCACATTTGTTTAAGCAAGTCTGCCATATCAGCTATGTTTTTTAAAAGGCAGTAAATGAGGCTGAATGAACTGTTTTGCTGCCAGACAAGGCTCCGCTGATAGCCAGGTGTAGCAGTGGTAAGATGTTGGGACTGCTGTTGGAACAGCTTTATGTAGGCCCTAACAGTTTGTAGGCACAATTTGTTACTGTAAAATATGTGTTGTTTATGAATTCGAAGGACCAATAAAAAGGATAGAAAAAAACTTAGGTGCTGGATTTTAGGCTGGTAGCAACTGCCACAGGGTGTCCGTTCAGAACATGAGGAAGCAGTAGTTCCAGATCAAGGATTTAATGAAGATCCACACACACACATAGAGTGGGGGAAAAAGTATTTGATCCCCTGCTGATTTTGTACGTTTGCCACTGACAAAGATAAGATCAGTCTATAATTTTAATGGTAGGTTTATTTGAACAGTGAGAGACAGAATAACAACAAAAATATCCAGAAAAACGCATGTAAAAAATGTTATAAATTGATTTGCATTTCTGGCTCCCAGGTGTTTTTTATACAGGTAACGAGCTGAGATTAGGAGCACACTCTTAAACGCAACTTGTTACTTGTAAAAAAGACACCTGTCCACAGAAGCAATCAATCAATCAGATTCCAAACTCTCCACCATGGCCAAGACCAAAGAGCTCTCCAAGGATGTCAGGGACAAGATTGTAGACCTACACAAGGCTGGAAAGAGCTACAAGACCATGGCCAAGCAGCTTGGTGAGAAGGTGACAACATTTGGTGCGATTATTCGCAAATGGAAGAAACACAAAAGAACTGTCAATCTCCCTCGGCCTGGGGCTCCATGCAAGATCTCACCTCGTGGAGTTGCAATGATCATGAGAACGGTGAGGAATCAGCCCAGAACTACACGGGAGGATCTTGCCAATGATCTCAAGGCAGCTGGGACCATAGTCACCAAGAAAACAATTGGTAACACACTACGCCGTGAAGGACTGAAATCCTGCAGCGCCCGCAATGCAGGGCGCAAACCTGGTGGCCTGCTCAAGAATACATATACATGCCCGTCTGAAGTTTGCCAATGAACATCTGAATGACTCAGGTGACAACTGGTGAAATTGTTGTGGTCAGATGAGACCAAAATGGAGCTCTTTGACATCAACTCAACTCGCCGTGTTTGGAGGAGGAATGCTGCCTATGACCCCAAGAACACCATCTCTACCATCAAACATGGAGGTGGAAACATTATGCTTTGGGGGTGTTTTTCTGTTAAGGGGACAGGACAACTTCACCGCATCAAAGGGACGGGGACATGTACCGTCAAATCTTGGGTGAGAACCTCCTTCTCTCAGCCAGGGCATTGAAAATGGGTCGTGGATGGGTATTCCAGTATGACAATGACCCAAAACACACGGCCAAGGCAACAAAGGAGTGGCTCAAGAAGAAGCACATTAAGGTCCTGGAGTGGCCTAGCCAGTCTCCAGACCTTAATCCCATAGAAAATCTGTGGAGGGAGCTGAAGGTTTGAGTTGCCAAACGTCAGCCTCGAAACCTTAATGACTTGGAGAAGATCTGCAAAGAGGAGTGGGACAAAATCCCTCCTGAGATGTGTGCAAACCTGGTGGCCAACTACAAGAAACGTCTGAACTCTGTGATTGCCAACAAGGGTTTTGCCACCAAGTACTAAGTCATGTTTTGCAGAGGGGTCAAATACTTATTTCCCTCATTAAAATGCAAATCATTTTATAACATTTTTGACATGTGTTTTTCAGGATTTTTTTGTTGTTATTCTGTCTCTCACTGTTCAAATAAACCTACGATTAAAATTATAGACTGATCATTTCTTTGTAAGTGGGCAAACGTACAAAATCAGCAGGTGACCAAATACTTCCCCCCCCACTGTACAACACCACTCTCTCTGATACTAATTGTGGTTATTTATGCATAATAACATTAGAAATAAAAGTAATTTCTTCTAAGGAGGTAAAATAATCAGGTCGAGAACAGCTTGATCATCAGAATGGACACTATAGACTACCTGAGGCTCTGCCTGGTCGGGTATTACCCTGTCCCGAGAAAGAAGGCTGCTTATTGGCTAATAAAATTATGATGATTGGTGTGACCTCATTCCAATAAGAAAACCAAAAGAAAGTTGGGGTCTTGGAAAGGAGATGAGCTGACTGTTTGAACAGTTACCATTATAGTGCAATTAATGGATTGTTTAGTGTTGTGCAGTGGCTTTGCTGGGCATGCATCCCACATTTCTTTTTGCCCCACCAAAATGTACATGCTAAAATCGCCACTGATAACAACATTCTTGAATAATAATAATAGTCTTCTTTTTCGGACCTTCTGCCGAGTCTCAAATCCAAAATGCTGGAGTATAGAACCAAATTAAAAGTTGTAGCTTCACTGTCCAAATAAATATGTAGGGGAGTATCTTGTAGGGAAATAAATATAGTCCCCTTATAACAGTGTTTTGCATGTCAGGTGATGGGGATGTGGGCTGGGGCTTTGTGGTCAGAGGTATGGCCCCAGTTTACGTCCAGGCAGTCGATCCTGGAAGCCCTGCTGCTGCTGCAGGGGTTAAGGTAACGCAAACATAGTGCCACACACAGTAATATATTAATATGTAGGCCAATTTTTTGGTGACATTCTCCTGATTCTTATTGTATGTCTAGGTGAGTCAGGTGAATGGGCAAAGCATTCTTCACCTGGATTACTGCCAGGTCACCAGGCTGGTGATGACCGGACCTCGCACAGTTGTGTTGGAGGTCATGGAACCACTGGGGTGACCAGAAGTACCATCAAAATTCTCCAAAACCTGCCTCAAAAATCTCCTGAACTAGCTAAACTATTGTGTGCTGTGTTACAAAGGGGCACAGTGTGGTATGGACATTTGTACAAATTGATCTGTAAGCTATATATTGATCTGTAAGATACTACTTCCAATTTCATGGAAGTCTCTTGAAAGAAAAATTATCTGAGTGCATGGCTTTGTTGTTGAGCATCCATGCTGTAGATTGTTTAGTTAAATAGTTTTAGCCTATTCATGGTGGTGGCTACAGTTGCTAGCCTAGAGAAAAATTGGCAAAACTAACTAAAACTATATCACAGGGTCAGGGTGTAGTAGCCTAGTCAAATACTTTGTATAACTAGCTCATTGTTCTGTCTGTGGCCTAGTCTTCTATGGGCCCACATGTCGTGGAATAGGTGGGTGGGTCCAGTCAAAGAAAATATATATGATGCTTTTGGACCACTTTCCTTGATTTTACACCCAAGAAACATAGGTGTGACTTTTGAAACAATTAGATACTCAGTACTATGGGAAGCATATATCTCAGAAAAAATATTGTAAATTTAAAACTTATCTCCCCAAACATTCACTTCCGTCTTTTCCTCCTCGCCATTTTGGATTGACTTGGCTCGGGTTAGTTGGGAACGTTCAAGAGAAGTGCTGATGATTGTCGGAGTCAATTGTAACAGTCCAATTTGCCATGTATGCTGTAAAATATGCATTAGAAATCCACCCCACATATTGTGGCTATTAGCTAGCAATTAATTTTACGTATATTGCAGATGGCAGAGATTTTGCTTACTAGCTAAACAGCACCACCGGCTTGGCGAGGACGAACAACAACCGCATCATTGAGTTGGATTCATTTGTTAGCCAACGAGCTACCGTTACTTGTTAGCTAGCATTTATCTCAGCAAACCATTTGGGCAGCCAGTGTTTTGTGTGGTTGGGTTCGGAGACATACCAGGTAAGATTGGTTAGAGTTGAGGCGCAGCATTTTGTATAACTAGTTATCTAGCTAGTTATGGCGGCAAGTTAACTAGCGAACAAACATGCCTGGCTATCATCGGCTAGCTAGTTGGTCGGCTAGACATTGGCTAGCTACTGCATGCTAGCCAGTTCGCCTTCTGCTAAACTGACGCCAGCTAACAAATAAGGTATCTAACTAGCATCCATTGTGTATTTTATTTACCTCACTTCATAATGATGACTAACATTAAACATAACGTTAGCTAGATAACCAACCTTTGACAAAGGATTTGTAACTAACCATCAGAGATCTAAGTGATGTTAGCTAGCTAAATTCTCTAACGCGTTAGGCCCATATTCGCTTTTTAGTCTTAATTTAAGGTTAGTAGTGTGGTTAGGTTTAAAATCACTTAAAGATAAATTGTAGAAATGGGCGGGGTTTATGCTTTTGTGGCTATGGTAAGTAGTGACGACCGCATAGCTACATGAGGACGTTTCAGCTGTACGGGAAGCTAATAGATGAGAAGAATATTGTACCAGAACTGAAGTCCCATCATGTCTGTGCCAATCAATGCTGTTTGTGATTTAGTTATGATCTTCGAATGTAAAAAATCTTAAAACGTTATTGCCAAGTACCTCAACTCCACGATGATTTCATCTACGGAGTTGAGTGTAGACTCGTTTTTTTATTAGCCTACAACACAGTCGATTCTTCAACCATTACAATGTTTGTCCTCTCTTGCGTTCATTTCTTTGTTTGCTGAAATGCATACTTTTTAATAAGACGTTAATGAGAACGTTAATAAGACGTTAATAAGACGTTAATGCTACAACCACCGACTGTTTCTAAATTGCTGTTGCTCTAAGATGCGCATGTGCCAATTAAATAACGGTTGTATTTGATGTTTTATTAAACGTTTCAACAAACAAACGCTAGCAACATCAGAGGATAAACTGCTACATGGTAAGGGTTTAAGAATGTACTTTTTTTTGTATTGACTTCATAGCAAGTCAGTGGTTCGTTTAAAAAACACTAGTCTGAGATCAACCCTGGATAAAATCATCATGGAGTTGAGGTACTTGGCTAACTTTGGGTATGAGCAGGCCATATGGGTTTGACATGAGTAGTAATAGAATTGTCCGTGATTTATTCTTGCAGTCTGGAAAGATGTATCAACTCCCTGTGAACAACCTCACTAGGATACGAAGAGCAAGGAAACAGGTGAAGGCGGCACTTTGTGACATTGGACTGGAGTACTGTAAGGAGCAAGCGGAGGTGAGATAAAAAATAAAACAAGTCATAGCTTTTACCTATCACTAAGGTTCTAGTGTTGTGTGTCTGTGCCTAACGTAAGAGTTTCACTCATATTTTTTGTCACTTGTGCTTCCGAAAAAAATATGGTGGTAGAAGTTAATAGGCATATAATCTAATTTGACAAGTTCCAGCATACAGTACTGTGATTTCTGATCAGAATAATTGTCCCTCTCACATAGGATCTCAAAGAATTTTGCCCAGATGAGAACTATGTGAAGAATACTGTCTGCCTGGAACTTTGTTCATGGGATCCGACATTCTCAAAAACACAGGTAAATCACTCACACTAGAAAAAGGACAAGATTATTAATTGAATGACCCCTTATTCTGGGGCTTGTAATGATTATAGTGCTTCTTTGTTTGTCACAATCATAAATACAACTAGTTTTGGATAAAGGAGCAACCATTTCAATTTTGTAAATGTTGTGATTACAAAGTTAGAAAAATTAAACAACATTGTTAGGTGCAGTGTCACATTTTCAAACTTGCCTGTTTTTGTGTTTTTTTTACAGGAGTACCGGTCAAAGCCTTTCTGCTGCACAGAGTGCAACTTCTCTTCCAAGTACTACTCGGGCTACAAAAACCACTTCCGAAATGTCCACAGGCACAACTTTGAGAACCGCATCCTGCTCAACTGCCCTTACTGCACCTTCACTGCGAGCAAGAAGACAATGGAAACGCATGTCAAGGTCTTCCACATATCTAGTGTGGCACGTCAGGGTCTAGGGGGCTACCAGGGGGCTGCTGTGGGAGCAAATAACAAGGTGGAGAAGGCAATGTACTATTGCAAGAAGTGTAACTTCCGGGACCCTCTGTACAATGTTGTGCGAAGGCACATCTACAGGGAGCACTTCCAGCATGTAGTCTCACCCTATGTTGCCATGGTCTCAGAAACATCAGTCAAAAATGGAGCCAATGCTGTCAACGGCAACAACATCCTCTGTAAGCGCTGTCAGTTCTCCACCCGTAGTTATGAGGCGCTGGTGCAGCATGTCATTGAATATCATGAGCGCATTGGCTCTCAGGTGACAACCATGATTGGACATGCTAATGTTGTGGTGTCCAGACCGCAAAGCTATGGGATGGCCCAGAAGGGTTCTGTGATGACTGGGGGTCGTACCCTGACGTCTGAACAGGTTAGCCATATGGTGGGGGTCCATCTAAAGCAGGGACCTACTGGACTAAAGAATGTGACAAGTCAGTCCTCTATTGCTGGCCAGCGTTTGACCATTCCTAGTAATGGTGGTTTGGGAGAAGGTGCCAATGCTAGTCTTACATCCCAAACACAGAAGTGGAAAATGTGCACGGTCTGCAATGAGCTCTTCCCTGAAAACCTGTACAGTGCTCATTTTGAGAAGGCACACAGGGCTAAGAAGGTATGGGCAATTGCAAAGTATATCATGAAGATCCACAACTTCACCAGTAAGTGTTTGCTTTGCAACCGATATCTGCCCAGTGACACGTTGCTTAACCACATGCTGATCCATGGGCTCACTTGCCCACAGTGTCATGCCAGCTTTAATAATGTGGAGAAAATGCTAGATCATGTGGGGCAGGCTCATCCAGATGACTTTGTTGGTCCTCCAGCCGCCTCCCCACTTACCTTTGACCTCACGATTGGGCATGCTAAGAACAAAATCATACAGCTTATTGTTATAACCTATAACATGAAGGAACCTGTAGCTGCTCAGGAGCAGTCTATGGCTTCCCATGCCCAGAACAGCTTCCACACTCCAGTGAAGAGTCTGCCTTCAAAGATGCCAGTGAATAAGAATGACATGCTTGCCAGAAGTCAAGCCACTATATCTGGCAGCAATGAGGTTGGCAAGACCCTATGCCCACTATGTTTTACCATCCTCAAGGGCCCTATATCTGATGCCTTGTCACAGCATCTGAGAGAACGACACCAAGTGCTTCAGACAATGCACCCTGTGGAGAAGAAGATGACGTACAAGTGCATCCACTGTTTGGGCGTCTACACCAGCAACATGGTGGCCTCCACGATCACTCTGCACCTTGTGCAGTGCCGAGCTGTGGGAAGGGCCCAGAAGGGCCTGGGACCAAAGTCTGCCTTGACACTCAACTCCTCTGGTGCAGGGTTCTTAAAGCGTCAGCTACCCTCCCAACCCATGTCTGGCTCCAAGAGGATGAAGATAAAAAATGATGTATATTCCCCCATGAATATAGACAAGCCAGGGGAGGCTGTGGATCTAGTGTTGGACCCCAGGAACTATGAGCACAAGACTTATGAAGCACGCAAAGCCTTTCTCACAACCTATTTCAATCGTTGCCCCTATTTAACTTCACAGGAAGAAGAGAAGCTGTCTGCAAGCCTGTGGCTCTGGAAGTCTGACATTGCCAGTCACTTCGCTAATCGACGGAGGTCATGTGAGGGAGACTGTGAGACCAGGAAATTGAAAGTGCTACTTGGCTTTGACATGCAGGCACTCAAGGGACTGAAGCATGACATGGACTTTGAGGAGAAAACCAAGCTCCCCATCACGTCAGTGGAGAAGGCCTTTAAGTCTAGGCCGGCACTTAACACAGACCAAAGAAAGCAATGCGAGACAATTAACTGTACCCTCAAGCTAAGTACTTACACAGAACCCATATCTATTGACTCGTCTGATAGTGAGTCGGAACCAGAGGACTGTTCCATTGAGAATGGGCAAGTTGACACACCAAAATCTGTGGATGTCACATCTTAAGGAAAATCAAACCTGCCAGAAGAGAGATCTCCAAGCATTGCGGGGCCTAAAATAGAGATGGGTCCTTATCAAGATGGGAGATCAAAAACCTGAATCACCTTCTGTTAGTCTACTACAGACTCTAGGCCTAAATAAGGTGCCATGGGTTGGTAAGATGATGAATCAAAATGAGAGCAGCCTAAAAGACCTGCGGTACAGGGGAAGCATGAGGGTTTGGTGCAGGTAATCCTTACACTCTGCAGTTCTTCGGTTATAGGAATGTCAGGGAACGTAGGAGAGACTGACAGGACAAATTAAGACTTCATAAAGTCAGTGGGATGCTCAGTTTAAGTAAATAACAATTACTAATTCATAGATTAGGAACTACACAAGTATAGAAACTAGCTGTTAAAACGTCTGGCTCCAGATAAAGGTATGCTGAAATGGTGCAAAAGAAAATGTATGGTGTCTGTAGCTAATATTGGTGGGAACATTGTACATATTTAGTAGGCCTACATTAGATTATGCATACATTTAGAATGTCAGTTTTAAGTGAAATTCAAAAACGTTCACTTATAGGCATATGGATTGGCCTCCCATGTGATGTATTATTGTCATTTCAATTTTAGAGATAGCAGGGTAACATGTATACATACCTATGTTCACTTTTGTTTAAACAAAGAAATTGGTTTAATAAAGCTTTTTTCAAAGAACCTTCATTTGACTAACACTATATAATGTTATTGTGCCCCTCCATTATACAAATATACTCCGTTGTAATAAAACAATATATATATATATATATATATATATATATATACACTACCTAGGGTTGCAAAGGGTCAGAAACTTTCCGGGAAGTTTTCCATGGGAAGTTAAGCCCTGGATTTGGGGAATTTTGCTTATATTCATCAAAAACGTTTGCTTATAACAGTGAACCTTTTTTGTGGGATACAAATGGAAATTCTAGGTCTTGTGGCATATTTTGGTTAAACTATCCTCAATTCAATGGAATTGCAACCCTCTGCATGCACAGTGCACTCTCATCACGTGCACTTGCACATCACATGTACAGTTGATTCTCAAGATCTTGCACGCTAATGAGATGCTATTGAGCCCACACTACTACACTGTCTGAGCAAAGGACTACTTGCTTTCTGGTAAGTTTTGATTACAATAATGGGTGGTGTGAATATATTTTGTATGACACTATTTTTTTGTTAATAGTAAATGGTAGCTTACAGCAAAGTGTATTTTAAATCATTTCTAACTTGTTAACAATTTCTGCAAGTCAGTTTTTGCTACCCTGTGGATTTTGACCTGCTAACTGAGTGTTAATTCACCTGTTTCCATACATGTTTTATTTTAAAACATTTATCTTACAAAGGAATTGAATCTAACTGTTAACTATTTATCTGTACATGGAATTGAATATATTTTTTTACTCATTTTTTCCCTAATCTTTACAGGAAAATGCCACGGGCACTATCTGATGTGTGGAGACATTTCACTGGAAAAGTTGTCTACATTTGCCAATACTATGCCAAATCATATGTGAAGATTGCAACAAAGATGCAGATCATCTGGCCAAGTGCATAAAGTTCCCTCAGTGCTCACAACAAGAAACCTCTGACAAAAGTCCCTCTACTTCTATTCGAGGTGAAAATGTTGAATCGGACACCTTATCGATAGCAACAGCTCATGGTCCTCCTGGAATCAGAAGTTTTTTTTGACTCAATGGAGGAATGTAATCAGAGAAATGCTGATGAATGTCTTGCTCGAGCTGTGTATGCAACTGGTTCACCTCTGCTCACAGGCAATGTGTACTGGAAGAGATTTCTGAATGTTCTTCGCCCAGCATACACCCCTCCAACCAGACATGCTTTATCTACTAATTTGCTGGATGCAGAGTTCAAGTGAAGGTCAAGCAAATCATAGAGAAAGCAGACTGTATTGCAATCATCTCTGATAGTGGTCGAATGTCTGTGGGAAAGGAATAATGTACTACATCAACTCCAGCCCTCAACCAGTATTCTACAAGAGCACAGACACAAGGGACAACAGACCCACCGGTCTCTACATTGCAGGTAAGCTGAAGTCAGTCATCAATGACCGTGGACCACAGAAGGTATTTGCACTGGTGACAGACAATGCTGCGAACATGAAGGCTGCTTGGTCTAAAGTGGAGGAGCCCTACCCTCACATCACACCTATTGGCTGTGCTGCTCATGTATTGAATCTGTTCCTCAAGGGCATCATGGCACTGAAAACAATGGATACATTCTACAAGAGAGCCAAGGAAATGGTTAAGTATGTGAAGGGTCATCAAGTTATAGCAGCAATTTACTTCACCGAGCAAAGTGAGAGGAATAAGAGCACCACATTAAAGCTGCCCAGCAACACCTGTTGGGGTGCTGTTGTCATGTTTTACAGTCCTGGAGGAGTCTCCAAGAAATGGCCATATCACAGTCTGCCGATATGGACAGCCCCATCAAGAGGATCCTCCTGGATGATGTATTTTGGGAGAGAGTGGTAAGCAGCCTGAAACTCCTGAAACCTATAGCAGTAGCCATGGCATGGATTGAGGGAGACAATGCCATCCTGTCTGATGTTCAGACTCTACTTGCAGATGTAAGAGAAGAAATTCATACTGCCCTGCCCACTTCACTGTTGCTCCAAGCAGAGGAAACTGCAGTTCTGAAATGCATCAAAAAGCATGAAGACTTCTGCCTGAAGCCCATACAGAGTACATGTTGGACCCCAAGTATGCTGGCAAGAGCATCCTGTCTGGTGCAGTGATCAACAAGGCCTATGGTGTCATCACTACCGTGTCTCGCCACCTTGGCCTGGATGAGGGCAATGTTCTTGGCAGTCTGGCGAAGTACACTTCCAAGCAAGGGCTTTGGGATGGATATGCAATATGGCAGTCGTGGCAACATATCTCATCAGCCACCTGGTGGAAGGGACTTTGTGGATCTGAGGCTCTTTCCCCTGTTGCCTCCACCATCCTCCAAATCCCACCATCAGCTGCCTCAGAGTGCAACTGGTCCTTGTTTTGGAGCACACACACCAAGGCACGCAACAGGCTGACCAATACAAGGGTTGAAAAATTGGTTGCCATCCAGGCAAATTTAAGGCTTTTTGAGCCTGACAATGAGCCATCCTCAAGGTTGGAAAGTGACAGTGAAGATGAGGCCTCTGATATTCAAGAGGTGGACATTGAGTAGGTCGAGGGAGAAGACATGGAAGCCTGAGAGGAAGACAATCAAAGCTTTAGTTCCTAGGCTTTCATTTTACAGATGTATGTTGAATTTAAAATATATATATTCCCTTTTTGTTCAGTGAAATCATCCTATGTGAAGAAAGAGTCAACTCATTTAAAGTTCAATTCGTAACAAATTATTTTATTTATTTTGGAAGGATTTAATAATTTGTAATTGTCTACTTATGATAAGGTAAAAGGTTTGTTTCTGTCTCCATATGATATGGTAAATATATCCAATGCAAAAAGCATCTACATTTAAATGGTATTAATTTGCATAGATTCCTGTTAATTCCCATGGAAAGTTTCCATCTCTGAATATTCCCCAAAATGTGCAACCCTAACAGTACCAGTCTAAAGTTTGGACACACCTACTCATTCAAGGGTTTTTATTTTTACTATTTTCTACATTGCAGAATAATAGTGAATACATCAAAACTATGAAAAAAACACGATTCCATGTAGTAACCAAAAAAGTGATAAATCAAAATATATTTGAGATTCTTCAAAGTAGCCACCCTTTGCCTTGAAGACAGCTTTGCACACTCTTTGCATTCTCTCAACCAGCTTCATGAGGTAGTCACCTGGAATGCATTTCAATGAGCAGGTGTGCCTTGTTAAAAGGTTGTTTGTGGAATTTTTTTCCTTACTGCGTTTGAGCCAAATAGTTGTGTTATGACAAGGTAGTGGTGGTATACAGAAGTTAGCCTTATTTGGTAAAAGACCAAGTTATATTATGTAAAGAACAGCTCAAATAAGCAAAGGGAAATGACAGTCCATCATTACCTTAACATGCGAAGGTCAGTCAATATGGAAAATGTCAAGAACTTTGAACGTTTCTTCAAGTGCTGTCCCAAAAACCATCAAGCGCTATGATGAAACTGCCTCTCATGAGGACCAACACAGAAAAGACCCAGAGTTACCTCTGCTGCAGAGGATGATTTTGTTAGAGTTACCAGCCTTTTCTATTGTATTATTAACTGTATGTTTGTTTTACTCCATGTATAACTCTGTTATGTGTGTCGAACTGCTTTGCTTTACCTTGGCCAGGTCGCAGTTGTAAATGAGAACTTGTTCTCAACTTGCCTACCTGGTTAAATAAAGGTGAAATAAAAATAAAATAAATATGTGGGAACTCCTTCAAGACTGTTGGAAAAGCATTCCAGGTGAAGCTGGTTGACAGAATGACAAGAGTGCAAAACTGTCATCAAGGCAAAGGGTGGCTACTTTGGAGAATCTAAAATATATTTTGATTTGTTTAACACTGGTTACTACATGATTCCATATGTGTTATTTCATAGTTTTGATGTCTTCACTATTCTACAATGTAGAAAATACAGAAAAACCCTTGAATGAGTAGGTGTGTCCAAACTTTTGACTGGTACTGTATATATTTTACCTTTATTTAACTAGGCAAGTCAGTTAAGAACACACTCTTTGTTACAATGACACCTACCCCGGCCAAACCTAGGCCAATTGCGCAGCCCTACGGGACTCCCAATCACGACCTGATGTGATACAGCCTGGATTTGAACTAGGGACATCTCTTGCACTGAGATGCAGTGCATTAGACCGCTGCGCCGCTCTCTATACTAGAGAGTTGATTATACTCCAAAATCTTTGGGGAACACACGGATAATCTGCCCGCGATAATTTGAACACGATCTTAACTTCCGGTGTATCTTTGATTGGTGGTTCATTTTATGAGAAGGCGGAACATCCGATCTACGTGACAAAACTGGCCAATGGCATTATTGGCCTTCTCGCCGCTCCAATTCGCTTGAAATATGTCGTTATTTTAAATGCTTTTATGCACAAAAATGGAATTTACCTTTTAAAAAATCGATACTTATCTATTGAAAGGTACTTCAGTCTTATTTGCAATTGTAAGTATGACAGACCATGATATTTTAAAGGATTGGTTTAGAAAATATTGCTATGGAGATGGGAAGCTTGTATAGTGAGTGTAAAAGCAGCTGTCATGTGTAGCTAGGTAGCGGCGATGCTAATTTGCTAGTTACGTATACATAAATACATATATTTTACAAATTTTATGAATACCATATTAAGAAATTACTGCTTGTTTGTCACTTGTACCCTAGGTGATATTAACCTGATCTCAATACGTTTGTTTTTGAGCTTTGAAATCAATTTATATGGCAGTAGCGCAGCATTAAAGAAAACACATTTTGACAATTTGTTATGCACTCTTGTCAAACGTGCTATAATGTAAAATAGTAGCTATATTAGCTGGTTCGTTGTATATAGCCAAAGAAGTGCATTGTTTGGTGGAAATTAATATGATGGTTATAGCTTTACATAGCCAACACTGATAGCTTGCTACCAACCATCAAAGCGGCGCCCCAATGGTATGGCGTAATAAGTTTCATACAGTATGTGTCAAAAAAAAAAAAAAAGAAGAAACATCTACCATACCCAACAGACCTGGGTTTAGCAGTGCAGTATTTCAAGGTGATTGTGATGCTGCTGGGGCAGAGTTCCATTCTTAATAACAATGAACAATAGAATCCAGTGTTTTCATGTTTTCTGCACCAGAGAATTTGTGTGCGAGTGTGTTTTTTTTCTTCCAGGGTGTGATAACTTGTTGCAGCCCAGAGGAAACTGCCAGACAGCAAGCATTTATTCCAGAACATCTCAGTTACAGTGTGAGGTATGGCAGGAGAGCCCTGGGAATCCAAATAGAGTGAAAAGTCAATGGATAAAGAGGGTTCATAGAAGGTGGAAAAGATGTCTTACAGTAACAGGGAACTGGTGGTGTTTTTTATAAGCTATAGACTGTCCCAGAGGAATTATTCATGTTGTCAATTGGGGCTGGAGGGTGCAAGTGGACGGACTGAGGGAGATGAGGCCATTGCAAATGGGTCTGTGGGGAACAGCAGAAGCAACTTGGCAAAGCCCTCATCTCCACAGGGGGGCATGGAGCCAGTGAAAGCAGCACTACGGGACTCAGTGGATGAGTTTGAGCTGCGCTACACCCGCGCCTTTAGTGACCTCTCCTCCCAGCTCCACATCACCCCTGCCACAGCCTACCACAGCTTTGAGAGTGTGATGGACGAAGTGTTCAGGGACGGGGTCAACTGGGGTCGCGTGGTGGGTCTGTTTGCTTTCGGCGGGGCCTTGTGTGTTGAGTGTGTTGAGAAGGATATGAGCCCACTGGTGGCGCGCATCGCAGACTGGATGACCACCTACCTGGACAACCATATCCAGCCCTGGATCCAGAGCCAAGGAGGATGGGTAGGTTGGAGCTGATACTTTACTCTGTACCTTATACATCCTTGTTATGGGATTTAGTAATACATTCTCATTGTCAACACTATTGTGTGTGTGTGTGCGTGCGCATCCTTTGCTGCACCCACTCTCTCTCTCTTAGAAATAGAGAATACCATGATAGACTACCCTAAAGGGAGAAGCTACAGAGGAGTATTGGGGCAAACAGCTGGGCTGCTAACACATAGTTCACTGTATTAATCTAGCTCTGTCTCTGTTCCTTGAAAGGACCGTTTTGCAGAGATCTTTGGCAGAGATGCTGCTGCAGACGTTCGACGGTCTCAGGAGAGCATAATTAAATGGCTGCTAGCTGGGGTGATTCTGCTTTCAGGAGTGCTGGTCGGCACTCTCATCATGAAGAAACGTCAGTGAGGTGGTGTAATACGAGCCACATCTAGTTTACCCCCAGCACATATAAACGCAAAATCAACAAAAATAGAACTTTATAGTTTATGTTTACATAAGCCCAGTTTGCTTGTGCACTGACAGAAACCTGATGATTAGCCCTGGCTACAACAGGTTTTGGGCAATGAATATGTAGCATGGTGAGCTGTCTCACTACTCACCTCTCCTGTCCTGCGCTCTGTAACATTTGTTTTTACATTTGAAAGGTAATACGTAAAATACAATTTTATGACATTATTTTCTTACTTTTATAATTATTATTGGTTTTATTTTTTTAACTTGGATAGAGGGTGTTGCATTCGAGACTGGAGGTGCTTTAAATGGACCTGAAGCTAAGCGTGAATGGGAAAACCACAGCTGGTGTGGGAGGACATAGGAGATTGTTTATGTATTTTTAGGTTTGTGTGTTACCCTTTATACCCTGGGACCAACTACATACATTCTTTCCAAATTGACATCTGACAAATTACATTGAAGATTTTAGAATATTGTTTTTATTTTGTGTTAAAGGCCCAATGCTGCTGTTTTTATCTTCATATCAAATCATTTTGGGGTAACAATTAAGTACCTTACATATTGATGTATTCATTGCTTCCAATGAAAATGGTAATATATTTTTTTTAAACTCCCTTAGCAAGAGAATTTCAGCTTGGACTCTCTGGTTGTTGTCTTAGTAGGGAGGGGGAAACAGCTCTTGCTAAAAGGGCATTATCATAATTTTCACAGTATTCTACCAACCTCTTAGTGGAAATATAAAACACAATAATATCATGTTTTTTACTGCATTGGGCCTTTAACTGAAACCACAGTTTCAATGTGACAATTTCTTTAAAATGTTACGTTCTTTCCTTGCTGTACTGGAGTTTCAGGCATGCACTAAATAATAAAACATATTTATGTTTTAAGTGGGTTTTTTTTCTATGTGATTCACAGACAACAGTTCGACACAGATAGTGGGAACATGAAGAAAGTAATGAATTCAGAGTTGCCCATGCTGCATTCTCATAATATGCCATTAGGGGGTGCATGTGCTCAACAAATACAGTTTCTGGAGCGACTATTTTTCAGCCTCAACTCAGTGCAACATATCAGGAATACCTTGTCCTGTTTCCCAGAGAAAGTGTTACTCTGAAAAGTCTACCTCTAATATACTGCCAATATCACATTGTCTCTCGGAGCTCCTCGCTAGTAGAGTTTGGAAATTGTCTACAGTACTGATGGCAGTGAAACATCCAACTTGGTTTGGAATCATAGTTCTACCATTGCACAATTAAAAGACCTCACAATCCCTTTTAATTTAATATTTGAATGTATTTAATTGTAAACACCAATGAAGTGGCGTAATACGAGCCACATTTAGTTTACCTCCGCACATATAAACACTAAATCAACGAAAATAGAACTTAAGAGTTTGTCATGTTTACATAAGCCAGTCTGCTTGTGCACTGACAGATGATTAGCCCTGGCTATAACAAACCCTTTGAATTCAATATTTGAATATTTATATATACATGTAGTTGTAAATCATGTATATTTATTTCTTATCCTACTTTTTTGTATTTTTCAACATAAATGTATATTCAAGAGCAGGTACAGAACATGTACAGCACATACGAAACATAACTGCAGTCATTTCACAAGAGCAGAATTAGATTCACATAGTGGTGTTTTTTCTTACACAATGTTACACAAAATTATCACATAGGCTGATACCAAACTTTTAGGTTATTTCTGATAACATACTATTGTATCTATTCATTGGAGCCTACGATATTCAAAACACATGAAGCAATGACTTCTCAAAGAATAATACTGAAAGTGTCAATGGAATAGACAGATGGGAACCAACGGATGGCCTGTGGTTGCTAATCTCTCCCTGTCATTTTTTGCCATTTCCCCAAACCATAGCTGGCCGCACCAGTAGATAAAGCCAATTAAGGAAAGGCTGAATAAATTATGGAAACTCACCAGCCTCGGAGAAAATAACTCTTACTCTCTTCATATTCTCATGTCATATTCACAAACTCAGCATCTTCTTATTTTTTTTAAGCTCACAGTGAGAGGAAGAGCCGAAACCTTGAGAAAAACAAGCAGAGTTGTGTATTCAAAAATAAATTATTATAGAGAGCATGTATTATATATATACTATATATAATGTTAGGAGGGATAGTTATGGGAAATAGAGATGGCTGAATTCTCAATGATTTATTTCACAAGGCCTCTCTCTATACATTGGCTTGACACTATGGTCAGAGAACCCTGGATGTCAGAGAGCCCTGGAGGTCATACTGTATGAAGTTCGTTTTTGATATGCATTCTTCAAAAGAAGGCTGAAGATGATTATGATCTGCTCTCATAATGAAAGTGGATGTAAGCTTGAGTCTAGGTGGCATGTCCCTATGTTCACTGCCTCTTCTTGCAACAGGGTGGTGTGCTCACAAGGCTGAAACAAAATGTTGCATAAATAACGGTCCTGCTTCTCCCTGTGACCGTCATGTCAGTGAAGCGTGGATTCAAGGGTTGTATAAACACAACTTTGCAAATGACTGTTTACATCTAGATCTGGTCCATTGAATCTATTTGTCTGGATTTATGTCCACAGCTTGACATGTTTATGAAGATATTATTGTGGTAGTGTTTTTGAAAATAAGTTTATGTACAGGAATGTACAGTAATACTGAAGTCAAAATGATTCTCTTTAGAGAGCTGCTCACAAATGTAGCCTTCTTTATGGTCATGCCTCATGAATAGCTTGACACCACAAATAATGTTGTTTTTTTATTAAAAAGTGACTTGTCATACTGTCATTTATTAGTTTGATATTATCATTGGATTAATATTACTGTGATAATCATTATTGTTAGATTGATTTGTCTGTTTAGATTGAATAGTCTGTCTATTGTTAGATTAAGTCTGTTGAAGCATGTGTGGGCATTGGGCTGAGTACCTATGTGCACTGCAGAGCCTCTTAGTGAGTAACTGGAGGGGAGTGTGTATGATTGGCTTTTGGCAGCAGGTGGGTGGTTTAGAGTGTGTGGCTTCAGTGATAAGTTATCAGTAGTCTGACAGCCACTGTACTGAATAACCCCAACCCCACTCCCCACCATGAAACAGAAAAAGAAACACTTTCGAGGTCACAACTTCTATATTATATTGAGATGTACTGTACATATAGTAGTCCGAATGTTGTCAAGTTTAGCCATGCTACATTTTACATTAAAAAAAATCATTTAGCAGATGCTTTTATCCAGAACGACTTACAGTTATATATTATCATATGATATTGATTTGAACATATTTATTCTGCCTGTAAGCTGATTTTAATCAGAATATCAAACCGTCATATCATATTTGTTTCTGAGTTATTACAAAGCAAATTATGTTTTGTTGTTAATACATGACCTTTGCGTTCACGCACCATAGCAAACAGCAGGGAAAATGTGTAATGCATTAAACACCATGAGCATGCAGGTGTTTGTGGAACACTGTGTGTGCCCATGGTGTGTGTGTGTGTCATTTTTTGTTCACCTAACGGTAAGTAATGCCACATCAATCTAAATTTAGAACCTGGCACAAGTTCCTCACTTGAGTTAAATGTTTTGTCACTTTCCCGCAGCTTAATGGAAAACTGAGGATTTGCATGTCTTGTGTTTCCAATACAATTCCACTGTCAGAGTCCTTACCCCAACAGAACCTGAACAAAGACACCATTATACCTCAACAAGTGAGAGTACAATGCCACTATAGTGATACTCACTGCAGCACCTGCAACAGTGCTGATCATTTAAATACCATTTACACATTGAAAACGATCAACTTGTGCCTAAAACCCAGGTATTTGTTTAGTAATTAACCAGAAATAGTATAGAAGTTTTCTTAATATTACCATTCATGTTTTATTGTTTATGTGGAGCTTGTAAAAAATGACAAATATAGAAATGTAGCAAATGCAAAACAATTTCACATTTGAATGCCCTTTCACATTGGTCTACTAAAATCATAAATATTTGAAAAGGCATATGGCAACTGTAGTCGGTGCGTATTTACAAAATACAGCTACAAGCTCATACCAGTGTTAGCCGTATCAATGATCACAGTGGGACGTATAAACTTTACTTTTATTGTTTTACTTTTCATAAACATAGAATATGCCTTTTAACAAAATACAGTCAAATTATTCTGTAAAAGTTTTTATTTTTTGATCTTGAAAAATGTGCCACCATATTATGTCCAGTGTTTAGACAAGATCAACTTCACACACAAAATTGGTAAGCAACTATAAATGCATTTATGTACAGGGCATCCATTGCTACAAAGAAGCTTTTCCTCAGTAGGCTACTTTGTGTCTGTATGCTCTGTATGTTGCTGCCTTTATGGGTCTGCATATGCCCAGGTCTGTTTCACACCAGAGTGGGCACCATGGCAGTGTTTGGGTGTTGGTTGTAGGACAGGTTGGCAGACGGGTGAAGGCCGGAAGGGGGGGGGGGGAAGTGAGGGGTGTGGCTGTAGGAGAGCAGTGACCCTGGGCCCAGGGAGTAAGGGCCCCCGTGGTAATCGAGGGTGGGACCCTGTGATAGGTCAGGGTATTGCTCCAACATGGCACTCATCTTGCCCTTCTTGTTCTTGTTTGACACTTTACGGTTTCGTGTTTGGATACCGTCTTTCTTCATAGTAAGGGGTCTGTTGACCTGTAAAAGAGAAGTGTGCCTTTACTTCATATACATAAGTTAGTACATTCTCTTTCTCCGTTATTACCCTGATACTACTATACTACATGAGGTAGATCTAAAACAAACCGCTATTGCGGTTCAATGACTAGGGTTCAGTAGCTTGGAGTTGTGTGAGGTTTTGTCTTTTTCACCAGTGAAGGGGTGCTAGCTAGAAGCTGATAATAGTAGCTCTCTAGCAGTCAGTATACTGTATCAGTGTATCTTGTTCATTGACTCACGTTGTGCAGCTTGAAGTAGAGTCCACAGGCGTTACACACAGGCTCACCGCTGGCGTTCCGTCTCCACAATGTGGTGGTGCTGGTGTTACAGTTGGCACATTGTGTCCCAGCCCGCTTACTGACAATCTGAAACAGAGAGAGAGGAATGTACGTCAATTCTGTGGATGAAAGGTGAGTTCCAATGTTCATTTGGATTCTTTGAATTTTTCAATCAATAGATTGGCATGTCAACACAATAGAATTTACAACTGATTAGCTTATCCAATCCTTGTGCCATATCATACCAGTCTTTTCTTTGGCCGGATCAGGGGACGGTTTTGGCCATTCATCTTGTGATAAAGCCCACAGGCGTTACACAGGTAGTGTCCTGTCCCATCTCGACGCCATAGAGGGGTGTTAGTGGCTCCACAGTTGACGCACTCCCTGGCGTCTGCCACAAATCACAAACACACTACATCAGTCTCCTACCGGTCATTTGTTCCCAAAGAATCATCTGAAATCCCAAAGGATGTTCAGAGGAAAGCATGGGGGGATTGGCCATCTGGCAATTCTGGCAAATACCTATTGGGCTGGACCATTTTTTATTTGGGTGGGCTGGTTGGAATTAATACACACACAAAAAATAAAAATAAACGAAAAATAAAACAATGAAAAAACTTAACATGGCTGACGGACCATGGGCATGTTGCGCAATTTCTGTTATACTAATATAAACTGGACAAAAATATAAACGCAACATGTAAAGTGTTGGTCCCATGTTTCATGAGCTGAAATATAAGATCCCAGAAATGTTCCATATGCACAAAAAGCTTATTTCTCTCAAATTTGGTGCACATATTTGTTCACATCCCTGTTAGTGAGCATTTCTACTTTGCCAAGATAATCCATCCACCTGACAGGTGTGGCATATCAAGAAGCTGATTAAACAACATGATCATTACACAGGTGCACCTTGTGCTGGGGACAATAAAAGGCCACTCTAAAATGTGCAATTTTGTCACACAACACAATGCCACAAATGTCTCTAGGTTTGAGGGAGCATGCGATTGGCATGCTGACTGCAGGAATGTCCCCCAGAGCTGGTGCCAGATAGTTGAATATTAATTTCTCTACCATAAACCGCCTCCAATGTCGTTTTAGAGAATTTGGCAGTACGTCCAACCGGCCTCACAACCGAGCCCACGTGTAACCACACCAGCCCAGGACCTCCACATCCGGCTTCTTCACCTACAGGATAGTTTAAGACCAGCCACCCGGACAGCCGTTGAAACGGCGAAGTATTTATTTTATTTATTTTTTATTTAAATTTGTAAAAATGTTAAACCCCTTTTCTCCCCAATTTCATGGTATCCAATTGGTAGTGACAGTCTTGTCTCATCGCTGCAACTCCCGTATGGAGAGGCGAAGATCGAGAGCCGTGCATCCTCCGAAACACAACCCAACCAAGCCGTCTGCTTCTTGACACAATGCCCACTTAATCCGGAAGCCAGCCGCACCAATGTGCCGGTCGCGACCGGCTGCGATAGAGCCTGGACTCAAACCAAGAATCTTCAGTGGCACAGCTAGCACTGCGATGCAGTGCCTTAGACCACTGCACCACTCAGGAGGCCTGAGGAGTATTTCTGTCTAAAATTAAGCCCTTTTGTGAGGAAAAACTCATTCTGATTGGCTGGGCCTGGTTCCCTAGTGGGTGGGCCTGGCTCGCAAGTGGATGGGCCTATGTCCTCCCATGGCCAGCCATGGCTGCGCCCCTGCCCAGTCAAGTGAAATCCATAGATCAGCGCCTATTGAATTTATATCAATTGACTGATTTCCTTATATGAACTGTAACTCAGTAAAATCGTTGAAATTGTTCCATGTTGCTTTATATTTTTGTTTAGTATATAATGAGCCTTTGGCTGATTAGTGTGCAACGGACAGTTTTGTGATAGGCAGAGCTGAGGTCATGCAAACTCACATTCAAAGTCAAATGCGACATCAGCAGAGACCTGTTCTGACTCCCCCGATTCTAGTGTCATCAGTTAGACAGCTAAGATCATGGATAGTAAAAAACGGAAAGAGCTCCTATAAACGTAAAAAGAGCACATGGCTACTGCTGGCTAACACCTTTGTCCCGAAGCAAGCACCAGTTAGCCTTGAGCTAGCTTCGAGCTAGGCCCATCTCCCAGCTAGCCGAAGAGGTCTACCAGCTAATTCTTGGGCTACAAAACCTCTTTTGCCAATTGGCCTGGACGCTTTATTGCCAACACGGAGCCCCGCCGATCCATCACGATCCATCAGTACGTCTTTTATTCTCTGTTCCCAACGCACTAGACTACCAGTTCTTATAGCCTTTAGCTGTACCCTTATCCTACTCCTCCTCTGTTCCTCTGGTGATGTAGAGATTAACCCAGGCCCTGCAGCCCCCAGCACCACACCTATTTCCCAGGTGTTCTCATTTGTTGACTTCTGTAACCGTAAAAGACTTGGTTTCATGCATGTTAACATCAGAACCCCCTAAATGTGTTTTATTCACTGCTTTAGCACACTCAGCCAACCTTGATGTCCTAGTCATGTCTGAATCCTGGCTTAGGAAGGCCACCAAAAATTCTGAAATTTCCATCCCCAACTACAACATTATCCGGCAAGATAGAACTGCCAAAGGTGGCAGAGTTTCAATCTACTGCGTAGATAGCCTGCAGAGTTCTGTCATACTATCCAGGTCTGTGCCCAAACAATTTGAGGTTCTACTTTTAAAAATCCAACTTTCCAATTCGAGGTAATCTTAGGTTTTATTACATACAGTCGGGAGGAACTATTGGATATAAGAGCAATGTCAACTCACCAACATTACTACCAGGAATACGACTTTCCCGAAGCGGATCCTTTGTTTGGCCTACCACCCAGGACAATGGATCGGATCCCAGACGGTGACCCAAAACAACGACGCCGTAGAAGAAGGGGCAGACGGAGCGGTCTTCTGGTCAGGCTCCGTAGACGGGCACATTGCGCACCGCTCCCGAGCATACTACTCGCCAATGTCCAGTCTCTTGACAATAAGGTAGACGAAATCCGAGCAAGGGTAGCATTCCAGAGAGACATCCGAGACTGTAACTTTCTTTGTTTCATGGAAACATGGCTCACTTGAGACACGCTATCTGAGTCGGTACAGCCACCTGGTTTCTTCACGCATTGCACCGACAGAAACAAGCATCTCTCTGGTAAGAAGAAGGGCGGGTGTGTATGCCTTACGATTAACGAGATGTGGTGTGATCATAATAACATACAGGAACTCAAGTCCTTTTGTTCACCTGACTTAGAATTCCTCACAATCAAATGCCGACCGCATTATCTACCAAGAGAATTCTCTTCGATCATAATCACAGTTGTGTATATTCCACCCCAAGCAGACACATCGACGGCCCTGAAAGAACTTCATTGGACTTCATGTAAACTGGAAACCACATATCCTGAGGCTGCATTTATTGTAGCCAGGGATTTTAACAAGGCTAATCTGAAAACAAGGCTCCCCAAATTCTATCAGCATATCAATTGTGCTACCAGGGCTGGCAAAACCCTAGACCACTGTTAATCTAACTTCTGCGACGCATATAAGGCCCTCCCCCACCCTCCCTTCGGAAAAGCTGACCACGACTCCATTTTGTTGCTCTCAGCCTATAGACAGAAACTAAAACAGGAAGCTCCCGCCCACAGATCTGTTCAACGCTGGTCCAACCAATCGGATTCCACGCTTCAAGATTGCTTCGATCACGTGGACTGGGATATGTTCCGCATTGCGGCGAACAACAACATTGACAAATACGCTGATTTGGTGTGCGAGTTTATTAACAAATGCATCGGTGATGCTGTACCCACAGCATCTATTAAAACATTCCCCAACCAGAAACCGTGGATATATGGCAGAATTCGCGCAAAACTGAACGTGCGAACCACTGCTTTTAATCAGGGCAAGGTGACTGGAAACATGACCGAATAGAAACAGTGTAGCTATTCCCTCCGCAAGGCAATCAAACAAGCTAAGCGTCAGTACAGAGACAAAGTGGAGTCGCAATTCAACGGCTCAGACACGAGAGGTATGTGGCAGGGTCTACAGTCAATCACGGACTACAAAAGAAAAACCAGCCCCGTCGCGGATCATGATGCCTTGCTCCCAGACAGACTAAACAACTTTTTTGCTCGCTTTGAGGCCAATACAGTGCCACTGACACGGCCTGCTACCAAAACCTGCAGGCTCTCCTTCACTGTAGCCAACGTGAGTAAAACATTTAAACGTGTTAACCCTCGCAAGGCTGCAGGCCCAGACGGCATCCCCGGTCGCGTCCTCAGAGCATTCACAGACCAGCTGGCTGGTGTGTTTACAGACATATTCAATCAATCCTTATCCCAGTCTGCTGTCCCCACATGCTTCAAGAGGGCCACCATTGTTCCTGTTCCCAAGAAAGCTAAGGTAACTGAGCTAAATGACTTCCGCCCTGTAGCACTCACTTCCGTCATCATGAAGTGCTTTGAGAGACTAGTCAAGGACCATATCACCTCCACCCTACCTGACACCCTAGACCCACTCCTATTTGCATACCGCCCCAATAGGTCCACAGACGACGCAATCGCCATCCCACTGCCCTAACCCATCTGGACAAGAGGAATACCTATGTAAGAATGCTGTTCATCGATTACAGCTCAGCATTTAACACCATAGTACCCTCCAAACTCGTCATTAAGCCTGGGTCTTGAGACCCTGGGGCTCAACCCCGCCCTGTGCAACTGGGTCCTGGACTTCCTGACGGGCCGCCCCCAGGTGGTGAGGGTAGGTAACAACATCTCCACCCCGCTGATCCTCAACACTGGGTCCCCACAAGGGTGCGTTCTCAGCCCTCTCCTGTACCAAATGACTGCGTGGCCATGCACGCCTCCAACTCAATCATCAAGTTTGCAGACGACACTACAGTGGTAGTGACAGCCTACAGGGAGGAGGTGAGGGCCCTCGGAGTGTGGTGTCAGAAAAATAACCTCACACTCAATGTCAACAAAACAAAGGAGATGATTGTGGACTTCAGGAAACAGCAGAGGGAGCAGCCCCCTATCTACATTGACGGGACAGTAGTGGAGAGGGTGGGGAGTTTTAAGTTCCTCGGCGTACACATCACGGAAAAACTGAAATGGTCCACCCACACAGACAGCGTGGTGAAGAAGGCACAGCAGCGCCTCTTCAACCTCAGGAGGCTGAAGAAATTCGGCTTGTCACCAAAAACACTCACAAAGTTTTACAGATGCACAATCGAGAGCATCCTGTCGGGCTGTATCACTGCCTGGTACGGCAGCTGCTCCGCCCATAACCGGAAGGCTCTCCAGAGGGTAGTGAGGTCTGCACAACGCATCACCGGGTGCAAACTACCTGCCCTCCAGGACACCGACACCACCCGATGTCACAGGAAGGCCAAAAAGATCATCAAGGACAACAACCACCCGAGCCACTGCCTGTTCACCCCGCTATCATCCAGAAGGCGAGGTCAGTATAGGTGCATCAAAGCGGGGACCGAGAGACTGAAAAACAGCTTCTATCTCAAGGCCATCAGACTGTTAAACAGCCATCACTAACATTGAGTGGTTGCTGCCAACACACTGACTCAACAACAGCCACTTTAATAATGGTTAAACTGATGTAATCAATTTATCACTAGCCACATTATATTATAGAATGTTTACTTACCCTACATTACTCATCTCTTATGTATATACTGTACGCTATACCATCTACTGCATCTTGCCATCTTGATGTAATGTATCACTAGCCACTTTAAACAATGCCGCTTTATATGTTTTCATACCGTATATTTCTCATATCATATGTATATACTGTACTCTATACCATCTACTGCATCTTGCCAATGCCGTTCGGCCATCACTCATTTAAATATTGGTATGTACATATTCGTATTCATTCCTTTACACTTGTGTGTATAAGGTAGTTGTGAAATTGTTAGGTTATATTAGTTGTTAGATATTACTGCATAGTCGGAACTAGAAACACAAGCATTTCACTACACTTGCATTAACACCTGCTAACCATGTGTATGTGACAAATACATTTGATTTTATTTGATTTAGAAATACATCTCTCACCGTTGCCGCTTGTTATAGACCCCCCTCAGCCCCCAGCTGTGCCTTGGACACCATATGTGAATTGATTGCCCCCCATTTATCTTCAGAGTTCGTACTGTTAGGTGACCTAAACTGGGATATGCTTAACACCCTGGCTGTCCTACAATCTAAGCTAGATGCCCTCAATCTCACACAAATTATCAAGGAACCTACCAGGTACAACCCTAAATCCGTAACCATGGGCACCCTCACCGATATCATCCTGACCAACTTGCCCTCTAAATTCACCTCTGCTGTCTTCAACCAGGATCTTAGCAATCACTGCCTCATTGCCTGCGTCCATAATGGGTCCGTGGTCAAATGACCACCCCTCATCACTGTCAAACGCTCCCTAAAACACTTCAGCGAGCAGGACTTTCTAATCGACCTGGCCCTGGTATCCTGGAAGGATATTGACCTCATCCCGTCAGTAGAGGATGCCTGGTTGTTCTTTAAAAGTGCTTTCCTCACCATCTTAAATAAGCATGCCCCATTCAAAAATGTAGAACTAAGAACAGATATAGCCCTTGCATCACACCAGACTTGACTGCCCTTGACCAGCACAAAAACATCCTGTGGCATTCTGCATTAGTATCGAATATCCCCCGCGATATGTAACTTTTCAGTGACGTCAGGAACCAATATGCACAGTCAGTTAGGAAAGCTAAGGCTAGCTTTGCATCCTTTAGCACTAATTCCAAAAAGTTTTGGGACACTGTAAAGTCCATGGAGAAGAAGAGCACCTCCTCCCAGCTGCCCATTGCACTGAGGATAGGAAACACTGTCACCACTGATAAATCTCCGATAATCGATAATTTCAAACACATCACGGACCATTTCGAAACCCCCCGTACCTTCTCCACTATGCAATCTGGTTTCTGAGCTGGTCATGGGTGCACCTCAGCCGCGCTCAAGGTCCTAAACGATATCATAAATGCCATCGATAAAAGACAGTACTGTACTGTGCAGCCATCTTCATCGACCTGGCCAAGGCTTTCGACTTGGTCAATCACCGCATTCTTATCGGCAGACTCAATAGCCTTGGTTTCTCAAATGACTGCCTCACCTGGTTCACCAACTACTTCTCAAATAGAGTCCAGTATGTCAAATTGGAGGGCCTGTTGTCCGGACCTCTGGCAGTCTCTATGGGGGTGCCACAGGGTTCAAACCTCGGGCCGACTCTTTTCTCTGTATATATCAATGATGTCGCTCTTGCTGCTGGTGATACTCTGATCCACCTCTAAGCAGACGACACTATTCTGTATACATCTGGCCCTTCTTTGGACACTGTGTTAACAAACCTCCAAACGAGCTTCATTGCCATACAACACTCTTTCTGTGGCCTCCAACTGCTTTTAAATGCTAGTAAAACTAAATGCATGCTCTTTAACCGATTGCTGCCCGCACCCGCCCGCCCGACTAGCATCACTACTCTGGACGGTTCTGACTTATATGTGGACAACTGCAAATACCTAGGTGTCTGGTTAGACTGTAAACTCTCCTTCCAGACTCACATTAAGCATCTCCAATCCAAAACTAAATATAGAATCGGCTTCCTATTTCACAACAAAGCCTCCTTCACTCATGCTGCCAAACATACCCTTGTAAAACTGACTATCCTACCGATCCTTGACTTCGGCGATCATTTGCAAAATAGCCTCCAACACTCTATCAGCAAATTGGATGTAATCTATCACAGTGCCATCCGTTTTGTCACCAAAGCCCCATATACTACCCACCACTGAGACCTGTATACTCTCGTTTGCTGGCCCTTGCTTCATACTCGTCGCCAAACCCGCTGGCTCCAGGTCATCTATAAGTATTTGCTAGGTAAAGCCCCGCCTTATCTCAGCTCACTGGTCACCATAGCAACACCCACCCGTAGCATGTACTCCAGCAGGTATATTTCACTGGTCATCCCCAAAGCCAACACGTTCTTTGGCCTCCTTTCCTTCCAGTTCTCTGCTGCCAATGACTGGTACGAATTGCAAAAATCACTGAAGCTGGAGACTTATATCTCCCTCTCTAACCTTAAGCATCAGCTGTCAGAGCAGCTTACTGTACCTGTACACAGCCCATCTGTAAATAGCACACCCAACTACCTCCTCCCCATATTGTTATTTTTTTATTTGTTGCTCTTTTGCACCCCAGTATCTCTACTTGCACATCATCATCTGCACATCTATCACTCTTACTACATTTGCACACACTGTAATTAGATTTTTTTATTTTGTTATTGACTGTACGTATGTTTATCCCATGTGTAACTCTGTGCTGTTGTTTTAGTCGCACTGCTTTGCTTTATCTTGGCCAGGTCACAGATCAACTTTCCTAATATTAAGCACAATGCTTCACTTTACAATAGAAGTATAGCCTACCAGGCTGGCATGAAAATGAACAAAAGGAAAAGCGTCCTCCATTCTCTATTTAGGTGCATAGATGACATGTCTTTTTTCCCCTCATGCTCTGTCCGAGACAGACATGTTAATGGTCCATTCTAAATCAAAACTAATTTCACACATATTTTGCAACTTTCTCAAATCATAGTCGCACACCTCATTCAGCCTAGCCCATAGGCCTATATGTTTTGATAATGTTTGTATCACAACTAAAGTGGCCAAATAACTTCTTAATAAAATTAAGCACATTAATTTGCTTTACAACGGGTGTAGAGCCAAACAGAAATACATAGGCAGCACGAGTTTCAAATTTAGGGAAAATCATTTTCTGCTAATTGATTGCATTTTGGAAAAATTGCACTTCTAGCCTACTGCCGTGTGCGCATTGCTACACTTATAATATGAAGAAATGTATCAACATTGTAAGCAAAATTTTCTGATCTGTTGCATCAGCCTCATTTCTTTTAAAACGTTTTTTATGCGAGTGGTTGTATTAATTTGGGATCTATCGCATCCCACAACTGTCCCAGAGTATGTTTGGAATATCTATTTATTGCACAGAAGGACAAGTTGACCAATAGAATAGGTCAACTTCTGTACGATGGGGGATAGTAGATTGACATAGGCTAATGCTTTTGCCTGCTCATCTTATTGGCTAAATTTGGACAGTTCTTCTAACATCTTCAATATGCGCCTCAGAATTTGATAAGGGACATGTGCAATTGCATCCCCGATGTGCCTGTCTTCACTTGTAGCTTACTTCTTAGCTGTGACAAGGACCTGATCACGTGACGGGCATTAGCTAATAAGAATTGAGACATCTGAGAGAGCCATGTGAGTGAGAGTGCTTTGGAGCACAGCAGCCGGGAGAAGGGAATTATAATTACACTGAACAAAAATATAGACACAACAAGCGACTTTTTAAAAGATTTTACTGAGTTACAGTTCATATAAGGAAATCAGTCAATTTAAATACATTCATTAGGCCCTACTCTATGGATTTCACATGACTGGAAATACAGATATCCATCTGCTGGTCACAGATGCCTTAAAAATAGGTAGGGTCGTGGATCAGAAAACCAGTCAGTATCTGGTGTGACCACCATTTGCCTCATGCAGCGCAACACATCTCCTTCGAAAAAAAGTTGATCAGGCTGTTGATTGTGGCCTGTGGAATGTTGTCCCAGTTCCTCTTCAATGGCTGTGCGAAGTTGCTGGATATTGATGGGAACTGGATCACACTGTCGTACACGTTGATCCAGAGCATCCCAAACATGCTCAATGGGTGACATGTCTGATGCGTGTGCAGGCCATGGAAGAACTGGGAAATGATCAGCTTACAGGATCTGTGTACAGATCCTTGTGACATGGGGCCGTGCATTATTATGCTAAAACATGAGGTGATGGCACCGGATGAATGGCACGACAATGGGCCTCATGATCTCGCCATGGTATCTCTGTGCATTCAAATTGCCATCGATAAAATGCAATCGTGTTCGTTGTTCGTAGCTTACTCCGGCCCATACCATAACCCCACTGCCACCATGGGGCACTCTGTTCACAACGTTGACATCAGCAAACTGCTGTTCCACACAACGTCTGCCATCTGCCATCTGTCCTAGGCTGGCGTGGTTACACGTGGCTCTGCGGTTGTGAGGCCGGTTGGACGTACTATCAAATTTTCTAAAACGATGTTAGGGGCGGCTTATGGTAGAGAAATTAACTGGCAACAGCTCATGTGCACATTCCTGCAGTCAGCATGCCAATTTCACGCTCTCTCAAAACTTGAGACATCTGTGGCATTGTGTTGTGTGACAAAACTGCACATTTTCACATTCACTTTTATTGTCCCCAGCACAAGGTGCACCCATGTAATGATCATACTGTTTAATGAGCTTCTTGATATGCCACACCCGTCAAGTGAATGGATTATCTTGGTAAAGGAGAAATGCTCACTAACAGGGATGAAAACAAATTTGTGTACAAAATTTGAGAGATATAAGCTTTTTGTGCATATGGAACATTTCTGGGATGTTTTATTTCAACTCATGAAACATGGGACCAACACCTTACATGTTGCATTTATACTTTTGTTCTGTGTATTATATTCAGCCCAATGGCACAACGGCCACTTTGGCCGCAAAAGGCATGGATTGTTTAGGGGGCATTACGGCCACACAAGGGGGATGCCAATGGGAAATTCAAGGCCTGGTGAGAATATTATCGAGTGCTTGTAAAATTGTAAATGAGTGACTGATGAAGTGTGTGCAGCCTGCAAAAAACCCAAAGAAAAGCTCATGCCTTTCATGCAACTTTTTTCAAATCATCATAAGAGTCGAATAATGCAGCCTTAGAATGTATTAAAATCAAAACATATAGCCAGTGGTGGAAAAAGTACCCACTTGTCATACTTGAGTAAAAGTAAAGATACCTTAAAGGAAAATGACTCAAGTAAAAGTAAAAGCCACCCAGTAAAATACTACTTCAGTAAAAGTCTAAAAGTATTTGAATTTAAATTTACTTAAGTATCAAAAGTAAAAGTATAACTCATTTCAAATTGTTTATATTAAGCAACCCAGATGGCATGATTTTCTTGTTTTTTAAACTTACCCATATCAGGGCCTAACATAAAGACAACTCAGAGAATGCTATTCTTTTTTTCTGAAATAGAGTACATTTTCTTCATATCATGTTTCTTTAAACCTGTCTAAAATAAATAATGGATTCATTGGGATGGTGTCGGCTATATTAAATGGATTTATTAGACTTTTTAAAATGTAGATGTTCAAAATGTCTGCATCAGTGAATTGTAGGCTATACATGGAAGCCAGGAGATGCTAAACGTGTTTATGTTAATTCAGTGTCAATTACCATGAGACCGGCAGTTATTTTCTTGACAGTCACCGGCTGACAAAATGTAATGACCGTCACAGCCCTACTGTAGGTAGTAGTCTGCAAAGTTTTTTTAGGACATTACATTTACTGTTGGATGAATACATGGCTACTAGCAGTGGGTATTATATTTAGAGTTAGCGATCTAGTTAATGTGTTTTGAGTTTCCACTTCCTCAGGTATTGAACCCCAAATAATTAGCCTACGATATTAGTTAGTGCACATAAAGATGTATGTAATTAAGTAATCTCTACTGAACCCCCCCAAAAATCGGGAAATTCTGGAGTCCTATTTTGCTCACCTGGTGGGGACAGCCTCATCTTATTACGTAGTTTGGGGGAGTAGGAGGAGGGGTTAATCCATGCCCCTGGAGAGTAGAGGCCTGCTGTGCCGTAGTCCTGTGGAGAGGTTATGTACGAGCTGTAGGGGCCCATCATCTGCGAGTGGGAGTGGAGAGATGGTGTGTAAACACCCCCAGCAGCTGAAGTCAGATTCAGAAAACTGCTTCCACCACCTCCCCCTAAAGGACTCAAGCGCTCGGCCTTCAAGGCCTCCTGAAGCCTGGGACTTTCTTTGCCATCCCTGCCTGGAGAGGAGTACCCATTTCTGCAGGAAAACGAGGATGTGGCACTGGAGGCATAAAGGGAGGTTGGGGTGTGTGGGTGCAGTGAAGTCTTGGTGAAAGGGTTGCTGGTCCAAGTAGAGGTTGATGGGTTGTAAGGAGAGCTCAGGGAGTGGCTTCCAGGCCCTTCCAGCCATTGGAGGTTGCCTGGGAGAGAGGGCGAGGAGTACACTTGGCGAACTGTATGAGAGAGATACAATAGAAGGGCATAGTTGTCAGGGGAGTCCCTCATTACACATTTTTCAAATACTTTTATATTCAATGTTAATTTAAACTCTGAAAGGTCAACATAAATGTTTTAAAGTTATGTTAGGTTCCACACTGCTGACCTGAGCTGTGTCTGTAGGCTGATGGAGCTCTGCTGTGGCTGGGGTTGGACAAGTAGGAGGGCAGGCTGGAGAAATCAGTCTCATGGTTGGAGAAGAAGGGCTCTCCCTCCTCTCCTGGAGGTAGTAAGCCAGGCTCTGAGGAGAAGCTGGCCAGGGGATCAGAGCTGAGCAGAGCCGGAGACACCCAGTGAGACTGTTCAGTGGAATCCTCCATTTTTACAGAGATAACCACTGACTCTGAAACAACAGAAAGGATTTGGAGAAATCTGCCATTCTTTGGGAGTCCCAGGGAATAGATTTAGTTGGGACCTGATTTGACCTATAGCAACAACCAGACAGGACCAGCATCTCAGTAGGCCGATGTGATTTACATTCAAGTGTTTACAAATAATGTTGTTTGTGTGGATGCCATTTTAAAGAAACCCATGTAACTTCAAGACATGATGGTCCCTCGACAGCAGCAGTTCTTTTCTAACTTCCCTTTCAAGAATCCTCATTTGCCTGTGGCTGAAAGTAGACCCAAATAATTAATAAGCCTATCTGCAATTACAAACAGTGAACAAACGTTTGCTGACTACAACAAATGACCTTTATTGTAATTCATATTATGCGTTTTGTAAAAACAGAATATGAGAGAAACATCCCTGGGCTAAAACATTGAGTACTTCTAAGGAAAAAACAAATAAAAATGGTAGTAATGAAATTGAAAACAGTTAATTCAATGGAAATAATCTGTTTATAGATGTTCAGCACTGCATGGTGCTGGTGCTTATATAATTTGATAAAGTTCAGTGACAATTTTGTATAATATAAAGTGAGTTTATCACATTCAATGGAATTGATGGTATAATGTAACAGAGAGTTCTTCTAGCCAAAACAAAGAATTCATCTCTGGAAACAACGGAAGTATGGTCTGCTCTGTATCACACAGTGCAGGGTGTACAGTAGTTAGTAGTAGACACAATGTTGCATCATACCTTTATTCACTTGTGATAAGGGAAAAGAGGAGCCTAATAGGGTCTGATAGAGTCTGAGAAAATCAGATAGAGTACATTATTGTCCTACTTAATATACCTAGCACCAGTGATATGACGGAATCAACTAATCTCATCTGATTAGTTGAAATCTATTGTAACACAATTACTGCTGACTAACAGCCAGTGGACCATAGAAAACCACTGTTATGGAACTTCTCTTAATAAAAAAAGTGTGCATAATAAATCAATGCTATCACTGCAATAACAACAACAAAACAATTTGCCCAAATAATCACAATAGGAAAATAGTGAAATGACACTGTAAATTTCCAATGGTATAGTAGTTTTACTCTCATTGTATACCAGCCGTTATGGCAAAAATAAATAGATGTCAACATTTTTGTGAAATAGTTACAATTCAAATGTTAATTAATATAATGAAAATGCTTTATGTTAAATTAAGATTCAACTCAAATTATTCATCCAACTAGATGAAGAGAAGTAACATACTAGCAATAAAGACATGATGAGCAATTAAGACCCATGTTGATAAGTGTACACTTGTCTGGATATAAATAATTCAACCATGCCCTCCTTTACTGTAACTGTAGTGTTACAGTTGTAGCTAGGGTTACCAAAATGTAACTATTGAAAAAGTTTAAGAACTTTATCTAAAGAAGCCATTGCCACTTATCACTTTGATCTCTCATAGTGTTGCAGCCAATCAAACAACGAATGATCTGGAGTAATGCAGAATGCTAACTTCCACAGATTCCAGCTTCACACCATTACACTTCCACTGTCACTCACAGGCTGATAGTGTGTACAGTGGCACTGTAATGTGACAGAAATGCTGCACCTACCTGAGGTCCCTGTGAGGAGTGGATGTCAAAGGTGAGTAAAGTACGGCCACAGTAGAAGGATACCCAGCTAGGTGAGAGATTAAGAGATCATACAGCCTGAGGTTTGTATCTGTGTATGTGTGGGAAAATCTCCAGAAGACTAACTGAGTTCTAGAACCCCTCGAAAATGACTGAGATTAAGGTTAGAAAGGGAGAGATGGGAGGGGTTGGGGAGAACTTTTTTGAAAGACACACCTCCTTTTCCTGCTATACCAAGAGATCTAATTTGTCTGTTAGGGTAGACTCACTATAGTCAGTCCCAACTAGAAATTGTCAGCAAATGTATCAATACCCAGAAACTCCTTATTATGATCATTATTTACTTCTATGTTGACAGGAATTGTTAACATGAACACTTTTTTAAATTTTCTATATGATTCCATTTATGACATGGTATTGTTGTATAAAAAGGGGAGTTGACGGGTATTAATGTGGCTTGTGTCAGTAATATCTGGACTAGCCGACTAAACTCAGCTCCACGATTTACAATAGATTTGAACTGCAACTAGTGTGGGGGGACTGGAGCTCCAACGTCACATAAAATTACTTTTTTATCAAAAACGACATATTTCAGCACCCCAACAATAGACTGTAAATGCGTGCTATTCTTTGGGTGCTGAAATCTGTCATTTTTTTATAACATTTTCATTTTATGTTTGGTCGGAGCTCCAGTCCGCCCACACTAGTCGCCGCTCAACTCTATCTCAAATCGTGGGGTTGAGTTTGGTGGCTACAGTTGAGGTCGGAAGTTTACATACACCTTAGCCAAAGACATCTAAACTCCGTTTTTCACAATTCCTGACATTTAATCCTAGTACAAATTCTCTGTCTTAGGTCAGTTAGGATCACCACTTTATTTTAAGAATGTGAAATGTCAGAATAATAGTAGAGAGAATGATTTATTTTAACTTTTATTTCTTTCATCACATTCCCAGTGGGTCAGACGTTTACATACACTCAATTAGTATTTGGTAGGATTGCCTTTAAATTGTTTAACTTGGGTCAAACGTTTTGGGTAGCCTTCCACAAGCTTCCCACAATAAGTTGGGTGAATTTTGGCCATTCCTCCTGACAGAGCTGGTGTAACTGAGTCAGGTGTGTAGGCCTCCTTGCTCGCACATACTTTTTCAGTTCTGCCCACAAATGTTCTATAGGAATTGAGGTCAGGGCTTTGTGATGGCCACTCTAATACCTTGACTTTGTTGTCCTTAAGCCATTTTGCCACAACTTTGGAAGTATGCTTGGGGTCATTGTACATTTGGAAGACCCATTTTTGACCAAGCTTTAACTTCCTGACTGATGTCTTGAGATGTTGCTTCAAAATATCCACATAATTTTACTTCCTCATGATGCCATCTATTTTGTGAAGTGCACCAGACCCTCCTGCAGCAAAGCACCCCCACAACATGATGCTGCCACCCGGGCTTCGCGGTTGGGATGGTGTTCTTCGGCTTGCAGGCCTCCCCTTTTTCCTCCAAACATAACAATGGTCATTATGGCCAAACAGTTCTATTTTTGTTTCATCAGACCAGAGGACATTTCTCCAAAAAGTACGATCTTTGTCCCCATGTGCAGTTGCAAACTGTAGTCTGGCTTTTTTATGGTGGTTTTGGAGCAGTGGCTTCTTCCTTGCTGAGTGGCCTTTCAGGTTATGTCAATATAGGACTCGTTTTACTGTGGGTATGGATACTTTTGTACCTGTTTCCTCCAGCATCTTCACATTTTAGTCATTTAGCAGATGCTTTTATCCAGAGTGACTTACTGTAGTGAATGCATACATTTCATAAAAATGTTTCTCTGTACTGGTCCCCCGTGGGAATTGAACCCACAACCCTGGCGTTGCAAACACCATGCTCTACCAACTGAGACACACGGGACCACATGGTCCTTTGCTGTTGTTCTGGGATTGATTTGCACTTTTCGCACCAAAGTACGTTCATCTCTAGGAGACAGAATGCGTCTCCTTCCTGAGCGGTATGACGGCTGCGTGGTCCCATGGTGTTTATACTTGCGTACTATTGTTTGTACAGATGAACGTGGTACCTTCAGGTGTTTGGAAATTGCTCCCAAGGATGAACCAGACTTGTGGAGGTCTACAATTTTCTTTTGAGGTCTTTCCTGATTTCTTTTGATTTTCCCATGATGTCAAACAAAGTTTGAAGGTAGGCCTTGAAATACATCCACAGGTAAACCTCCAATTGACTCAAATAATGTCAATTAGCCTATCAGAAGCTTCTAAAGCCATGACATCATTTTCTGGAATTTTCCAAGCTGTTTAAAGGCACAGTCAACTTAGTGTATGTACACTTCTGACCCACTGGAATTGTGATACAGTGAATTATAAATGAAATAATCTGTCTGTAAAGAATTGTTGGAAAAATTACTTGTGTCATACACAAAGTAGATGTCCTAACCGACTTGCCAAAACTATAGTTAGTTAACAAGAAATTTGTGGAGTGGTTGAAAAACGAGTTTTAATAACTCCAACCGAAGTGTATGTAAACTTCCGACTTCAACTATATGTCTCGACCAATGTCTTGGACTAATACAATTTGTACGTCAGAATTTCACTGTCTCTGAATTTCACTGAATTTTGCATGCTGGAATTCTTCTCAGTATCTGCTCCTGAATTACAATCTTCATTGAGTTATGCAGCCAGCTTGCAGCAGGGACTATTTTTGTCTGTTGATGGATATGCATACAACGCTGATAAGACCCACATCGTAAAAAGGAGAGATTGGCATTTTAACAAAACAAATAAAAAATGCAAAGAATACATTTCTCTGTGGTTCTGCACAGCTTAGAGTGGAGGACAGTAATGCAAATTGGGAGAGGTGCTGCAATCATGGAGAGAGATATGGTCTGGACACAGGCAGGCTTCAGACAGGCCTCACATTTGGTAGTCAAAGCATCCTCGACTTTCCTCCTCCTTTGTTCATTTACAGTTTTCATGGAAATTAGGAGAGAGTTAGAGAGAAGTGAAACCTTTCATTGCACAAGAAACACGTCCTACTGTAGCTCACTGCCTGTAACTGTCTTTTTGAAGTGGAAATGTAAGAGAATTTACATGAACAACTGCTGTATAGTCCCTGTTCCTATCATGGTGATAGAGAGTATTCAAATACACAATATTCAAATTAGAACAATTCAGAGGAACTATATCTGTTGATGTTAAATCTTAAGTCAGAGAGATAATTTTGAGCCTAATGGCTCACTCAAAGAAAGAGAAAACAATGAAGAAGAGAGAGAGAGGATGAGGTCCTGACTGTGTACAGCTGGGTTTGTGTGAGGAGAGGAGAGTGGTGGAGAGCGGTGGCGAGGGATGTGGCTGGTGGCACTCACTGAGCTGCTTGTCTCTGATAAGAGGTTATCAAGATGAAAGGGGGAGGCCGGGAATTACGGGCCTAACACTGTCACCCAGCAGACACAGAGGAATATACAGTAGGTATTATACTAATCATAAAATGTTGATTTTATTCTACTGAGCCATTTCCTTTACATTCGTATTCTTTTATGTTATTATTTCTTACCGTTGTTGAATTGTTGAGAAGGAACCTGCAAATAAGCATTTTGTTGGACGGAGTATACCATGTGTTTCCTGTACATACAACCAATAAAATCTGAAACCCTGCAAAGCCATGCCACTCCTAATACACAAATGTACATAAGCTAAAAAACACATTTACACACACACATACATCTCTGTCTATGCACTGGCACACACACACACACACACACACACACACACACACACACACACACACACACACACACACACACACACACACAGAGAGAGAGAGAAAGATATCTGTATATAATGTATATAATATACAGTTGAGCAGTTCTACGATATGGTAATAAGATGAGGATGGGGGAGGGGGGACAGCGGTGGCAGTCCAGTGCCCATTGGGGTCAGACCTCCAATTCCGAAGAAACAGTCTTCTGTGTATGCAGTAGTGTTATCTCTACCACACAGAGGCTGCTGAGCCATTCTCAGATACCAGTATACCCCCCCCCCTTCTCTCTCTTTCTCTAGCTCTAGAAAGAAATCTCCTGGGGAATCTTCACAGTTATAACGGTAAAAAGACAGATTATTACACAAATAATTTAGATTTTTACTAATTAACTCAATAATGGTCATTAACTTTTTTTAATGTTTGTTGTAAGTAACAAATTATAGGCTGGTACCACAACCCAACTGTCATAAAACACTGACACACCACAACATATGTGTGCAAAGAACTCTAAGCAAGGCTAATGTCAGCACTTGCTTCATCTGATATACGAGAGACAGATATGCATGTCTTACAGAGGTCCTGGAAGAGAAGAGCACAGCTTAGCAACAGATCATATTAATAGAGCTTTGATTTTGATATATTTTATTCAGTAATAGGAAAATACAAAAAATATGTCATTAACATTTTTCACTGCCATCTACGGCCCTTTCTTTGTAGTTCTCCCACTACTAAATGTCATTCTAAATATACAAATCAGAATGACAAAGATTTCTTCTACTGTTGCAAGTACTTGAAATACAATAAAATACCTTTACTGTCTAAATCTATCTTTCCTATTGGAAAAAATAGGATATTTCCTATTTGATACTCTGACTGCCAATTCTTTTGCATTATGATAATGAAATCAAATGTTGAACATATTTATCAAAAGTAAGATCAACTCTTGAGTGTATTAATATATGATATAAGATCTGAATTGACCATGGCATGGTAGTGGTGGTTATGGTGACTATCATCACACCTTGGAACAGTGAGAGCTGATAGAACCCTAGCAAGATTCCTGAAATCCTTGAGTAGGCCCATATCAACTCAGCAAAAAAAGAAACATCCTCTCACTGTCAACTGCATTTATTTTCAGCAAACTTAACATGTGTAAATATTTGTATGAACATAACAAGATTCAACAACTGAGACATAAACTGAACAAGTTCCACAGACAAGGGACTAACAAAAATGGAATAATGTGTCCCTGAATAAAGGGGTGGGGGGTCAAAATCACAAGTAACAGTCAGTATCTGGTGTGGCCACCAGCTGCATTAAGTACTGCAGTGCATCTCCTCCTCATGGACTGCACTAGATTTGCCAGTTCTTTTTGTGAGATGTTACCTCACTCTTCCACCAAGACACCTGCAAGTTCCCGGACATTTCTGGGGGGAATGGCCCTAGCCCTCACCCTCCGATCCAACAGGTCTCTGACGTGCTCAATGGGATTGAGATCCGGGCTCTTCGCTGGCCATGGCAGAACACTGACATTCCTGTCTTGCAGGTAATCACGTACAGAACGAGCAGTATGGCTGGTGGCATTGTCATGCTGGAGGGTCATGTCAGGATGAGCCTGCAGGAAGGGTACCACGTGAGGGAGGAGGATGTCTTCCCTGTAACGCACAGAGTTGAGATTGACTGCAATGACAACAAGCTCAGTCCAATGATGCTGTGACACACTGCCCCAGACCACGACGGACCCTCCACCTCCAAATCGATCCCGCTCCAGAGTACAGGCCTCGGTGTAACGCTCATTCCTTTGACGATAAACGCGAATCCGACCATCACCCCTGGTGAGACAAAGCCGTGACTCGTCAGTGAAGAGCACTTTTTGCCAGTCCTGTCTGGTCCAGCGACAGTGGGTTTGTGCCCATGGGCGACGTTGTTGCCAGTGATGTCTGGTGAGGACCTGCCTTACAATAGGCCTACAAGCCCTCAGTCCAGCCTCTCTCAGCCTATTGCGGACAGTCTGAGCACTGATGGAGGGATTGTGCGTTCCTGGTGTAACTCGGGCAGTTGTTGTTGCCATCCTGTACCTGTCTCGCAGGTGTGATGTTCGGATGTACCGATCTGTGCAGGTGTTGTTACACATGGTCTGCCACTGCGAGGACGAACAGCTGTCCATCCTGTCTCCCTGTAGCACTGTCTTAGGCGTCTCACAGTACGGACATTGCAATTTATTGCCCTGGCCACATCTGCAGTCCTCATGCCTCCTTACAGCATGCCTAAGGCACGTTCACGCAGATGAGCAGGGACCCTGTGTTCTTCAGAGTCAGTAGAAAGGCCTTTTCATAACTGTGACCTTAATTGCCTACCATCTGTAAGCTGTTTGTGTCTTAACGACCGTTCCACAGGTGCATGTTCATTAATTGTTTAGGGTTCATTGAACATGCACGGGAAACAGTGTTTAAACCCTTTACAATACTGTAAAGTGGTTGTTCCACTGGAATGAAAGTGGTTGTTCCACTTTCATTCCAGTAAAGTGGTTGTTCCACTTACAAATTGGTGAATGCACCAATTTGTAAGTCGCTCTGGATAAGAGCATCTGCTAAATGAGTTATTTGGATTTTATGAATTGTCTTTGAAAGACAGGGTCTTGAAAAAGGGACGTTTCTTTTTTGCTGAGTTTATAACATCATATGACCACCCTCTGGTGGTGGAAATGTTTCAGTAGCTGAGGTTCATTAATTTCAAATGAGTGTCTTCATTCAATGGGAATAATAAGATCACTTTCAAATAATTGGCTCAGTTGTTGAGGGACTTTCCAAGACGCCAGGCTTCTTGCTTTTTGCGCTGGGAGGGGATTGCGTGCACTGCAGTGAATGGAATATTGAAATCTCAGGAATGTACTAAACATGTTTTATAGCTTATTTTTCAAGAAACTTGGCACAAATTGTTCAAATCAATAACCAGCTGAATAAATTAAGAACATTTTGGTGGACAAAAAAAGGAGGATTGTGTTTCGAACATGGAAAAAGAATATGTTGGAATATATTTCAATAAAATATAAATATATTTAAATATATTTGGAAAATGTATTTATCAAATGTATAAATAAATAAAATGTATGTACATATATTTGTAAAATACACACTCACTGACTCAATCCCATAGAAAAATTGTGGGTAGAACTGAAAAAACATGTGCGAGCAAGGAGGCCTACACACCTGACTCAGTTACACCAGCTCTGTCAGGAGGAATGGCCAAAATTCACCCAACTTATTGTGGGAAGCTTGTGGAAGGCTACCTGAAACGTTTGACCCATGTTAAACAATGTAAAGGCAATGCTACCAAATATTAATTGAGTGTATGTAAACTTCTGACCCACTGGGAATGTGATGAAAGAAATAAAAGCTGAAATAAATCATTCTCTCTACTATTACTCTGACATTTCACATTCTTAAAATAAAGTGGTGATCCTACCTGACCTAAGACAGGGAATTTGTACTAGGATTAAATGTCAGGAATTGTGAAAAACTGAGTTTAGATGTCTTTGGCTAAGGTGTATGTAAACTTCCGACTTCAACTGTACATAAATACATGTACATCCATGCTGTTAATAAACACTGAGTGTACAAAACATTAGGAACACCTTCCTGATGTTGAGTTGCACCCCTTTTTGCCCTCAGAACAGCCTCAATTCATCCGGGCATGGACTCTACAAAGCGTCGAAAGCATTCCACAGGGATCCTGGCCCATGGTGACTCCAATGCTTCCCACAGTTGTGTCAAGTTGACTGGATGTCCTTTGGGTGCTGGACCATTCTTGATACACACTGGAAACTGTTGAGCTTGAAAAACCCAGCAGCATTGCAGTTCTTGACACACTCAAACCAGTGCATCTGGCACCTACTAACGTACCCCGTTCAAAGGCACTTAAATCTTTTGTCTTGCCCATTCACCCTCTGAATGGCACACATACACAATCCATATACGAATTGTCTCAAGGCTTAAAAATCCTTCTTAATCCTGTCTCCTCCCCTTCATCTACACTAATTGAAATGGTGACATCAATAAGGGATAATAGCGTTCACCTAGATTCACCTGGTCAGTCTATGTCATGGAAAGAGCAGATGTTTCTAACTCATGACGTAATTGGACAAACCTAAGCCTCATTTGAAAATAATACTCATCGGCAATTCTGGGTAAGCCCGAAAAATGATATTAGACAATACTGGCCAATGTTATTACTTTTCATTATTTATAGGGATTTCCAAGATGGCGTAGCAGTCGGGCGTTTGTTTTGTTTGTCTTGTCTCGTCCCGTGTATATATCGTTTTCTTTGTATATATTTCACACATATTTTTTTTATTTTTAATCTCAATTTCCATCAACGGACTGAACATACTCTTCTGCAACCCGCCTCACCCAATGTGCTATGGATCTGCTATTTTTTTAATACTTTAGAGCCAGAATCCCCAACAGAAGCTAGCCAGCTAACTAGCTACTAGCCAGTTAGCCACTGCTAGCGGTCTTCACTGTTAACGCGGACATCAGGCAGCCTCTGACCGGTCAATTCCTGCCAGTCTGCACAACGCAATATCAACCCAGAGCATATCGGACTACTTTTTCTCCACCACATCTCCGGATTCCTACAGCAAGCTTTGAACCTTTACTCCGGATCATCGCAGCTAGCTTGCTGCTATCCGAGTGGCTACTCCTGGCTAACGTCTCTGTCCCAAAGCAAGCACCAGTTAGCCTGGAGCTAGCCTCGAGCTAGACCCATCTCCTGGCTAGCCGAAGAGATCCATCAGACAATTCCTGGGTTTCAATCCCTCTTTTGCCAATTGGCCTGGACCCTTAGCTGCCAACACGGAGCCCCGCAGATCCATCACGATTGGTCGTCCAACGTAATCCATCCAAGGGGGTTTCAACAGGCTCTTCCGTTGCGAAGTCCCCCTGAGGCCCATCTGCTAGCCTGCTATCCCAGCCTGATAGCTGTCTGAATCGCCGTGTCTCCAGCTCGCCTAGCTACTCACTGGACCCAATGATCACTCAGCTACAAATGCCTCTCCCTAATGTCAATATGCCTTGGCTGTTGCTGTTTTGGTTAGTGATTTTTGTGTTATTTCACTGTAGAGCCTCCAGCCCTATTCAATATGTCTTAGCTAGCCCTTTTGTTCCACCCCCCACACATGCGGTGACCTCACCTGGCTTAAATGGTGCCTCTAGAGACACAACCTCTCTCATCATCACTCAATGCCTAGGTTTACCTCCACTGTACTCACATCCTACCATACCCTTGTCTGTACATTATGCCCTGAATCTATTCTTCTGCACCCAGAAATCTGCTCCTTTAACTCTCTGTTCCCAACGCACTAGATGACCAGTTCTTATAGCCTTTAGCCGTACTCTTATCCTACTCCTCCTCTGTTCCACTGGTGATGTAGAGGTTAACCCAGGCCCTGCTGCCCCCAGCATCACTCCCATTCCTCAGACGCTCTCATTTGTTGACTTCTGTAACCTTAAAAGCCTTGGTTTCATGCATGTTAACATTAGAAGCCTCCTCCCTGAGTTTGTTTTACTCACTGCTTTAGCACACTCCGCCAACCTTGATGTCCTAGCAGGTCTGAATCCTGGCTCAGGAAGGCCACCAAAAATCCTGAAATTTCCATCCCTAACTATAACAATTTCCGACAAGATAGAACTGCAAAAGGGGGCGGAGTTGCAATCCACTGCAGAGATAGCCTGCAGAGTTCTGTCATACTATCCAGGTCTGTGCCCAAACAATTCGAGCTTCTACTTTTAAAAATACACCTTTCCAGAAACACGTCTCTCACCACTGCCGCTTGATATAGACCCCCTTCAGCCCCCAGCTGTGCCCTGGACACCATATGTGAATTGATTGTGACCCATCTATCGTCAGAGCTCATACTGCTTGGTGACCTTAACTGGGACATGCTTAACACCCTGGCCGTCCTACAATCTAAGCTAGATGCCCTCAATCTCAAACAAATTATCAAGGAACCTACCAGGTACAACCCTAAATCCGTAACCATGGGCACCCTCTTAGATATCATCCTGATCAAATTGCCCTCCAAATACACCTCTGCTGTCTTCAACCAGGATCTCAGCGATCACTGCCTCATTGCCTGTGTGCATAATGGGTCCACGGTCAAACGACCAACCCTCATCACTGTCAAACGCTGCCTAAAACACTTCAGCGAGCAGGCCTTTCTAATCAACCTGGCCCGGGTATCCTGGAAGGATATTGACCTCATCCCATCAGTAAAGGATGCCTGGTTGCTTTTTAAAAGTGCTTTCCTCACCATCTTAAATAAGCATGCCCCGTTCAAAAAATGTAGAACTAAGAACAGATATAGCCCTTGGTTCACCCCAGACTTGACTGCCCTTGACCAGGCACAAAAACATCCTGTGGCGTTCTGCATTAGCATCAAATACCCCTGCGATATGCAACTTTTCAGGGAAGTCAGGAACAAATATACTCAGTCAGTTAGGAAAGCTAAGGCTAGCTTTTTCAAACAGAAATTTGCTTCCTGCAGCACTAATTCCAAAAAGGTTTGGGACACTGTAAAGTCTATGGAGAATAAGATCACCTCATCCCAGCTGCCCACTGCACTGAGGATAGGAAACACTATCCCCACCGATAAATCTACGATAATTGATAATTTCAATAAGCATTTTTCTACGGCTGACCATGGCTACCCCTACCCTGGCCAACATCTCAACACCCCCTGCAGAAACTTGCCCAAGCTCCCCCCTTCTCCTTCACCCAAATCCAGACAGCTGATGTTCTGAAAGAGCTGCAAAATCTGGATCCCTACAAATCAGCTGGGCTAGACAATCTGGACCCTCCCTTTCTAAAATTATCCACCAAAATTGTTGCAACCCCTATTACTAGCCTGTTCAACCTCTCTTTCGTATCGTCTGTGATCCCCAAAGATTGGAAAGCTGCCGCGGTCATCCCCCTCTTCAAAGGGGGTGACACTCTAGACCCAAACTGTTATAGACCTATATTCATCTTGCCCTGCCTTTGTAAAATATAAGAAAGCCAAGTTAACAAACAGATCACTGACCATTTCGAATCCCACGTACCTTCTCCACTATGCACAGGTTTCCGAGCTGGTCATGGGTGCACCTCAGCCACACTCAAGGTCCTAAACGACATCATAACCGCCATCGATAAAAGACAGTACCGTGCAGCCGTCTTCATTTACCTGGCCAAGACTTTCGACTCTGTCAATCACCGTATTCTTATCGGCGGACTCTATAGCCTTGGCTTCTCAAATGACTGCCTTGCCTGGTTCCCCAACTAATTCTCAGATAGAGTTCAGTGTGTCAAATCGGAGGGCCTGTTGTCTGGACCTCTGGCAGTCTCTATGGGGATGCCACACGGTTCAATTCTCGGGCTGACTCTTTTCTCTGTATATATCAATGATGTCGCTCTTGCTGCTGGTGATTCTCTGATCCACCTCTACGCATACGATACCATTCTCTATACATCTGGCCCTTCTTTGGACACTGTGTTAACAAACCTCCAAACGAGCTTCAATGCCATACAACACTCCTTCCGTGGCCTCCAACTGCTTTTAAATGCTAGTAAAACTAAATGCATGCTCTTAAACCGATTGCTTTCAGCACTCTCCCACCCGACTAGCATCACTACTCTGGACGGTTCTGACCTTGAATATGTGGACAACTACAAATACCTAGGTATCTGGTTAGACTGTAAACTCTCCTTCCAGACTCACATTTTAAGCATCTCCAATCCAAAATGAAATCTAGAATCGGCTTCCTACTTCGCAACAAAGTGTCCTTCACTCATGCTGCGAACTGTATGCTCTCGTTGGCTGGCCCTCACTACATTTTCGTCGCCAAACCCACTGGCTCCAGGTCATGTATAAGTGTTTGTTTGGTAAAGCCCCATCTTACCTCAGCTCACTGGTCACCATAGCAACACCCACCCGTAGCACGTGCTCCGGTAGGTATATTTCACTGGTCATCCCCAAAGCCAACACTTCCTTTGGCGGCCTTTCCTTCCAGTTCTCTGCTGCCAATTTCTGGAAGGAATGGGTGTCTGATTATTTCTGGCTGGGTACTCTGCTGACATAATCTAATGTTTTGCTCCAATATCCAATGATAGGGCAAGGCGCGAAATACAAACTTCAATTTTTCAAACATATGACTATTTTACACAATTTTAAAGACAAGACTCTCCTTTATCTAACCACACTGTCCGATTTCAAAAAGGCTTTACAACGAAAGCAAAACATTAGATTATGTCAGGAGAGTACCCAGCCAGAAATAATCAGACACCCATTTTTCAAGCTAGCATATAATGTCACAAAAACCAAAACCACAGCTAAATGCAGCACTAACCTTTGATGATCTTCATCAGATGACACTCCTAGGACATTATGTTATACAATACATGCATGTTTTGTTCAATCAAGTTCATATTTATATCAAAAACCAGCTTTTTACATTAGCATGTGACGTTCAGAACTTGCATTCCCACCGAACACTTCCGGTGAATTTACTAAATTACTCACGATAAACGTTCACAAAAAACATAACAATTATTTTAAGAATTATAGATACAGAACTCCTTTATGCAATCGCGGTGTCCGATTTTAAAATAGCTTTTCGGTGAAAAGCACATTTTGCAATATTCTGAGTAGATAGCCCGGCCATCACAGGCTAGCTATTTTGACACTCACCAAACTCAGATTTACTATAAGAAAAATTGGATTACCTTTGCTGTTCTTCGTCAGAATGCACTCCCAGGACTTCTACTTCAACAACAAATGTTGGTTTGGTTCCAAATAATCCATAGTTATATCCAAATAGCGGCGTTTTGTTCGTGCGTTCAAGACACTATCCGAAGGGTGACGCGCCGGCGCATATCGTGACAAAAAAATTCTAAATATTCCATTACTGTACTTCGAAGCATGTCAAACGCTGTTTAAAATCTATTTTTATGCGATTTTTCTCGTAAAATAGCGATAATATTCCGACCGGGAGTCGTTGTTTTCGTTCAAAGACTGAAAATGTAAAATGGACTCTTCACGTGCACACGCGCACCCGTCTCATTGTTCTCAGATCGACCACTATCCAAATGCGCTACTGTTTTTCAGCCATGGACTGCAGAGTCATCATTCAACGTTCTGGCGCCTTCTGAGAGCCTATGGGAGCCTTAGAAAGTGTCACGTTACAGCAGAGATCCTCTGTTTTCAATAAAGAGGCTAAAGAAGGCCAAGAAATGGTCAGAGAGGGCACTTCCTGTTTGGAATCTTCTCAGGTTTTGGCCTGCCATATGAGTTCTGTTATACTCACAGACACCATTCAAACAGTTTTAGAAACTTTAGGGTGTTTTCTATCTAAATCAAACAATTATATGCATATTCTAGTTTCTGGGCAGGAGTAATAAACAGATTAAATCGGGTACGTTTTTTATCCGGCCGTGAAAATACTGCCCCCTATCCATAACAGGCTAAACAATGACGCGGCTAATATATGGATTTTTCCCGCTTTCAATTTTTTTCTCCAAAAAAACACATTCTGTGACGTGCTCAGTTTTTTGGCGGCATGAAGCTTTCATTAGACCAATGAAATTGACGAACGAGTTAAGGTCAAACATCTTTTTTGTTTACTGTTTAGATTAAATCGAGCGCGCTCAAACTTCCCATCATTCTGATTACAGTAGTCATTTTGTCACCCTGATTCCTGGGGGCACAACAAAGTATTTGCAGCCACTCGACATCAGTGTAAATCGTGCATTTAAGGTGGCGCTCCGTGTTCAGCGGGAGGCTTGGATGACAAGTGGGGAGAAATCCTTCACTAAAACGGGCCGCATGCGAAGAGCAACTTATGGTCAAGTCTGCCAGTGGGTCCTGACAGCGTGAAGCATTGTCAAAAAATCCACTATCATCAACGGGTTTCGAAAGGCTGGACTGCTTGAAGAGGGCTCAGCTGGGGATTTGCCTCCGGATGAAAGTGACGAGAGCGACAATGAAAACGATCCAATATCGGATGAAGCAATTCTGAGGCTATTTAACTCCGACACCGAAGGAGAGGACTTCAGTGGTTTCAGTGCACAGGAGAAGGAAGATGGTGACCAATTACTTTCTTGGTAGGCTACTGTTTACTGCTAATTTTTTGTTTTTTGTTACAAGCCGTGTTTCGTTAAAGCCTATTTATTTTTGTTACAAGCCGTATTTCGTTAAAGCCTATTTATTTTTGTTACAAGCCGGGTTTCGTTAAAGCCTGTGTAAAGTTAATTTGTTTCAATGTACCGGTAGGCACCTGCGGCTTATAGACATGTGCGACTTATTTATGTTAAAAAATAATAATAATGTAATTCAGTGGGTGCGGCTTATATTCAGGTGCGCTTAATAGTCCGGAAATTACGGTAGTTGGCTTGTGGGTATCCCTGAATGCGACTTTTCTCTGGAAAGCTTGGAAAGGGCAAATCATTTTCTTTTTGAGAATCCCCTCCCTTTTTCTGAGACACAACGTAGGGTCAAATTACTACGCTGAACAGAAATGTAAATGCATGTGTCCTCCTGGCTCTGATGACTGGCGTATCTGCTGCTTTCCTGATTCATTGTACAACTTGTAGAACTGTCATAATGCATGTAGATGTATATGCCATTAAACAATCATATAGGATTATATTAGATCCTAATAATTCTTCACAATGTCTTCATAAAGCACAGACCACACATTGGAAAATGAAGAGGATTTATTATATGGACATAAGTGGGTGGGTGGGGTGGAGGTGAGAGAGCGAGCGAGAGATCTCCTTCACAGGTGTAGGGAGAGGAGTGGGTTTTAGGTGATGGTGGGTAGGTGGACCCAGGTGCTCTGCCATTTTCTGCCACTGCAATGAAACCAACAACAAAATGAACAAACGACATCAAGACAGGTCAAATGGACGAATTCAAGAAGTAACTTTTATGTTTACATTTTTCCCTAACTTACACAACGTACATACTTCTGTTTTGGTACACTTGTGGATATGACAGAGGCGCGTGTGAATGCACAAATGAAGGGGTGAGGGAAGAGACTAACTTGGTATTTGTATTTATTTCAGTCATCATTCTTTTTATTCTTACACCTGATAGAATGGTTATGTATTTTGGTCATTGCCTCAGACATAGCAATCATTGCTGTACACTAACAAATAACTAAGATAATGTGCTGTACTATAGAGATGACAGCCCACACTCACATTGTGGACAGTGGAGACAAAGAAAATAGGTTCATGTACCATTGCACTTCTTCGGTTCTGTCTTTTCTGGCACTCTGCAGTGCCTGTGTCCTCGGCCATGGTCACAATGGACCCCTGCATCTCTTCCACTGTGAATTTCAACCTGAATGAACACACAGACATGATTTGTATTGAAACTCTTAGGTGGCACATACACATTTTCTGGTCCAAATGCACTCCCTACCCCTCCTCCTTGGCCCTGACCTAACCCTTAGATTTTTCTGAAGGGTCTGGATAGGCATAATTAGGAAAGTGGTGGAGCTTACACCATATTGCTTGCACATATACAAATATCGAAAGGGTTAGGGCTGTTGATGCTGACATCTTCAGGACAGGAATACCGGTTTACTTAACGGAGGAATAAACACACATGTTCATCATTGGTGTTTTAACCAGAATGGGGAAAAATGCACTTTATTTAATTTCGCACATGCGCAGTCATACATCTCTCATAGGGCATGACTGTACCAGTGTAAGAACACAACTCAACAACATATTAGTCCACATGCCAACACCCCCACTTGCTCTTATACTGTACAAGTCGTATTCAACCTAACTTTATCAACACATTTAGCTTACAGTTATTCATCTCACAAGTGTCAGTTTATATTTCAAACATGTAACCCAAGAATTTTTCATTTTTGAACTTCGTTACAGGTTTAGTCAAAACATCTGCAGCCATGTCTGCCGTTGGACAATATTCAATACTTATTTTACCATCACTGAGTGCAGATCGAATGAAATGATATCTGATGTCGACATGTTTACATCTCTGACGACATACTGGGTTCTTTGTAAAACCATTTTCACTAAGGTGATCATGCAACATTTTGTTCCAGTTCCTTCCTGACTGTTTCAGGCCGTACAGTGACTTGTTCAGTTTGCAGACTAGTTGCTCACCTGTATCTGACCTGACTTCAAAACCCTCTGGTTGCTCCATGTACACTTCACAGTCAATAGGAGCATGTAGATATGCTTTTTTGACATCCATCTGATGTAACTCTAAGTCATACTGAGCTGCTAGCTGCATCAAACAGCGTACTGATGTCATATTTGCAGTTGGAGAAAAAGTCTCCTTATAGTCTATTCCTGCCACTTGACTATACCCCTTTGCAACATATCTTGCCTTGTATGTCTCAGTCTCATCTGAATTGTTTTTGACCGCATAGACCCACCTGCCCCCCACTGCATTTTTACCCTCTGGCAGTGTGGTTAATGTGAATGTATCATTTTCCCTAAGGGAATCCATCTCCTCCTTCATAGCAGTAGCCCAAATCTCTGATTTTGGTGAAATCATTGCTTCTTTGAAGGTTTGTGGTGCATTGCACATTACTCTGTAGCAGTAGTCAACACTAGGTGGTATCTGGTCATCACATTTCACTTTACACTCATAGTCTTTTAAGTACTGGGGTTTCTTCCTCGCTCTGTCTGGATAGCGTGGACTCTGACCATCTGAAGTCTCAATTTGCAAATCTTGTGTCTCTTCTGAGTTTTGATCGGCCATCTTGGCTTTCGGCATGGGGTTTTCAAATCTCTCCCCATGAAGATCATCACTGATTTCCAAATCTGTCTGAGTTTGGTGTTCGACTACACCTTTTGTAACACACTTGACTAATCTGTTTTTAAGAACTTTCCCAGTGTCTGGGTAGTAGACTAGGTATGCTGGACTATTTTTATCATACCCGACAAAAATACCCTTTTCACATCTTGAGTCTAACTTTTTCTTGTTCTGTCTATATGCATAGCAAACAGATCCAAATTCTTTCATCTTTGAAAGATCAGGCTTTCTCCCAGTAAACATGTAGTGTGGAGTCTGTCCTACACGCTTATTGTAACACCTATTGCGAATTACTGCAGCAGTCATTACAGCATATGTCCACAAGTTCTTTGGTAGGTTGCTTTCAAGTAGCATGCATCTTGCCATTTCGAACAGTGTTCTCCAATTTCTCTCAGCGGTCCCATTTCAATCAACAGCCCGTCACTTAAAGTCTCTCCAGCATTTCTCAGTGCTGTAATAGCCGTCTCAGCACGAATGATATAGTCCGTAACACTTTCGTCAGCGGCTTTCTGAAGAGAAGTTAGTTCAGTGTAGAGGCTAATCACACGTGGCTTCCCTTTACCTGCATAATGTTCCCTCAATATCTTCAACGCTTTTCTCCCATCATCTGCTGCTTCTCTCATTATCAGGGAAAGACTTTTATCATCCAAAACCTGTATCAATTCGGCGTAGGCTTCTTCATTTTTCTCTCTGTCTTCTTCATCTTCATCCACGCTCAATATGGCGGCCTTTAGCCCAAGCAAACGCAAGTGCCCCAAAAACTTTGTCTACCATAACTCGTAGTTTTTTTCATCTCCGTCGAAATATAATCTATTCCATCGGCTTCCATGTTCCCTCCTGGGCCCATAACCTGGTGGTGCTGACATCTTCAGGACAGGAATACCGGTTTACTTAACGGAGGAATAAACACACATGTTCATCATTGGTGTTTTAACCAGAACGGGGAAAATGCACTTTATTTATTTTCGCACATGCGCAGTCATACATCTCTCATAGGGCATGACTGTACCAGTGTAAGAACACAACTCAACAACATATTGGTCCACATGCCAACAAGGGCCAAGGGAAAAGGTTAGGGAGTGAACTGGGACGGCTGATTCAATAGGGGTAAAGCCCATAGCACACGGGAGCCTTTTTTTTTTATAAGCGTGAACGAGCATGCTTATGCTGGACATAGAATGCATGAGAGTCAATGAGAGGAAACATACAGGCTTTGAGCGTCAACGATATCACAATTATATAGAACACCAAATTAGAATGATATTTTTCTCGTGGCGCAATGCTGATCAAATTAACTGATTAAGGGCACGTTCCTAAATTCACTCTGGCTATCTACTCAGATTTCAGATGCAGTCTCGCCTGAGTGTGCCAGAGTAAGGAATAACTGATGAATTTACGAACGCTAAACACCAGTTGAATATGGGCGGTGCCAGTAAACGTCAGCAAAAAAAGCGTAATTCAATTGTTCCTAGCAACACAGTTAGTCACCAATGCTCTGGATAACATAAAAACAGCCCAACCCAACCACCTCTGCCAGGGCGAGTAAAATGGTCAGAGTGAGGTGTTCTCTCATTTTTGTCTGGAAATAGCTAGCAAGCTAGCCAACCTTAGCCTGTTAGCTTTGGTGCTTGACTGCCGTTGTGAGGTCAGAACGCTCGGATCAACCCTACTCGTCGGCCAGAGCGTCCAGTGTGCGCTCTAAATCAGTGTTGCCAACTAATTTCCAGGTTAAGTTGCTTGAGGCAGGTTGATTTGTTGCTAAAAACGACTTAAATGACGTTGTGATGTCATTGCGTGATAACGTACAAATGCGTCATTACGTAAAATACACAATTACGTTGCTCAAATTGACTGGACATCTCGGCAAAAAATATGATTTGACATTTGTTCAGGTACAGACTCCCACTCTTTTCTGTACTTCTGGCTGTACAATTTTGATTGAGGCATGTTGGTTGATGTTGTAAGTTCTGTTCAAGATCAAACATTCGTGACCAACTATATTCATTGGGTTTGGCTTGTCGAACCGGTACTACTGCTGCTGCAGTCAGCCAACAATGATTTGCAATTTGCTGAAATTGCTGCTGGCCTGCTGCTGCCTGTGCACGAGCTGAGCGCCTGCTGCTGACGTCATTCACAAGGCACTTTTGCAGCCAGGCACGTGTGTTGTGACTGAGTGTGACGGATAATTTTTTTGTGTGTAATTTAGAGGGAAAATGCATGCATTTTAGCGTTTGAGTCACTTTTCAAAAGTTGCTAATAGTTCCAAATAAATTTTAAAAGTAGCTACATTTGTTGCTAGGTGCTATTTGAAAAAAAAGTTGCCAGTAGTCTGAAAAGTTGCTAAATCTAGCAACAAAATTGCTAAATTGGCATCACTGCTCTGAATGCTCCGAAGGCGAAACGCACTGAATTAGCGCACTTTGAGTACCTTCTTGCGCTCCGAAGTGAATTTACGATTGTTTGTGCATTGTTACCAAGTCTAGAATTGTGAAACGCAGGTTGGCGTTTTTCGTCATGCATCTTGTTCTGGAGGTGACTCTGTAGAGTGGTTACGAGCTGGCAAAGCCACAAAGTCATAACATCTGATTTTAAACCTAACCTTAAATTAAGGTCAATTAATTTGGCCTATCTAAGGGGAAATCGCCCAGTTCTGCCTCCAGGACAAGACCGGTGCTAAGAACCTTGGCGTGATCCTGGACAACACCCTGTCGTTCTCCACTAACATCAAGGCGGTGACCCGATCCTGTAGGTTCATGCTCTACAACATTCGTAGAGTACGACCCTGCCTCACACAGGAAGCGGCGCAGGTCCTAATCCAGGCACTTGTCATCTCCCGTCTGGATTACTGCAACTCGCTGTTGGCTGGGCTCCCTGCCTGTGCCATTAAACCCCTACAACTCATCCAGAACGCCGCAGCCCGTCTGGTGTTCAACCTTCCCAAGTTCTCTCACGTCACCCCGCTCCTCCGCTCTCTCCACTGGCTTCCAGTTGAAGCTCGCATCCGTTACAAGACCATGGTGCTTGCCTACGGAGCTGTGAGGGGAACGGCACCTTCGTACCTTCAGGCTCTGATCAGGCCCTACACCCAAAGAAGGGCACTGCGTTCATCCACCTCTGGCCTGCTCGCCTCCCTACCTCTGAGGAAGCACAGTTCCCGCTCAGCCCAGTCAAAACTGTTCGCTGCTCTGGCACCCCAATGGTGGAACAAGCTCCCTCACGACGCCAGGACAGCGGAGTCAATCACCACCTTCCGGAGACACCTGAAACCCCACCTCTTTAAGGAATACCTGGGATAGGATAAAGTAATCCTTCTAACCCCCCCCCCCCTTAAAAGATTTAGATGCACTATTGTAAAGTGGTTGTTCCACTGGATATCATAAGGTGAATGCACCAATTTGTAAGTCGCTCTGGATAAGAGCGTCTGCTATGTAAAGCGTCCCACCTAGCCCAGAGAGGTTTTAATCAATTTTTGCTTACTATCATTCAAACCAGAAACAGAAACTAATTTTCAGTTTTAAAATACCCAATTATTTTTCCAGTGTTCCACTCCGCTAGCCAGCACCTCGCCTAAACAGGTGTGCAAACGTTTCTTCTGCCTCCAGAAATACCCAATTCTAACATTTAATCCAATCTGATTGCCGAAATCTGATTAGAAAAGTTTAGAAAAACTTGGTCCGGTTGATTACTATCATTCACGCCTGTGTCTCACTCTACATAACTGATGCCTGAAACCAGAGAAACAGACATACACTGATGAAGGTGGACCCCGAAATGTTTGTGTTAGTTTTCCACCCCTGCCTGCTGAAAAGCAAAAAAACAAAAGAGGAAGTTTGAAAGTTTTATATATTTTTGCGTGCAAACCACCTTTCATTTTTTGGACTTTGTTGTATATTGGTTTAACACACCAACATTTTTAGTTTTTTTCATGCTTTTTTGCATAAAAAGACTTCACTCGTGCGCTGCTTATTCGGCTAGTGTAACATCATTGGTTATAAATTAAGTAAAGCATATTTGTGTTAATCTTCATCCATCCCTTATGGGACTTTATTTGCGTATTCCCTTATAGAGAGTCATATGAAGTTGTTTGTTAAATGGAAAGATCCAACTACCTCACAAAATAACTTTAATTAATCCGACAAAAAAAAGAACAACAGATTAATCTACAGACACGGATGATTTACCTACCGTTGAAGTAGAGGCTAGTGCTCTGGCTGGAATCCATGCACCACTGGAACAGTTGTGTGAAGAGGTAGCAGGGCTGAGGGGGAGTTTGGAGTTTAGCCAGAGTGAAATTCTCACGCTCCAAGGAGAGAACAAGGCATTCACAGCCAAGGTAAAAATCCACAATTCCAACATGGATTGTCTACTCAGGGAAAACAGGGTGATGAAGGAGTCGCTACTAGACATACCAAGTCGTAGCATGCATGAAAATATTTTTTTTTCTGTGATTCCTGAGGACGCTTCCAATAATCCAGAGGGCGCGATCAGAGAATTCATGCAATCCGCCTTGAAACTTCTTATAGAGACTGTAAACAATGTGCCTTTCCACCGTGTACACATACTTGGAGCTCGGAGGGACAAGACCAAGGGTCCCTGGCCGATCATCGCAAAATTTGAACACTACCAACAAAAGGAGCTGATCAAAAGCAGGGGAAGGGAGCTTAAAGAGATTTTATTTTATTTAACCGTTATTTTACCAAGTAAGTTAACTGAGAACATGTTCTCATTTACAGAAACAACCTGGGGAATAGTTACAGGGGAGAGGAGGGGGGTGAATGAGCCAATTGTAAGCTGGGGATGATTAGGTGGCCGTGATGATATGAGGGCCAGATTGGGAATTTAGCCAGGACACCAGGGTTAACACCCCTACTCTTACAATAAGGGCCATGGCATCTTTTAATGACCTCAGAGAGTCAGGACACCCCGTTTAACGTCCCATCCAAAAGACAGCACACTACACAGGGCAGTGTCCCAAATCACTGCCCTGGGGCATTGGGATATTTTTTGACCAGAGGAAAGAGTGCCTCCTACTGGCCCTCCAACACCACTTCCAGCAGTATCTGGTCTCCCATCCAGGGACTGACCAGGACCAACCCTGCTTAGCTTCAGAAGCAAGCCAGCAGTGGGATGCAGGGTGGTATGCTATAAAGGAACGTTATAAGAGACTGTATCCGGTACAGAGGCAACAGAGGGAGAAGGGTAAGTGTGCCTTTCTCATTGTGGACAAACTCTTTATAGATGGACAGCTATTCCGAGATAGCTCCATAACACCATGGCTGTACTAAATTCTACAGGGACTTCAGGTTACGAAAAAAACTAAGTATGGGAACTGTAAAAATATATGAACACTATGAAGTGGATATGAACACACACGTACTCAATTACATGCTCGCTTACACATACGGACTTATACATACACATACACACCTGATCTCGCTCTCTTCTCTCACTTTCTCTTTTCTCTTCTCTTATTGTCAAGAACTGTTTTATAATTTAATATGTTTCTTGTTTGTCTATCTTTTTTATGTATTTGTCTACATGTTTATATATGTTTACAACAAGCAAGGGGAAGATATCAGAATAGGGGCATTGGGGAATAATAACATATTTTGTATGGAATATATTTGTACTGTAGTGAAGCTGTCTCTAGAGTAATGTAAGGTCTCTTTCATGATCATGTGAAACGTCAATTGCTATGGAAATGCTGGGATGTGTTTTCAATGATGTTAAAGGTAATTATGATGCAACTATGACGGCGATACGATATGGATTATAATTATCATCATAAATATTAAGGCTATACGCACTACATGTTACACACAAAAACACTCAACCATGCAAATTGGCAGAGTTGTTATTTATTTGGACAGCACAGATTATAGTCTTACTCTTATACAGACATTGTACACACTCACTAAATCACATCCAATATCATACACATCAACCTACTCAGATTTACTACACACAAAATATCTTGTCTCAATTTTCTAACATCTGTGGCATTGGCTCACAGGCAAACAGGCAAGGGAATAAAACAAATATTGCTAGAACCTATTTCTTGAATTCTAAATATCAGACATTTGAAAGCTCCATATTTGACTGTCATAATACCTCTGATGGCAGTAACTTTACAAGCACTAATTATGGTCAATTTAGACTGAGAATAGTACCTAGTTATGGTAAGGGGTGAAATAAGTATAGCCATTTATAATTTTAACGGTTTAGCAGATTATAAATAAAGAAGATCAGTCTACGTGGCTAAAAGAAAAGGAATATAACATATAATGTTCACAGGAAACTCACTCTACATCCTCAGATGAAGTTGCGTGGAAAAAGGAATGGGGTGGTGTCATGACGTTGCCCTCTCTTTGGGTACAGCGAGCACAGTTAAACCCCCCTCCCTCTGCACCAGGCCTTTTCTATGCACCATCCCCCGACCTCTATACTTCTGACACAAGGCTGTGTGAAGGCAGCCGTAAATTCCAAAGGGAATGTCCTGCCTCACAGGCCACAGTTTTGAGACAGAATGGTTTCATAGAGAGACAAAGGAATTTTTCCACCTCACCGGACGGGGGTACCGAACGACATTTATGTTCTGGAGAAGGTATAAAGATCGGTGAAGAATCCAGCTACGAACTGGTCCGCTTGGTACAATTTTGTGAAACTCATTAGAGACAATATGGCCATATTACCATACTAAGGTTTATATACTAGCCTCAGCGATGAGACTTACATCTATCTAATGGTTGTATAAAATGTATGAATAAGGATAAAGCTATTTGGAATATGTTGAGATGCTATGTACTTATGTTGATGTGAGAGAATTGTATGTCTGTTCAAAGCTTAACTAAGTCCTCGGCACTCCCCCAGGGACACAGACAGGACAAGGCGTCATGTGACAGCCTTTTCTACGTTCAGTATATAAGCCCCACCCAGAATGTCTTTCTTCAGACCAGCTTACCTCGACAAGAGAGAGCCAAGGTTTGACCAAGCATTCCTCTACTGAACTTTAACCATACCACGTGGTTCAACTTTTAGACTATCGATACCGACAGAATAATAACAAGTCTTTGATATTAATTACTAGTCTGCAGCTAGAAATTCGGTATCATTGAACGTGAAGACCGACGAAACATCCATTCTATAAAGACATTAATGAATGTCGCTTTGAAAGAACCATTCTAACCAAGAGAGATAGAGAGAAGACGATACTCTCAACAAAGATCACAACGACACACTGAGCGTAAATATATATATTGATTGCAATTGTTTCCGAATGAGTGAGCGTTCATGTGCAAAGGATTAGCATATCAATTGTTAATATTTATCAACTCTGTTGTGCCGTCTCAGCTGACCCTTATCACCCTTTGTTTAACAAGCCGCCATGCCGGTTTAGCCCACTAGGGCACATTCCTCCACCATTGCTTTGTAACGATACCTACTGTTTTGTATGCTTTCTGTGAATTACTTAGTTTAGTAAATAAATGATTTTAAGACAATTGATGTATCGATGACTTAGTGAAGACTGGGTTCGTGCAGATAACAACAATTTACGACGTTTGGAATGAGACTGGACGCGAGGTAATAACACATCATTAAAACAAGAAGATAATAGATCAGATCTTATAATATAATATATAATGTTATAATATCTGACAGTTATATTAGGAAAATTATAACTGTGTAATCTGAATATTTTCCTTGTTGCCCCGACCTCCTAGTTAATTACAGTTACACAAAGAAAAAAAAAATGCATGAAATGTATGTATTCACTACTGTAAGTCGCTCTGGATAAGAGCGTCTGCTAAAAATGACAAAACAAAACATAATCAGTTAATCGCGTAATAATAATTACAGAGAGTTATTTGATAAACATGTCTTCAAGTTAATGATGCCCAAAGACACGACAGTGGTGAAATAATTTTCTGTCATGGACAAAGGAACTCAAAAGGTGTGATGATATTAATTAACAAAAATGTCGATCTGAATGTGCAAATAGTCAGGAATGATTCGCAAGGAAGGTGGAGCTTTTTTAATATGAAAGTGGACGAAAAAGAGATTTGGCTCATTAATCTATATGGTCCAAATCAGGATGATCCATACTTGTTTGAAAACATTTATACCAATTTATTAAACTTACCGGCAACAAATGATCAAATCATTATGGTAGGAAACTATAACACAGTGTTAAGTACCTCAATGGACCATAAAGGTAATCACTCTACAAACTATCATCACCGTGACCTTAAGGAAATCACAAATATTATGGACACATTAGAAATAGTGGATATTTGGAGGCTAAAAAACCCCGACCTAGTGAGATATATTGGATCATCATCTAATTGGCATGCACCTAACCCTTATAGATTTTCCACGTGGATGGGGATATTGGAAATTTAATCAAAGTTTACTGGAGGACAATTTGTTTTTAACTAAGACAAAATAATTTATAACAGAATTTTTCCACTATCATATAGGTTCAGCAAATCCTCTTATTGTTTGGGATACCTTTAAATGTACCTTCAGATATCATTCAATTCAATATTCATGAATAATAAAAAAGCAGTTTCTGGCTAAAGAGACAAGACTAACAAGGGAAATCCATGAACTAATGATGCAAAATAAGTGATGCAGTGATGCAAAATAAGTTAGAGGAAAAACAAAAACAACTTGAGGAACTTATTCAAGAACGATCTAATGTAATCTATTTAAAAAATAAAGCAAACTGGAATCTCCAATACAGGAATGCAAACAAAAATAATTTGCAGAAACTCATTACTGAAGACGGAGTCATCTATGATTCTCCAAATTATATTTTAAAAGAGGAAGCTAAATATTTTAGGCAGATGTTCTCTTTTCCATCTCATCCTCTCCAATTGAATGAAGATTACGGTAAGGAATTCTTTCCAAATAATATAAAAATGGAAAATTAACAAATGTACAGAAAGATCAGTGCAAAGGCCAAATTACAGAGGAATAACTTTTTGAGGCTATTAAATCCTTTCAGTCTGGAAAAACCCCATGGCATACCGGTAGAGGTATATCAAGCCTTTTTTTATATACTAAAAGCTCCATTGTTAGATTGTTTTAACTACTCCTATAGAAATGGTAGTCTGTCAGGTACTCAGCAGGAAGGTCTGATTTCTCTATTATTAAAACAAGACCCAGATGGCAAATATAAAGACCCAGTCTATCTAAAAAACTGGAGGCCCCTTACACTTCAATGTTGTGATGCAAAAATACTAGCGAAATGCATAGGACTCAGAATTAAAAGGGTTTTACTAGGTATTGTTCATCCTGACCAGACAGGTTTTTTTACATGGACGATACATTGGAGATAATATACGACAACTACTAAAAATATTAGAACATCATGAAACATCTAAGAAGCCAGGCCTGGTATTTACAGTGGATTTTTAAAAAGCATGTTAAAAAGTAAGACTGGATTTTATTTATAAATGCCTGGATTTTTTCAATTTTGGTGATTCTCTTATAAAATGGGTAAAAATAATGTATAGCAACCCCAGGTGTAAAATAATAAATAATGGCTACTTCTCAGAGAGTTTTGAATTGTCAAGAGGAGTTAAACAAGGGTGTCCGCTGTCACCATATCTATTCGTTATGGCCATCGAAATGCTAGCTATTAAAATCAGATCCAATAACAACATTACAGAATTAGAAATCCAAGGCTTAAAAACAAAGGTGTCCATGTATGCTGATGACTCAAGATTTATATTAAGTCTGCAAGCTAGATCCCCGCAATGTCTCATTGAAGATCAAGATAACTTTTCTGTACTCTCTGGACTAAAACCAAATTATGACAAGTGTACAATATTACTTATTGGATCTTTAAAAAAATACAACTTTTACATTACCCGGCAGTTTACCTATAAAATGGGCTGATGGTGAAGTAGACATACTTGGTATTCATATCACAAAATATATAAATAAGCTCTCCACAATGAATTTCAATAGAACACTTGTAATAATAGACTTGATCCTGCAACCATGGAGAGGTAAATACCTGTCTATTTATGGAAAAATTGCCCTGATTAACTCCTTGGTCATATCTCAGTTTACTCACTTACTTATGGTGCTGCCTACTCCTTATGATTCGTTTTTCAAATCATATGAGCAAAACATATGTCGCTTTATCTGGGACACTAAACCAGACAAAATAAAGCATGCCTATCTATATAATGAATATGAATTGGGTGGGTTGAGATTATTAAATATAAAAGCAATAAACCTCTCTCTAAAAGCTTCACTTATTCAAAAGTTTTACTTGAACCCTAAATGGTTCTCAAGTAGATTACTTAGAAAAGCTCATCCATTGTTTAAAAATTGCCTTTTGCCTTTGTGCAGATTGTCATGTCTCATTAATTGAAAATTATACTTTTGTCAAAGTATCTCTCTTTTTCAAACAAGCATTGCAGAGCTGGCTACAATTTCAATTTCATCCCCCTGAAAAGATAGAACATATATTACAACAAATATTATGGCTGAACTCAAATGTGCTTGTTGATAAAATACCTGTATTTATGGGAAAGATGTTTGAAAAGGGTATTTTGTTCTTAAATTATATTGTAAATTGGAATGGGAGAGTTATGTCCTTCATGGAGTTATCAGAATTGTACGAGAAGGTCTGCTCAATCCAAGAGTACAACCAATTGATTACAGTATTACCCCAAAAATGGAGGAGGCAGGTGGCAGCGGGAGGAGGTAGGGAACTGGTCTATCTGCCCAATATAAAGGATATTTTTTTGAGGACCAGAATGTTGACAACTGTGCCATACAGATTGCAAAATAGTTGGGAAGAGATTTTTGATGTACTGATTCCATGGTACAGGGTGTATGAGTTGATATATAAAACAACGCAAGATTCAAGACTTTGTGCTTTTCAGCTAAAATTATTATGTAGAATTCTTGCCACCAACAAAATGTTGAATATTTGGGGCATAAAATCATCGAAGCTCTGCAGATTCTGATGTGAGGATAAAGAATCAATAGACCATTTATTTTGGTATTGCCCTCAGATAGCCTGTTTCTGGTCTCAGGTTCAGGAATGGCTGAAAATGCATAGCATTGATCTAAAATTGACCCTAGAAATAGTACTGTTAGGAGATCTGGAGAGACTGGGTCAGTCAATTACTAATATACTAATACTCTTTGTAAAAGTATTTATCTTCAACTCGCAATCTGTGGATTCTATTCGATTAGATATATTGAAATTGTACATTAAACATTACATCACATCATTGAAAGATATATGTTGCGTAGAAATCTGAAGAGGGTGGCCAGCAGAGATAGGTGGTATGGGCTGAGAGAAGCTGGGGGTTGGGATGTGGAACTGGAGACAAGTGAGAGTGGAGTTGCTGTGCGGGAGATAGAATGATGGTCAAAGATAAAAGTCAAAAATAAAGTCAAAATAAAACATAATAAAAAAGTATGTTTGAATGACACTGAGGGCCAGTGTTTTTACAGCTAATACCAGTTTGCCTGAGGCTGATGCCGTACAGGTGTTTGTACACATGCATATACACACGCTCTCATTCAAATAAACACATACAAGAACACACACACACACATGTAATAGTGCCAGACATGCACACAAACATATACAGTTGGCATTGCTGTTATGATTTTAGTTGTCCTTGATGTCCTTGATGGTTTTTTTGCATTGTTGTTTGCTGTTTTCTTCTGTCTTTTTATTTTTTTCTCTTTAGTTCATTCTCTTGGTTGTTGGTGCATTGGGGGGTTGTTGTGGGTGGGGAATGGAATTAATTGTATTTTTTATTTAGATTTTTCTTCTTGGGGGGGACTGTGGGAGGGGTCTTGAATGGTTGAGGGACAGCTATTGGGGAACTGTGGGGGGATCTTGGAGGGTTCTGGTTCACATTTTCTGGCCTGGTGGGAGATCTGTCAACGTGCCCTTGAGCAGGGCATTGACCCTGGATGCTTCTGTGTGTCGCTCTGAATGGGAGTCTGTTGGATGACTGCTATGGTGTAGTTGTTGAGCGGCTTCACTGCAAGTATATTGTATGTTTCGGATATTCAATAAAAAAATTTTTTTTAAGTTGTTTGTAAAATGCTATGTTGTCATTGCAATATGACATTATCTTGCATGTACACTGAGTGTACGAAACATCAAGAACACATTCCTACTATTGAGTTGCACTTATATTTAAATTGTACATTTTTTTAATTATAATTGATATTATATTACTGCTTTCATTTTAGCTGTTGCCTTGGCAAGAACTAATGGGGATCCATAATGAATACAAATACATCAATAAGGGATCGTAGTGTTCACCTGGATTCACCTGGTCAGTATATGTCATGGAAAGAGCAGGTGTTCATAAGGTTTTTTACACTCAGTGTATATCAATGAAGTATACTTACAGTAGAGTAACTTCTCAAACACAAACACTGGCAGGTCCCTAAAGGTATGTTATGGTCTTATACTAAGACACAGAAACCGCAAAGTATGTTATGGTCATTATTTCTGTACAATTTCAAAGGGAAGTCACAGAAGTGTCCATGCTTGTGGATGTGAAACATTTTTCCAGTCTGCCTCAACAAAGAAAATATCAACAGACATGCTTGTGACGACAATATTTTCACTCACATGGAGGTATGCATTATACACAGACTGACGAATTCAGCCCCAAGGGTTTGGGCACAGCTTGGGCATGTTTATTTGTTGTTGATCCCAGCATTTATGAAATTGAGGACAATGTGCATCTTTATAATCTGTCAATATGAATACAAAAGGCTAATTGTTTAGTATCATGCTCATACCATCATGTCATATTATGTGAATTATAATTCCAGAATGAGGTAGTAATTAGAGGGTCATTTTGGACATTAAATTGTCCACATCAGGAACAAGATCAATAAACTGATTAAGAAGGCTGATTCAGTTATTGGAGTTGGTTATTGGCCAGACTCTCTGGAGGTCATGACAGAGCAGAGAACCAGACAGAAACAGGATATCTGTAAAGTACTTACAATGACCATAGGAGTATTTTTAGCAACTGGATTGTAATGCCAAAGTGCTCAACAGAAAGATTTAGGAGGTCAGTTTTACCTAATGCAATAGTTTATTTTATATCTATGACCGTACTTGAGGGGTAGTCTACTTAGAATGGGTTCCTCCATGATTGTAAAATGTTGTAGGCCTATATTTTATTTTATTGTATAGTTGATATTGATAGTAAGATATTATTATTAGGCTCCCACTTCTGCCCTTACAAAGGCAAAATGCAGGAATTATTTCATTTAAAAAAAATAAAAATCTGCCTTCAAGTTATTTTTCTGTGAAGATAGACAGCAATTTCTGATGATCCAAACTGGCTTGTTCTTGTGTCAGGAAACCATTACAACAGATCAAAGATGTTTTACCAAATTCGTAGTTTCTGCATTTTGCCTTTGTAGGGCAGTCTTGCGAAAGTCATATACAGTGCCTTCGGAAAGTATTCAGACCCCTTGACTTTTCCCACATTTTGTTAGGTTACAGCCTTATTCTAAAATGTATTAAATTGTCCCCCCATCAATCTACACACAATACCCTGGTAAAAAAACAAAGAAAAAATGTTTTTTAGAAATGTTTGCTAATTTATCAAATTAAATATAACATTAACATAAGTATTCAGACCCTTCACTCAGTACTTTGTTGAAGCACCTTTGGCAGCGATTACAGCATCAAGTTTTCTTGGGTTTGACGCTACAAGCTTGGAACACCTGTATTTGGGGAGTTTCTCCCATTAACCTCTGCAGATCCTCTCAAGCTCTGTCAGGTTGGATGGGGAGCGTCGCTGCACAGTTATTTTCAGGTCTCTCCAGCGATGTTAGATCGGGTTCAAGTCCGGGCTCTGGCTGGGTCACTCAAGGGCATTCAGAGACTTTTCCGAAGCCACTCCTGCGTTGTCTTGGCTGTGTGCTTAGGGTTATTGTCCTGTTAGAAGGTGAACCTTCGCCCCTGTCTGAGGTCCTGAGCACCTAGAGCAGGTTTTCATTAAGGATCTCTCTGTACTTTGCTCCGTTCATCTTTCCGTCAATCCTAGTCTCCCAGTCCCTGCCGCTGAAAAACATCCCCACAGCATGATGCTGCCACCACCATGCTTCACCGTAGGGATGGTACCAGGTTTCCTCCAGACGTGACGCTTGGCATTCAGGCCAAATAGTTCAATCTTGGTTTCATCAGAGCAAAGAATCTTGATTCTCATGGTATGAGAGCCTTTAGGTGCCTCCAAGCGGGCTGTCATGTGCTTTTTACTGAGGAGTGGCTTTTGTCTGGCCACTCTACCATAAAGGCCTGATTGTTGGAGTTCTGTAGAGATGGTTGTCCTTCTGGAAGGTTCTCCCATCTCCTCAGGGGAATTTTAGAGCTCTGTCAGAGTGGCCATTGGGTTCTTGGTCACCTGTCTGACCAAGGCCTTTCTGTCCCGATTGCTTAGTTTGGCCAGGCAGCCAGCTCTAAGAAGAGTCTTAGTGGTTCCAAACTTCTTCCATTTAATAATGATGGAGGCAACTGTGTTCTTGGGGACCTTCAATGCTGCAGACATTTTTTGGTACCCTTCCCCAGATCTGTGTCTCGACACAATCCTGTCTCGAAGCTCTACGGACAATTCCTTTGACCTCATGGCTTGTTTTTTTGTGTGGGACCTTAGGAAACAGGATGCACTTGACTTCCATTTTGAGTCTCATGGCAAAGGGTCTGAATAATTATGTAAATAAGGTATTTCTGTTTTTTATTTTTTATGAATGTGCAAAAAATTTTAAAAACCTGTTTCCGCTTTGTCATTGTGGGGTACTGTGTGTAGTTTGATGAGGAACATTTTTTATTTAATCCATTTTAGAATAAGGCTGTAACGTAGCAAAATGTAGAAAAGGGGAAGGGGTCTGAATACTTAACGAATACACTGTACACTTAGCATTACTTTCTTAGCTACGGTATACATATCTCCCTGGCATATTACATCATTTATACAGCAGCATACTATACATGTTTGGACTCATGTTGTTGTGCTGTGCTCACTTGAACAGGAAGGAGGAGCGGCTGTCCTTCTTGGGCAAATTTTGTCATCAAAGTCTGGCATTCTCTGGATTTATGGTGCTTTCAAGACAAATGGGAACCCTGGAAAAAAAACAGGTTTGAATCACCTTCAGGTCGGAGCTGTAGAAAGAGGCGCGAATTCCTAACTTGGAAATCCAAGTTGGATGACCGTTCAAAACATATTTTCCTAGTCAGAGCAAATTCTTTTCTGAGTTCCCAGTTGTCTTGAACTCACTGAAGTCTGAGATTTCCGAGTTCCGAGTTTCCAGTTGTTTTGAATGCGGCAGACATCTTGCTGAATTGACAGCATGGCCAATATTGAATATTTATCCCTTTAAGCATGGAAAAGAGAACCTTAAACCCAGACTTAGTCCACACATCCACTCCACTGAATAGCAGGCGGGTGATTGCTTTGCAATGCTTGCAGGTAGCCACTGATTCCTTGCAAACCCCTCATTTTTGAATTTGCGATTTCCATCTCGTTGTTAATGGTTATGTCCAATGGCCGATGATCACGATACGTTTTTATCTATAATTTCTCTTCATATGACAAGGATTGAAAAGAATTTGCCACTAGATTGTCGGCTTGATTCATGATGATGACTGCTAGCTTGCTAGCTAAGATTTTGAAAGTATGATCAAAATCAAATCAAATGTTATTGGTCACATACACATGGTTAGCAGATGTTAATGCGAGTGTAGCGAAATGCTTGTGCTTCTAGTTCCAACAGTGCAGTAATATCTAACAAATAATCTAACAATTCCCAACAACTACCTAACAAATACAAATCTAACAAGTAATCTAACAGTTCCCCCACAACTACCTAATACAAATCTAAAGGAGTGAATGAGAGTATGAACATATAAATATATGGATGAGTAATGGCCGAGCGGCATAGGCAAGATGCAGTAGATGGCATAAAATACAGTATATACATGTGATATGAGTAATGTAAGATATGTAAACATTATTACATTTACATTTTACATTTATGTCATTTAGCAGATGCTCTTATCCAGAGCGACTTACAAATTGCTGCATTCACCTTATGATATCCAGTGGAACAACCACTTTACAATAGTACATCTATATCTTTTTGGGGGGGGAGGGTAGGGGGGGGGGGGTTAGAAGGATTACTTTATCCTATCCCAGGTATTCCTTAAAGAGGTGGGGTTTCAGGTGTCTCCGGAAGGTGGTGATTGACTCCGCTGTCCTGGCATCATGAGGGAGCTTGTTCCACCATTGGGGTGCCAGAGCAGCGAACAGTTTGGACTGGGCTGAGCGGGAACTGTGCTTCCGCAGAGGTAGGGAGGCGAGCAGACCAGAGGTGGATGAATGCAGTGCCCTTCTTTGGGTGTAGGGACTGATCAGAGCCTGAAGGTACGGAGGTGCCGTTCCCCTCACAGCTCCGTAGGCAAGCACCATGGTCTTGTAGCAGATGCGAGCTTCAACTGGAAGCCAGTGGAGTGTGCTGAGGAGCGGGGTGATGTGAGAGAACTTGGGAAGGTTGAACACCAGATGGGCTGCGGCGTTCTGGATGAGTTGTAGGGGTTTAATGGCACAGGCAGGGAGCCCCGCCAACAGCGAGTTGCAGTAATCCAGACGGGAGATGACAAGTGCCTGGATTAGGACCTGCGCCGCTTCCTGTGTAAGGCAGGGTCGTACTCTGTGAATGTTGTAGAGCATGAACCTACAGGATCGGGTCACCGCCTTGATGTTAGCAGAGAACGACAGGGTGTTGTCCAGGGTCCCGCCAAGGCTCTTAGCACTCTGGGAGGAGGACACAATGGAGTTGTCAACCGTGATGGCGAGATCATGGAACGGGCAGTCCTTCCCCGGGAGGAAGAGCAGCTCCGTCTTGCCGAGGTTCAGCTTGAGGTCGTGACCCGTCAAGATTTATTAAAGTGGCATTATTTAAAGTGGCATTGTTCAAAGTGACTAGTGATCCATTTATTAAAGTGTCCAGTGATTGGGTCTCAATGTGGGCAGCAGCCTCTCTGAGTTAGTGATTGCTGTTTAGCAGTCTGATGGCCTTGAGATAGAAGCTGTTTCTCAATCTCTCGGTCCCAGCTTTGATGCACCTGTACTGACCTCGCCTTCTGGATGATAGCGGTGTGAACAGGCAGTGGCTCGGGTGGTTGTTGTCCTTGATGATCTTTTTGGCCTTCCTGTGACATTGGGTGCTGTAGGTGTCATGGAGGGCAGGTAGTTTGCCCCCGGTGATGTGTTGTGCAGACCGCACCACCCTCTGGAGAGCCTTGCGGTTGAGGGAGTTGCAGTTTCCGCAGTTGTGCATCTGTTAAAGTTTTGGGTGACAAGCCAAATTTCTTCAGCCTCCTGAGGATGAAGAGGCGCTGTTGCACCTTCTTCACCACACTGTCTGTGTGGGTGGACCATTTCAGTTTGTCTGTGATGTGTATGCCCAGGAACTTAAAACTTTCCACCTTCTCCACTGCTGACCATTCAATGTGGATAGGGGGGTGCTCCTCTGCTGTTTCCTGGAGTCCACGATCATCTTCTTTGTTTTGTTGACGGTGAGTGAGAGGTTGTTTTCCTGACACCACACTCCGAGTGCCCTCACCTCCTCCCTGTAGGTTGTCTCGTCGTTGTTGGTGATCAAGCCCACTACTGTTGTGTCGTCTGCAAACTTGATGACTGAGTTGGAGGCGTGCATGGCCATGCAGTCGTGGGTGAATAGGGAGTACAGGAGAGGGCTGAGCACACACCCTTGTGGGGCCCCATTGTTGAGGGTCAGTGAAGTGGAGATGTTGTTTCCTACATTCACCACCTGGAGGCGGCCCTTCAGGAAGTCCATGACCCAATTGTACAGGGAGGGGTTGAGACCCAGGGCCTCCAGCTTGATGATGAGCTTGGAGGGTACTATGGTGTTGAATGCTGAGCTGTAGTCAATGAACAGCATTCTTACATAGGTATTCTTTTTGTCCAGATGGGATAGGGCAGTGTGCAGTGCGATGGCGTCATCTGTGGACCTGTTGGGGTGGTATGCAAACTGAAGTGGGTCTAGGGTGGCCGGTAAGGTGGTGGTGATATGATCCTTTACTAGTCTCTCAAAGCACTTCATGATGACAGAAGTGAGTGCTACGGGGCAGTAGTCATTTAATTCAGTTATCTTTGCCTTCTTGGGTACATGAACAATGGTAGCCAGCCATCATGAAGCATATGGGGACAACAGACTGGGATAGGGAGCGATTAAATATGTCCATAAACACACCAACCAGCTGGTCTGCGCATGCTCTGAGGACGCGGCTAGGGATGCTGACTGGGCCAGCAGCTTTGCGAGGGTTAACATGTTTAAATATTTTACTCACATCAGCCACTGAGAAGGAGGAGGGGGGGGGCAGTCTTTGTTAGCGAGCCGCGACAGTGGCACTGTGCTATCCTCAAAGCAGGCAAAGAAGGTGTTATGTTTGTCTGGAAGTGTGTCGTCAGTATCCGTGACATGGCTGTTTTTGTTTTTGTAGTCAGTGATTTCCTGTAGACCCTGCCACATACGTCTCGAGTCTGAGCCGTTGAATTATGACTCCACCTTGTCCTGTACCGGCATTTCGCTTGTTTGATTGCCTTGCAGAGGGAATAACTACACTGTTTATATTCATCCATATCACCAGACCTCTTTCCATGGTTAACATGACATGACCAGTCCAATCAAAGCTACGGTAGATATAACGTGATTTGACGTCATTTTATCTGTGGCTAATGACCTTCAGCCTTCTTGGATGGGCACTTCTAATGTAACTCTATGGCAGCACCCAAGGGGCTAGAATTGTTTTTAGCTCTCCCTGTAGATTTTGTGGTGACATGATGTCCCCATGAGTGACAGAACACTGAGCCAATTACAGTGCAACTAGACAACATTACCAATCCCTACGCTCCGTATTTTCCGCTGGATGCCCCACCACCACAGAAAGCACGGAGCTAGGCTGAAACACCTGCATTTTGTAGCTGCCTTACTCAAAAAAGCAAAAAAGAGAACATATTTGTATGCAGCTTTATTAACAAATTATTTTATATATTGTTTGCAAGTTGATATGTGACACGTTGAAATGCCAAAATAACATGCAAAACAGGCACATACATATATATGTATATATATTCTACAGTGCCAGTAAAAAGTTTGGACACACCTACTCATTCAAGGATTTTTCTTTATTTTTAATATTTTCTACATTGTAAAATAATAGTGAAGACATCAAATGAAATAGCACATATGGAATCATTTAGTAACCAAAAAAGTGTTAAAAAAGTGCCTTGATGACACACGCTTGGCATTCTCTCAACCAGCTTCACCAGGTATTATTTTCCAACAGTCTTGAAGGAGTTCCCACATATGCTAAGCACTTGTTGGCTGCTTTTCCTTCACTCTGTGGTCCAACTCATCCCAAACCATCTCAATTGGGTTGAGGTCGGGTGATTGTGGAGGCCAGGTCATTTGATGCAGCACTCCATCACTCTCCCTCTTGGTCAAATAGCCCTTACACAGCCTAGAGGTGTATTGGGTCCTTGTCCTGTTGAAAAACAAATGATAGTCCCACCAAACGCAAACCAGATGGGATGGCATATCGCTGCAGATTTCTGTTGTAGCCCTGCTGGTTAAGTTTGCCTTGAATTGTTGTTGAGATGTGTCTGTTACTTGAACTCTGTGAAGCATTTATTTGGGCTGCAATTTCTGAGGCTGGTAACTCTAATGAACTTATCCTCTGTGGCAGAGGTAACTCTAGGTCTTCCATTCCTGTCACGGGCCTCATGAGAGCCAGTTTCATCATAGTGCTTAATGGTTTTTGCAACTGCACTTGAAGAAACTTCCAAAGTTCTAGAAATGTTCTGGATTGACTGACCTTCATGTCTTAAAGTAATGATGGACTGTTGTTTCTCTTTGCTTATTTGAGCTGTTCTTGCCATAATATGGACTTGGTCTTTTACCAAATAGGGCTATCTTCTGTATACCACCCCTACATTGTCAAAACACAACTGGCTCAAACGCATTAAGAAGGAAATCAATTCCACAAATTAACTTTTAACAAGGCACACCTGTTAATTGTAATGCATTCCAGGCGACTACCTCATGAAGCTGGTTAAGAGAAGGCCAAGAATGTGCAAAGCAGTCATCAAGGCAAAGGGTGGCTACTTTGAAGAATCTCAAATATATCTTGATTTGTTTAACACTTTTTTGGTTACTACATGATTACATATGTGCTATTTCATAGTTTTGATGTCTTCGCTATTATTCTACAATGCAGAAAATATTAAAAATAAAGAAAAACCCTTGAATGAGTAGGTGTGTCCAAACTTTTTACTGGTACTGGGTGTGTATATACAGTTAAAGTCAGACGTTTACATACACTCAATTAGTATTTGGTAGCATTGCCTTTAAGTTGTTTAACTTGTGTCAAACATTTCGGGTAGCCTTCCACAAGCTTCCCACAATAAGTTGGGCGAATTTTGGCCCATTCCTCCTGACAGAGATAGTGTAACTGAGTCAGGTTTGTAGGCCTCCTTGCTCGCACACACTTTTTCAGCTCTGCTCACAAATGTTCTATGGGATTGAGGTCAGGGCTTTGTGATGGCCACTCCAATACCTTGACTTTGTTGTCCTTAAGCCATTTTGCCACAACTTTGGAAGTATGCTTGGGTTTATTGTCCATTTGGAAGATCCATTTGCGACCAAGCTTTAACTTCCTGACTGGTGTCTTGAGATGTTGCTTCAATATATCCACATAATTTTTCTTCCTCATGATGCCATCTATTTTGTGAAGTGCACCAGTCCCTCCTGCAGCAAAACACCCCCACAACATGATGCTGCCTCCCCTGTGCTTCACGGTTGGGATGGTTTTCTTTGGCTTGCAAGCCTCCCCCTTTTTCCTCCAAACATAACGATGGTCATTATGGCCAAACAGTTCTATTTTTGCTTCATCAGACCAGAGGACATTTCTCCAAAATGTACAATCTTTGTCCCCATGTGCAGTTGCAAACCGTAGTCTGGCTTTTTTATGGCGGTTTTGGAGCAGTGGCTTCTTCCATGTTGAGTGGCCTTTCAGGTTATGTCGATATAGGACTCGTTTTACTGTGGATATAGATACTTTTGTACTTGTTTCCTCCAGCATCTTCACAAGGTACTTTGCTATTGTTCTGGGATTGATTTGCACTTTTCTTACCAAAGTACATTCATCTCTAGGAGATAGAATGTCTCTCCTTCCTGAGCGGTATGACGGCTGCGTGGTCCCATGGTGTTTATACTTGCGTACTATTGTTTGTACAGATGAATGTGGTACCTTCAGGCATTTGGAAATTACTCCCAAGGATGAACCAGACTTGTGGAGGTCTACAGTTTGTTTTCTGAGGTCTTGGCTGATTTCTTTTGATTTTCCCATGATGTCAAGCAAAAAGGCACTGAGTTTGAAAGTAGGCATTGAAATACATCCACAGGTACACCTCCAAATGACTCAAATGATGTCAATTAGCCTATCAGAAGCTTCTAAAGCCATGACATAATTTTCTGGAATTTTCCATGCTTTTTAAAGGCACAGTCAACTTAGTGTATGTACACTTCTGACCCAGTGGAATTGTGATACAATGAATTATAAGTGAAATAATCTGTCTGTAAACAACTGAATGCAAAATTACTTGTGTCATGCACAAAGTAGATATCTTAATCAACTTGCCAAAACTATAGTTTGTTAACAAGAAATTTGTGGAGTGGTTGAAAAACGAGTTTTCATGACCCCAACGTAGGTGTATGTGAACTTCCGACTTCAACTGTATATACACTACCATTCAAAAGTTTGGGGTCACTTAGAAATTGTCTTGTTTTTGAAAGAAAAAGCACATTTTTTGTCCATTAAAATAACATCAAATTGATCAGAAATACATTGTAGCCATTGTTAATGTCGTAAATGTCTATTGTAACTACGGTGTATGTATATATTATATACATATACAGTGGGGGAAAAAAGTATTTGATCCCCTGCTGATTTTGTATGTTTGCCCACTGACAAAGAAAGGATCAGTCTATAATTTTAATGGTAGGTTTATTTGAACAGTGAGAGACAGAATAACAACAAAAATATCCAGAAAAATGTCAGAAATGTTATAAATTGATTTGCAAATAATAAGTATTTGACCCCCTCTCAATCAGAAAGATTTCTGGCTCCCAGGTGTCTTTTATGCAGGTAACAAGCTGAGATTAGGAGTACACTCTTAAAGGGAGTGCTCCTAACCTTAGCTTGTTACCTGTAAAAAAGACACCTGTCCACAGAAGCAATCAATCAATCAGATTCCAAACTCTCCACCACGGCCAAGTCCAAAGAGCTCCCCAAGGATGTCAGGGACAAGATTGTAGACCTACACAAGGCTGGAATGGGCAACAAGACCATTGCCAAGCAGCTTGGTGAGAAGGTGACAACATTTGGTGCGATTATTCGCAAATGGAAGAAACACAAAAGAACTGTCAATCTCCCTCGTCCTGGGGCTCCATGCAAGATCTCACCTCGAGGAGTTGCAATGATCATGAGAATGGTGAGGAATCAGCCCAGAATAACACGGGAGGATCTTGTCAATGATCTCAAGGCAGCTGGGACCATAGTCACCAAGAAAACAATTGGTAACACACTACGCCGTGAAGGACTGAAATCCTGCAGCGCCCGCAAGGTCCCCCTGCCCAAGAATACATATACATGCCCGTCTGAAGTTTGCCAATGAACATCTGAATGACTCAGAGGACAACTGGTGAAAGTGTTGTGGTCAGATGAGACCAAAATGGAGCTCTTTGACATCAACTCAACTCGCCATGTTTGGAGGAGGAGGAATGCTGCCTATGACCCCAAGAACACCATCTCCACCGTCAAACATGGAGGTGGAAACATTATGCTTTGGGGGTGTTTTTCTGCTAAGGGGACAGGACAACTTCACCGCATCAAAGGGACGATGGACGGGGCCATGTACCGTCAAATCTTGGGTGAGAACCTCCTTCCCTCAGCCAGGGCATTGAAAATGGATCGTGGATGGGTATTCCAGCATGACAATGAACCAAAACACACGGCCAAGGCAACAAAGGAGTGGCTCAAGAAGAAGCACATTAAGGTCCTGGAGTGGCCTAGCCAGTCTCCAGACCTTAATCCCATAGAAAATCTGTGGAGGGAGCTGAAGGTTCGAGTTGCAAAACATCAGCCTCGAAACCTTAATGACTTGGAGAAGATCTGCAAAGAGGAGTGGGACAAAATCCCTCCTGAGATGTGTGCAAACCTGGTGGCCAACTACAAGAAACGTCTGACCTCTGTGATTGCCAACAAGGGTTTTGCCACCAAGTACTAAGTCATGTTTTGCAGAGGGGTCAAATACTTATTTCCCTCATTAAAATGCAAATCATTTTATAACATTTTTGACATGTGTTTTTCTGGATTTTTTGTTGTTGTTATTCTGTCTCTCACTGTTCAAATAAACCTACTATTAAAAATATAGAGTGATAATTTCTTTGTAAGTGGGCAAACGTACAAAATCAGCAGGGGATCAAATACTTTTTCCCCCCACTGTATATATATACTGCTCAAAAAAATAAAGGGAACACTTAAACAACACATCCTAGATCTGAATGAAATAAATAATCTTAATAAATACTTTTTTCTTTACATAATTGAATGTGCTGACAACAAAATCACACAAAAATAATCAATGGAAATCCAATTTATCAACCCATGGAGGTCTGGATTTGGAGTCACACTCAAAATTAAAGTGGAAAACCACACTACAGGCTGATCCAACTTTGATGTAATGTCCTTAAAACAAGTAAAAATGAGGCTCAGTAGTGTGTGTGGCCTCCACGTGCCTGTATGACCTCCCTACAATGCCTGGGCATGCTCCTGATGAGGTGGCGGATGGTCTCCTGAGGGATCTCCTCCCAGACCTGGACTAAAGCATCCGCCAACTCCTGGACAGTCTGTGGTGCAACGTGGCATTGGTGGATGGAGCGAGACATGATGTCCCAGATGTGCTCAATTGGATTCAGGTCTGGGGAACGGGCGGGCCAGTCCATAGCATCAATGCCTTCCTCTTGCAGGAACTGCTGACACACTCCAGCCACATGAGGTCTAGCATTGTCTTGCATTAGGAGGAACCCAGGGCCAACCGCACCAGCATATGGTCTCACAAGGGGTCTGAGGATCTCATCTCGGTACCTAATGGCAGTCAGGCTACCTCTGGCGAGCACATGGAGGGCTGTGCGGCCCCCCAAAGAAATGCCACCCCACACCATGACTGACCCACCGCCAAACCGGTCATGCTGGAGGATGTTGCAGGCAGCAGAACGTTCTCCACGGCGTCTCCAGAGTCTGTCACGTCTGTCACGTGTTCAGTGTGAACCTGCTTTCATCTGTGAAGAGCACAGGGCGCCAGTGGCAAATTTGCCAATCTTGGTGTTCTCTGGCAAATGCCAAACGTCCTGCACGGTGTTGGGCTGTAAGCACAACCCCCACCTGTGGATGTCGGGCCCTCATACCACCCACATGGAGTCTGTTTCTGACCGTTTGACACATGCACATTTGTGGCCTGCTGGAGGTCATTTTGCAGGGCTCTGGCAGTGCTTCTCCTGCTCCTCCTTGCACAAAGGCGGAGGTAGCGGTCCTGCTGCTGGGTTGTTGCCCTCCTACGGCCTCCTCCACGTCTCCTGATGTACTGGCCTGTCTCCTGGTAGCGCCTCCATGCTCTGGACACTACGCTGACAGACACAGCAAACCTTCTTGCCACAGCTCGCATTGATGTGCCATCCTGGATGAGCTGCACTACCTGAGCCACTTGTGTGGGTTGTAGACTCCGTCTCATGCTACCACTAGAGTGAAAGCACCGCCAGCATTCAAAGGTGACCAAAACATCAGCCAGGAAGCATAGGAACTGAGAAGTGGTCTGTGGTCCCCACCTGCAGAACCACTCCTTTATTGGGGGTGTCTTGCTAATTGCCACCTGTTGTCTATTCCATTTGCACAACAGCATGTGAAATGTATTGTCAATCAGTGTTGCTTCCTAAGTGGACAGTTTGATTTCACAGAAGTGTGATTGACTTGGAGTTACATTGTGTTGTTTAAGTGTTCCCTTTATTTTTTTGAGCAGTGTATATATATATATATATTTATATAAATTATATTACATATATATATATATATATACATATGTAATGTAATTTATAATTTAGCTAAAAAACTATATATATATATATATATAGTTTTTTATCTAAACAGGTGGGGCTCAAAACAGACCCAGAATGACTGCGTCTATTACATAATTAATGGGAGACAAGGTTGGTTGTGCTAACCTCAACAGGTGGCAGTTATGTCCTGGCACAATTTTTGTTTATCTGTTTCACACACATCCATGTGCATTCATGGGAAAAATATCTATTAGATCCTTACAACAGTAAGAGCCTTATGGATTTGACAAATTGCATTCATGTAGGCTAAGATTATCACCATCGCATCTAGGTGGCACACACTGCTAAAGCGGTTGACTCCAAATTGTATATATATACCTGTTCTGAAAGGCCCAGAGTCTGCAACACCACTAAGCAAGGGGCACCACCAAGTAAGCGACACCATGAACACCAAGGAGCTCTCCAAACAGGTCAAGGACAAAGTTGTGGAGAAGTACAGATCAGGGTTGGGTTCTTAAAAAAATATCTGAAACTTTGAACATCCAACGGAGCACCATTAAATAGATTATTAAAAAATGGAAAGAATATGGCACCACAACAAACATGCCAAGAGAGGGCTGCCCACCAAAATTCACGGACCAGGCAAGGAGGGCATTAATCAGAGAGGCAACAAAGAGACCAAAGATAACCCTGAAGGAGCTGCAAACCTCCACAGCAGGGATTGGAGTATCTGTCCATAGGACCACTTTAAGCCGTACACTCCACAGAGCTGGGCTATACGGAAGAGTGGCCAGGAAAAAAACATTGCTTAAAGAAAAAAATAAGCAAACACGTTTGGTGTTCGCCAACAGGCATGTGGGAGACTCTCCAAACATATGGAAGGAGATACTTTGGTCAGATGAGAATAAAATGTAGCTTTTTGGCCATCAAGGAAAATGCTATGTCTGGCGCAAACCCAACACCTCTCATCACCCCAAGAACACCATCCCATGGGGATATTTTTCATCGACAGGGACTGGGAAACTGGTCAGAATTGAAGGAATGATGGATGGCGCTAAATATAGGGAAATTCTTTTTGAGTCATCCAGAAATTTTTGAGTCATCCAGAAATTTGAGACTGGGACGGAGGTTCCTCTTCCAGCAGGACAATGACCCTAAGCATACTGCTAAAGCAACATTTGAGTGGTTTAAGGGGAAACATTTAAATGTCTTGGAATGGCCTAGTCAAAGCCCAGACTTCAATCCAATAGAGAATCTGTGGTTTGACTTAAAGATTGCTATTCACCAGCGGAACCCATCCAATTTGAAGGAACTGGAGCAGTTTTGCCGTGAAGAATGGGCAAGAATCCCAGTGGCTAGTTGTGCCAAGTTTATAGAGACATACCCCAAGAGACTTGCAGCTGTAATTGCTGCAAAAGGTGGCTCTACAAAGTATTGACTTTGGGGGGGGTGAATATTTATGCACGCTTAAGTTTTATGTTTTTTTTGTCTTATTACTTGTTTGTTTCACAATAAAACATACCTTGCATCTTCAAAGTGGTGGGCATGTTGTGTAATCTAAATGATACAAACCCCCCCAAAATCTATTTTAATTCCAGATTGTAAGGCAACAAAATAGGAAAAATGCCAAGGGGGTGTATATTTTCGCAAGAATATACTAATGACAGCCAAGTGTCTTCCTACATTAAGACAGTCGATTCGAGTCCTCTGGACTCGCGAGAAACTTATTTTAAAATAACTGCAATGGTTGCAACCAACCTGATTATAACGAGAGAGCAAACTACAATCCTACTGTACACTTTGTAATGCTCATCCTCCTCGAGTCAAATAACGTATACAAAGCAGATTATTATTAAAATGTTGTAATCCTACATTTAAATGTACACGTCCATTTCATATTGCCTATGCAATATGATTATTAGGCAGTAGCAGTGTGTTTTGTGCAAGTCTGACAAAAGAAAAAGCTCCATATTAAATTCATAATCTTAACTTTCAAACTGTTGGCATCCCTTTTCAACACAATAGATGTATATCTACATTTCCAAAGGGGGTGGGGTCATGTGAGATACGAACCCTTGTCACAATCTGCGACAATTACGCGGTCTAGGCACATTACACAGAAAACCTGCCTAAATGACTACCGCTCCGTAGCACTCACGTCGTTATCCATTATGTGCTTGAAAGGCTGGTCATGGCTCACATCAACACCATCATCCCAGAAACCCTAGACTCATTCCAATTTGCATACCGCCCCAACAGACAAATATGACGCAATCTCAATCGCGATCCATGCTGCCCTTTCCCAACTGGGAGAATGCTGTTCATTGACTAAGGCTCAGCGTTCAACACCATAGTGCCCACAAAGCTCATCTGTAAGCTAAGAACCCTGGGACTAAACACCACCCTCTGCAACTGGATACTCGACTTCCTGACGTCCCACCCCCAGGTGGTAAGGGTAGGCAACAACACATCTGCCACGCTGATCCCCAACACGGGGCCCCCTCAGGGGTGCATGCTTAGTCCCCTCCTGTACTCCCTGTTCACCCATGACTTGTGTGGCCAAGCAAGACTCCAACACCGTCATTAAGTTTGTTGACGACACAACAGTACTCCTGATCAATGACAACGATGAGACAGCATATAGGGTCACGTGGTCACGTGTAAATCGTCGATTTTAATTGGCTGATACACATTTTGTGCCGGATAACCTGTATAAATTGAAATAGTTGCTTAGGTTCACAAGTATGGATGGACCCATTGATACTGGGCGCGTTTGACTTTGCTGCCACTTTAAAGGCGAGGCAGACTAATCTACAAATCACCTTGCATCATAAATCAATATCATTGTAGAACAATTTACCCGTGATACATCACAGTTTCTCAAACAGGGCCATTGACTTTATAACTTAAACCTAACCTAGCATATGACCTGACCCATCACCTTATAATGGCCCACCTGTAGTGACATCCCCCCAAAACAATACAGCCTCCCATACATGTTCTGTCCCTAAAACTAAATAAAATAAAAACTAAACTGAAATATTTGTATACAACTCAAAACTAAATAAAACTAGCAAATCAAGTCAGAAAAATTACTGAAACTAAACTGAATTTCAAATTAATTTCAGGGAAAAAATGTAGAAATAAAAACGAATATTAAAACGCAAAACTATAATAACCTTGGTATCAAGGTATCCCACAATGACTGGAATGTTTAACAAGTTTATTTTGATAAAAGATACATTACTCCCTTCAGTACAAAAAACACACATTGGAAAATACAGGACAATTCCAGATAACCTGCAAACAGCCGGAAGAACCTCTCAACGTCAAGCGTCAGTGCTAAGACCAGCACCTGCCCCAGTGTGGGAGGAAAAGTCCAGAGAACTCAGCCCTGTTGATGACCGACCTAACAAGGGTGCAAAATTAGTGACTCTGTAAATGTACTTTGGAAGAAAAGGACACATTTGTATCCCACATAGAAAGGAACAAACATGTTTTTGTTTTTTTATCTTTGGTTGCATGCATGTCTAGTTTTGCTCAAAATCATGGATGTATATGAAATAGGGTTTTCATTATAGAAGTAAATCTGGAGACTTGAAACCAAGGTGCAAGTACTACAATCCTAAGAGAAGTAGCAAGTTCACCCATGGCTTCATTACCCAATCTGGCCATTTCCATTCTGAAAACTATCTTTATTTTACAAACTAATGAATAGTCATTATCACTCCAAGACTTCCCTCTCTATAAAAAAACTCCATGGGTTGATTGATCCTGAATACAAATATTTTGGTACTGGTAATGCACCTTGATGTGATTTTGAGCAAATCTGTTTAACAAAGCAAGTCATAGCAATTGATCAGGGAGACAGTATATATATATATATATATGTATATTACACACACACACACAATTGTTTTTTTATATAAATCATGACACAAAAGGCAAACGAAAGATGACCAACATGTAAAAACTTTTTGGTACAGGTAATTGTATAAAAGGCCAATATATTTTATTCTTGCTCTGGAATAATTAATTTACAAGTGAGTCCAAACTCTGGCTATTCATCTTCCTTCCCACCAAGACATCCCAATTAAAGACATACAGCTAAACTTCTCAGAAATAACTTGCACATGTCACTTCTGTAATTGGTAAAATACAGAGCCTAAAAAAATGTAATACATGTTTTATTTGGTGGTTTCACATACATCTTCCTCAACAGTATAATGAACAAAAGTCTCCAAATATATTCTTTCTTGGTCTAAAATAAAATGAGGGTACTCAAATTAATGACCGCAAAAGCAAAGCATATACAGATTACTGATTGGAAATGTGGTGTATTGGGGTGGGAAGGAAGAAATGTGGGACTGAAAAGATTTTTCTTCATTCAATTGTCCATGTTTGGCATACACACAGCGACACAAGCATTGGAAGATGTAGTAAACAAAATGTACTCCTCTCCACGGGGCTGTTTCAAATTCCCTTCAGTCCTATTACATTTGCGGTCCTAGTCAGCACAAATACAAAAGCCTTTATTTTTTCCATACACTCCAATAGATCAAGAACATACAACTGATCAAAACCAATATTTAAAAATATAGTGCCTACATCAGCACTGCCACCCCTCTTCCCACAAACACTTAAACTATGGGGATGAACAATTATAAACAAAAAAGAAAAGTAGTTGACGTTTTAAAAATGCATGGTGATAGACAGGGAAAAGCTTAAAAAATAGAAAAATAAACTACGCAAAGATCTGCATCATTGCTTGCAAATTTTTTGGGAAGATTTAGCAATTTTTGTTGTGTGTATGCTGCAAGTCTCAGTCGTAGTAAAGTCTCTGTTCCTCTACAATTTTCTTCCTTTGTCATCAAATCCTTTCTCCACTTCAGAGCCATCAGTCCTCATCTCAGGGCAAAAGGACAGTGATAAGATTACCAGGAGACTGGAGTCCAGTATGATGTTTGTATATATTGGTTTCTTAATTGAAGAACATTTCTGCTTGAGGGAAAACATTTCCCCTTTTGAGGACAAGTGCTTTGTTTTTCCGTTTTGATTGTTCCTCCCATCTAAACCAACACTGCCTCCTGTTCAGCACATGCTCAAACTGTACATCATCTCATGTAGTCTCTCTCTCTCTACATCCACCAAATATTCAAAAACAAAAGTAACATTAAGCTCAGGGCAGCTTACAGCTTGTGATGCTGTAAATGTTTCTCTACAACTACAGAAACTAGCCAAAAATATGTATAATAAAAGTAGCTAGGGGGAAAGCAAAGAAAAGAAACAAAAAAGACTTATGAAGTAAAAGCTATAATGTGCTTTTTTAATATGTGTTGCTCTAGAAAAACAAATAAGTCTTGCCTACAGAACTCTCTCCCTTGTTGATTTTCATCTAGGGTTTCTGCTGCCTTTTTGCTTATGTTGCTGGCTGGTTATGGGTCAACTCGCAGATGGGGTGAAGCCAGGATGAGGATGAAGTCTTCCTGGTCAAAAGGGGGGGGGGGTCATCTGGGCCATCTCACTGCTCCGTTCTTGCTTTCTTTTGACCAGCAGCCTTACTGCAGGGCAGACAAAGCAAAACATTTATTTTTAAGATAATTTGCCATTGTCGAGTGACCAGTGAGTGATGTAATGTAGGCTAGATGGAACCAGGTACTTACACATCAGGTGAGGACACTGCTGGTCTTTTTGGGGCAGGTTTTGTGGAGGCGCCATCTTTGCTGGACTCTGAAAAGGGGGGAGAAATCCATTCAAGAGAAACCGTACTTAAAAACACAACCCAATCAAGTACAACCATAATTATGATTGACAAGAAAGACGCTGCTCCATTTTGTTGAACAGCAGAATAAAAAATAAAAAAAATCAGCCTGCCCACCTTGCAGCCATCGGACTTGTGTGGCAGGGCCATAGCCCTTCTCGTTGCGCGCGGCAATGCGGAAGATGATGGCGGGCTTGGTGGTGTAGTCTATGTGGGCATTCGAGAGGCTGGTGGACTGCACCAGGCAGGAGGGGTTGGGCCCACAGTACACCCGCATGAAGGCCAGCTGGGCTGGGGTGGAGGTCTTGGGCTCAGCTGTCTGGGTGCTTTGGATGGCCAGGTACACAGAATACTCAATGATCTTCCCTGATGTCACCGAAGGAGGCTCCCAGGTGAGGTGGGCACCCTCCGGGCTCTGAGGGGGAAAAAGATGGAACTCTTGTTTTAATGCAAAACCAGCAAAAATACCATCAACATTCCATCATAACTAGAAAAACTTGACAACTTGTGATTTGTCAAGGGTGTTCTAATACAGTAATTGTTTCATGACTAGTTTGCATAGTTTTACCTTGCTGATTTTGATGGCACAAGGTGCTCCGGGGAAGCCTGGTAGACAGGTCTTGAAAGCAGAGATCTCTGAGAAGGAACCACGACCACAAGCATTGATGCCAGCGACACGGAACTTGTAAGCTGTGCCAGGCTGCAGCTCCATTTTCTTCATCTGGTTATAGTCTGGAATGGCGCCCGAGTCATCCTACAACACACACATCGTTGGTGCTGCACCAAACTCACTGATCTCTAAGCCATAAAGGCATGAATCCATCTTTAAAAAAAATATGTTGTGCCCCCTTTCTCATGATATGCAATCGCGATCTTGTCTCATCGCTGCAATTCCCCAACAGGCTAGGGAGAAGCGACGGTCGAGTCATGCTTTCTCCGAAACATGACCCGCCTAACCTGGCTTCTTAACAACCACCCATTTAACCCGGAAGCCAGCTGCACCAATGTGTCAGAGGAAACACTGTTCAACTGACGACCCGAGTCAGCCTGCAGGCGCCCAGCCCACCACAAGGAGTCACAAGAGCACGATGAACCAAGTAAAGCCCCCCTGGTCAAACCCTTCCCTAACCTGAACGACGCTGGACCAATTGTACATCGCCCTATGGGACTCCCGGTCACGGCCGGTTGTTACACAGCCTGGGATCAAACCAGTGTCTGTAGTGATGCCTCAGGTACTGCGATGCAGTGCCTTAGGCCGCTGTGACACTCGGGAGATGAATCCATCTTTGAGGCTTACCTCTACTTGAGAATCGTCCCCTGGGATGAAGAAGTGTGTGACCACCATGTTTGTCACCTTAACGATTCCAACATCGAACCACTGGTTCTCTTTTTTTACAAGTGTCTTGATAGGGGCTGGTTGAGGGTTTAGCTTCTGTATGACAGAGACAAAAAGGGAGTTAGAATATGCCATGCCATTCAACGTTCCTCTCAAATTCTGATCATCAAACTGGCAGGATAAAAACAGGTCCAATATTGGTACTCACCCCGCCCTCGATGCCATTGGTCACCTCTGCTAGAGAAGCTGCAGGTTGCAGGTTGGCTGGACTGGAAACAGCAAATGTGCTTGAGGGGGCCAGGGCTGCAGTCAATAGGACACAAGAGAGAGGTCAAGTTAAGACCTGGAAAAACACTAGCAGTAAGAAATAAATTTAAAAAAAAAAAATAAAAAATTATATATATATATAGAAAGACTTACTCTCCGTGGAGGTGCGCGGCAGCAGTGATGCCACAGCGCTGGAAACAGCTGCAGCCATCTCGTTGTGTCCATTGCTCTCAGAAGTGGGGTCATTCAGGCTGTCTGCAGGGGCCAGGCCCTCAGTGGGCAGGGCTTGGGCGTTTCCTTGCTGCTGGGCCTGAGCCAGGGCTTGAGCCTCCTGGAGCTGCTGCTGCTGCTGGACCAGGGCCGCCAGCTCTTGCTGGGTCAGAACAATGGGGATTGTGGTGGTCTGCTGTCCGTCCGAGCCAGAATCACCCTCGTCTATGCATGCAGAGAATGTACATTTTGATTGTGAGACTATGGCAGTTGGGGCAACAGGTAGCCCAGCGGTTTAAGACCATTGGGCCAGTAACCGAAAGGTTGCTGGTTTGAATCCCCGAGGTGACTAGGTGGAAAATCTGTCGATGTGCCGTTGAGCAAGGCACTAAACCCTAATTGCTTTGGTAAGTCGCTCTGGATAAGAGCGTCTGCTAAATTACCAAAATGTAAATGAGAAGCGGTTGTCTTCACACACGTAAAGTCTTGAAATTCATCTCTATAATTTACCAACAATCTGAGGGCCATACTTACTCATGGCGGCCTGCTGTGCTGCCTGGAGAACTGCCTGGATGGCCCGGGCCTGGGCCTCCTCAGTGGCTGCTGCCTGTGCTGCAGCCTGTGCTGCTGCCTCCGCTGCTACAGTCACAGCCAGCTCCTCTGCAGACAGACCAGTTCCTATCTGTCCCTCTGACATCAGCTCTGGGAGCAGCCCAGTCTCCATAGCGGTGTCTCCCCCTTCTGTGGCCGCATCAATCTGCATGGGCTCTTCTGTGGAAACTGCTGCACCCTCAGTGATCGATGAAATGGACTGGAGATACAAGGGTAGAAATTAGCAAGAGTGCAAATTCTTAAAATGGCCAAGATGACTGAATTGTCCATATAATGCATTTCTTTTTGGCATTAAATTACTGATAATTTGCCTAACCATGCCAGTGTGTGATTTAGAACTAAACCCTTAGCATGACAATTCTGAAATTGCTAGTGCATCAGTAGTCTAGACTGGCAAAGTATTGTTAGTGGTTCTTTTACAGGTACTGAGGGCCCTGGGGCTGGTGTGGACTGGGTCACAGTAGTGATAGCTCTGCTCTGGATGGTGGCTGGGGTTGTTCCTGATGCAGTAGTGGAGGGAGTCTCAGTACTGCTGGTGCCACCGTCTGCTCCATCTGCTGTAGGACACGCATTAACACAGTCCATGAAATAACCCTAAAACATGATCCTGTTTTTTAAAATAAAAACACTGAAAACAACAAGTATGTATTCTAGCGTTATACCTGTGGCAGTAGTTGCCGTGTTGGTGGTGCCAGTCTCGTGGGTTTCACAGGGGGGGTCTGAACACACCCCCTGCACCGTCACTGTTCCTGTCTGGTTCCCAGCCATGTTGGAACTGGCCTGGGATGGGGTGTTGGTGGTCCCCGTTTCGTGGGTCTCACAGGGTGGGTTTGAGCACACTTTCTGCACAGTGCTAGTCTGCCCGTTACCCATGCCGGACGAGGACTGAGTGGCAGTGTTGGTTGTGCCCGTTTCATGTGTCTCGCAGGGTGGGTTAGAGCAAACTATAAGGCCCACGGCTGGTGCTGGCTGCTTGGGACTCTGCACAGTGCCGGTCTGGGCTGAGCCCATGTCAGAGCGTGCTGTGGTGGGGGTGAAGGTGGTGCCGGTGCGCAGGTTCTCTGGTTCCTGGTTGCCTGTGGCGGTTCCGGGGTAAGCAGAGGTGATTGTCTGAGGGGTAGAGGAGTACAGAGATGGGGGGTGAGATGATGAGCTACTCTGGACAGTATCCATTTTGTTAGTTCCCATGATGGAGTGGGCGGTGGTCGAGGTGTTAGTGGTGCCCATCTCATGGGTCTCTGACGGAGGGCTTGTACACACCCTCATTGCCCCTCCCATGTTGGTGGAAGAGGTTGTTGCGGTGTTGGTGGTTCCAGTCTCGTGGGTCTCACAGGGAGGGTTGGAGCACACTGACATGTTAGCAGACGCAGTGGTGGCCGTGTTGGTGGTTCCTGTCTCGTGGGTCTCACAGGGTGGGTTGGAGCAGACCATGGTGACAGTACCAGTGGCATCCCCGGCCTCAGTGGAGGGCTGCTCAGAAGTGGGGGAGGCCAGGAAGGACACGGGCAGGTCCTGCACTGGCTGGGCTTCAACACCGCTGGGGGTGGTGATGAGAGTCACCTGGGTTGGCTGGTTCACCGACTGCAATGAGAGAATATCAGGTATTGACTGAGAAAACCCATTAAAAACGTGCTCCACATTGGGCAGCATGACATTTCATGTTCCAATTCTCAAAAACATAAATTGGAGCTACATCTACATTTCTGTATAAAGAATAGCCCCTAGCTGTCTTACCATGGTGGAGGTAGACAGGGTAGTGACTGTGGTCAGACTGGCCTGGGCCACTGACACAGTGATGGCAGTGGGGTTGATGACTTGGCTGGGCAGGGTGGCGATGGTGCCCAGGGTGGTGATGGGAGGTGCCAGAGAGGCATTGGCACTGGCTACACTGCCCCCTGCCAGGCTGGAGGAGACTGTGCCTGTGACTGTCCCCAGGGTGGCGACACCTTGGGGAACAGATAAATCACAAACTCAAAGGGCAGACAGCTGGAACTTGGCCTGAATTTATTTTACTGCATACTTATTAATTGAACAGACCACTTGCCATCTTCAATCAAGGAGTAATTATGAAATGTCATCCATACCAGTTGTTCCCTTGACGACCAGTGTAGTTACATTGGGCTTGACAGAAGTCATCGTAACCGGGGTGACGAGTCGGACTCCACCCATGGGTACAGTGCGCAGAATGGTGCCAGGTTGGCCTGGAGCACCCTTCAAAACCACCTTAAAACCACCAAGGGGGAGGTATAATTGAGACACTAGGGGGCACTATAAAAACTCCTCTACTGGGGCAAGACATTTGATAGAGCCAAATGTGTTAGTAGCACCAATCAGAGCAGATCCTAATATAGTCCCCAGAACTACTGAAGCATTTCAACTGCTTCAAAGGCCTTGCTGTACGAGATGTATCGTATGCGACTAAATATAAATGCCATGTGATATTTAAAATGGAAAGTGCACCAATGCAAAAACTGTCAAAGATCGGCTATGAAAGAGCCAACTGACACTCTTGTGTTACCGACTTGTTGCACCCTCGACAACTACTATGATTATTATTTGACCATGCTGGTCATTTATGAACATTTGAACATCTAGGCCATGTGCTGTTATAAACTCCACCCGGCACAGCCAGAAGAGGACTGGCCACCCCTCATAGCCTGGTTCCTCTCTAGGTTTCTTCCTAGGTTTTGGCCTTTCTAGGGAGGTTTTCCTAGCCACCGTGCTTCTACACTTGCATTGCTTGCTGTTTGGGGTTTTAGGCTGGGTTTCTATACAGCACTTTGAGATATCAGCTGATGTAAGAAGGGCAATATAAATACATTTGATTTGAAACATCTTCAACACCTAGAAATATTGTACAATTCATATAAATAATATGTATCTGCTACAAGAGGTTGTAAGGGTAACTTCTGTGAGGCACCTGTGTCAGCCCATGCTGGCCAGTTGCAGTGCCAAGCTTAGGCATGGTAGTGATGATTTTGCCTGGAGTGCCAGTGGTCATCATCTTGGTGGTGAGAATGGTATAGGGCATCTTCCCTGTGCTGCTGGTCACTGTTATCAAAACAAAAAATAATAATACCTGTCAGCATATGCTCCTGTTGTATTGTCCCTGAAACATGAAGCCATTGGGTTCTGACCTGTGGCTCCAGGTTGGTTCATAATAGCAGACATAGGGATGGTCTTGATGATGGTGGTGCCCTGTTTGGTTGTGGTGGGCGACATGCCGCTGATGTTCAGGATGGTGGGTTTGTTCCCTGTGCCCCCTGCCTGGGACGTGGTGATGATGGTGGTGGGCTTGCCGTCCGCTGAGGTCACCAGCTTCAGTATGGTGCCGGCAGGGAGAGAACCCTTAGTCTACGGGAGACAAAGTGGATTATGAATATGATCAACAGAAAGCCGGCTGAGCCTGTCCATGGAGTTTTAGTTATCTCCTTTTCCTGCACTCATGAAGATAGCTGACCTGTATGAGCTGTGATAGAGGGTTAGTGGAAGGCTGGCCTGTAACAGCTGATGTCTGCACTGGCTTGGTTTGTACCACAGATATCATCTTGCCAAGGCTGGACATCTGCTGACATAGGAGAGAGACTCAAGTTTATGAGTCACCAGAAAACATCACAGTATTTGGCGTCAGGAGATCAGTGTCTCATGTGAACAACAACTGTGAGTGTGGATAGCTACATTATTCCATGCCAACTGACCCTGACAGTTATGCAGATCTATGAACTCAAGTTGTTCCTTCTGAGTTTTCCACAGCCACATCTTCTATAATGGGTTCATGCCTAGGCCATATAAGAGTCATATGAACACAGGTGGGGGACCAAAACAATATATCAAAGTGTGCCAAACTATTTCTCAGTTCATGGTATGCATATAAAATCCTTAAGTGGGATTGTGTATAAGGACGATACATTTCTCACACAGCCTTCTCCCTGTACTCCCTTCCTGTTCCTGTCAAGTTCTCTCACCAGAGTGCCGCTGCCTCCCATAGTAAGGGGGCTCTTGACCAGGGTGATTGTCTTGGTGACTCCTCCCACCATGGTGGTAACCACCTGGTGTTGCTGGGCTACGGTGACCGTGCCTGACTTGTGCACAGTGATGATGGGTCGGTTGGGCGATGATACAGTTGCTGTGCCCACCTGAGCTGCAGCAGTCTTCAGCATGCGAGTGGCTGGGTTACTGACCTGGAAGCAGAAAATACAAAATGTTAAGTTGTCAATTCTAAATTGGGTCTTGAAAGAGACTGCCTGACAAACTCATACATTCTACCAGCGAGTTTCATTTTCACAGACCAATATTTTATGAGTCTTACCATGAGAGGAGATGACATTTTGACTGTGGTGGAGCCAGGGGAGACAGCCATGGTTTTGACAAGGGTGGCACCTGCTGGAATGTTGAGCACAGTGCCTGAAGAGGGCGGGATCTTTTGTGTGGCTGCTGCAGCTGCAGCCAAAGCTGCCATGCCACTCATCTGAGGGCTATTGCCGATTGGCTTAAAGGAAAACAAATAGTCTTGAGTGAGACAATACCCTCTTGGCATAACTCTTAACATTTTATCCTTGAATAACCAAACCAATTCACAACTGTAAATACCGTTCCATGGGCAGTCTGGGCAGGAACCATCATCCGAACCCCTGGAGGAAGTGATGTCACAGTGACAGGGGATTTCACAGCCTGGTTGGCTCGCACAGTGACAAGGGAGGTACCCATGCCAGACTGAGGGGCTGCAACCTTCAAGATGGCTGTCAAATTAACAGAATAAATGTTCAGTATAGAGCCCTCGAGGCCTTCTTTTTACATACCATTTTGGGCTACGATTACTGAAATACAATGGGCTGTAGAAGAGAACAATGCAAATTATTTGTGACAATAGTCCACAAATTGGTATGAACAACCTCCATAGAACAAGTAGGACATGCATGGTTTTAACTGGCCCGCGAGCTGTGGAGGCAGTCTGCGGGCTTCTGGGGATGTTGGGAAGGAAGCTTGGGGCACCATAGTGATACCTGTGTGTGGTAGGTTCTGAGCAGAGGGAGCAGCTGGGCTTTTGGGCAAGTTCCCTGGTAGAGAAGAGGTGGCGGTAAGGGCCGGGGAGGTGGCAGCAGCGGCAGCTGGGATGTCGTACTTCTGCAGCTGCAGCAGGTAGGTGTCTGCGGTGGACACAGCGCCCCAGCTCACCTCCAGGGAGTTGGTGTTGGCACGGACAAGCTGCACTCTCGAGGGAGCGTGTGGCCTCTCTGTAACCAAATGACAAAATGGTCACATTTCTTATAAGCAATCAACAGAAGCAGAGTAAGCATTACCAACAGCACAGTTGAGCAAATAATGGGGTTTGCTTTATCAGAGTAAATTAGCAAAATAAAGGTGACTCGCCTGTCTCAAGGTACCAGAGGTCTTTACAGCAGACTTGGTTGTTCCATGCTTTACGGTAACCATCACGGCCACTCCAGACATACAACCTAGAGTTGATGGACACAGAACAATGTCCTGCCCGGGCCCTTGGGATATTGTCCTCCAAGGTATCCATCAACACTGATTCCCAGGCCATGGAGTCTGGGGTAAAAAGAATCATGAGGGTTCAATCTTATTTTCTGACAGTAATATAATTTGACCGTGACACTGCCATTTATCAATGGAAAGGGAGATACCTAGAAATGTCACAGTGAATGGTTTCACTCAGAATGAGGTCAGTTCATAATGCACAAATCTCAATAAACATTAGGTTAAATGCAAGTACTAGCACCAATAACTGAAAATGGGGAAGACAAACCGAGATTTAGGCAGGCCAGAGTGTTTGTGCACTTCCATTCCTTCTCATGTGTTGCCACCTTCACGTCATCCATAACCAGGGGAACCCATCCCCCAAAAACAAACATCCTACAATGAGAGGCAGACAAAGAAATCAGAAGCAAGCTGTCACAAAATAGGTTACTGCTGAGAGAGATTTAACCGATTGTTATCCCAGACACTGAATTGATCATTTCAACAGGTATTCAGGGAGATCTCACTTGTTTGTGATGGTGATGGCAGAGTGGAGACTCCTGGGCAGAGGTGCTGTGCCATTCACCGATGGCTTAGTCCAGGTCAGGGTGTCTGCAGACAGAGCAAAATCATTTAGAAAATACATTGTCTCTTATTCTAATGAATCAGTCAAGTCAAAGGGTTCACTGTTAATAATACTGTTAACTCAGGAGCCTACCAATGTCAAGAGTCCATAGATCTCCCAGACGACAGCCACTCATCCCTCCATAGATGATCAGGTGAGATTTCTTGCTCTCCTTTTCTGTGTACACTACAGCAGTGTGGCTCTCGCGAGGAGGTGGCAAAACGCCATAAGTAATTGGTATATCCCAGCCTACAACGCTGGAGCCAGCACGAAGCTCCAGGGTGTACAGATCATTCAGGTATCTAGTGATGAGAGATTTCAGTCAGAATGTCTTTCCAACTGCTAACTACCAGTGCTTGACTTGGACTGAAATACACTACAGGTCAAAAGTAATAGAACACCTACTCATTCAAGGGTTATTCTTTATTTTTACTATTTTCTACATTGTACACATCAAAACTATGAAATAACACATGGAATCATGTAATAACCAAAAAGGGTTAAACAAATCAAAATATATTTTATATTTGAGATTCTTCAAATAGCCACCCTTTGCCTTGACAGCTTTGCACAAGCTTGGCATTCTCTCAACCAGCTTCATGAGGTAGTCACCTGGAATGCATTACAATTAACAGGTGTGCCTTCTTAAAAGTGAATTTGTGGAATGTCTTTCCTCCTTAATGCGTTTGAGCCAGTTGTGTTGTGACAAGGTAGGGGGGTATACAGAAGAAAGCCCTATTTGGTAAAAGACCAAGTCCATTTTATGGCAAGAACTGCTCAAATAAGTAAAGAGAAATGAGAGTTCATCATTAATTAAAGACATGAAGGTCAGTCAATCAGGAAAATGTCAAGAACTTTTAAAGTTTCTTCAAGTGCAGTCGCAAAAACCATCAAACGCTATGATGAAACTGGCTCTCACGAGGACCACCACAGGAATGGAAGACCCAGAGTTACCTCTGCTGCAGAGGATAAGTTCAATAGAGTTACCAGCCTCAGAAATTGCAGCCCAAATAAATGCTTCAGAGTTCAAGTAACAGACGCATCTCAACATCAACTGTTCAGAGGAGACTGTGTGAGTCAGGCCTTCATGGTCAAATTGCTGCAAAGAAACCACTACTAATGGACACCAACAAGAAGATACTTGCTTGGGCCAAGAAAGACAAGCAATGGACATAAGACCGGTGGAAATGTGTCCTTTGGCCTGGGTCCAAATTTGAGATTGTTGGTTCCAAGTGCCATGTCTTTGTTAGATGTGGTGTGGGTGAATGGATGATCTCCGCATGTGTAATTCCCACCGTAAAGCATGGAGGTGGTGGTGTTATGGTGTAGGAGTGCTTGCTGGTGACACTGTGATTTATTTAGAATTCAAGGTACACTTAACCAGCATGTCTACCACAGCATTCTGCAGCGATACGTCATCCCATCTGGTTTGGGCTTAGTGGGACAATCTTTTTTTCCCCTACATGACAATGACCCAACACACCTCCAGGCTGTGTAAGGGCTATTTGACCAAGGAGAGTGATGGAGTGCTGCATCAGGTGACCTGGCCGCCACAATCCCCCGACGTCAACCAAATTGAGATGGTTTGGGATGAGTCGGACCGCAGAGTGAAGGAAAAGCAGCCAACGAGTACTCAGAATATGTGGGAACTCCTTCAAGACTGTTGGGAAAGCATTCCAGGTGAAGCTGGTTGAGAGAATGCCAAGAGTGTGCAAAGCTTCCATCAAAGCAAAAGATGGCTATTTGAAGAAACTCAAATATATTTTGATTTGTTGAACAATTTTTTGGTTACTACATGATTCCATACGTGTAATTTCATAGTTTTGATATCTTCACTATTATTCTACAATGTAGAAAAGTAAAATTAAAGAAAAACCCTTGAATGAGTAGGCTTTCTAAAACATTTGACTGGTAGTGTAGGTGCCGGTGCTCATTTTGGGTGCTGGTAATGTTTATATTTAGGTGCGGGAGCTCCACAATAGTTTAGAGATAATATTCTCTAAGACGAACAGGCGCTCAAGCAGTATAATATTTGAGGAGCCGGTACTCAGCTCCAGTGAGCTCCTGCCCAAGTCAAGCAGTGCTTACTACAAACCATTCCACAGCATTTACATTTTAGTAATTTAGCAGTCTCTCTAATCATGTGTGGCTTACAGGAGCAATTGGGGTTAAGTGCCTTGCTCAAGTGCACAGCGGCAAATATTTAGCTTAGTCGGTTCAGGGATTCAAACCTTTTAACCGCTAGGCTACCTGCCACCCCATCAGTTTTTCCTGTTACTCCACTGGTCACATTTCACATCTCCTTCTTACGGCAACTGTACCTAGGGATGTTGTTTTTGGGGTCCTCGCTGTCATTAGCCAGCCCTCCAAACAGGAAGCACTTGTTGCCCACCAGAGAGAAACTGTGGCCAAGTCGAGCACAGGGAGGTGGGCCATTTTTGGGAGACTTCGCTTTTAACTTTTTCCATTCCCATCTGCTGGCCTGAACAAGAAAAAATGCAATGCTGTAATCCAGTAAACATAATAATCTATTCATAAATACTTAAAGACAGACATTTTAGCTCTGGTTTTATTGCTACCAATGTTTAGAGCAAGAGTGTGCTGTAAGCATTCTATTACCTGTAGCTCATAGAGATCGTTGCTGTATTTTCCATATTCCACCATTCCACCAAACACCAGAAGCCGGGTGCCATCACAAACAAAACCGTATGCAGCACATCCAGGGGGAATATCACCACGAACCGCAGGGATAAACCATTGGTTTGTTGCTAGATTAAATAAGTAGAGGTTAGTATGTGTGTGACAGTGTTGGGTGGTCAAGTGCTAGGTTGGCCTATGATGTAAGGTGTGAAGCGAACGCTCTTTGAGTAAATATTTACTTGAGCATGATCCAAGCATCTCTGACAAATGCAGCCTGCATCTTCAGGCCAGGTCTGTCACCTGAGAAGTGCATGTTGTATATTCTATACATTGTACTTATATCTGAAATAACCCAAAGATGAAAAACAACAACTGAAATGTCAATTGTAATATAATTTCTCTCATAAAAACTAAACATAGACAATAAGAAGAATGTATAGCTGTCCATGTTGACTACATGAGTCACACTATCATAAAACATTGGAATTGCTGCAATCCACTGTCTTTCTTGTGAACAAAATGTTCAAATAGTCCTAACCAACTTTCCTACTCAGGAAAATATCAGTAGTCATGTGAACAGAAATTGCGTGCATCCATTACAACATGCACATGTGATACAGCATAATTTAGTGTTCAAAACAGTACTCCGGTCGTCCATTTTATTTTAGCGCGCCATTTTTATTTGTGCGCTTTCAGTTCTGTACCACAAGACGGCGACAGTTTCTCAGGTAATATGTCAGTCTACATTTCCCGCGAAATTACCTTACCTGTGTTGTAGACATGCAATTCATCCACAATTCCTTCATTTCCTCCTCCAAAAACCACCATCAATTCCTTTATAGCAACGGCTCTGTGACCATGTCTTGGTCGAGGCACAGGCCCAGACCATCCTAGAACCCGCTTCCATCGTGGCTGCAGAGTTGAGCCAGTGGTCCCAGACACCATTGAACCAGGAAATGTCATGTCCTCTTCAGATGAAAAAAAAGAATACAGCTAAAAGAGCATTCCAGAACAATATTGACAAGTTCTGATCAGGTCTATTGTTGATACTTGCGAAGTGAAGCCAAAACACATTTTGCAAAGTGAAGACTGCACGTGCAATCAATTGCTGGGACCAAAACCGATGCATTTGAAAAATAATATTGTAATTGTAAACTCCAGGGAAGCAGCCATTTTACTCACGCTTCACAAAATGGGAAAAGCCGGCTATTATTACCACAATACACCAAATATTAACTAAAGATAATTATAAATATGTATTCGACACCACAACTCAACGTATAACAAAGGTGTATTGTACTACCTTCTAAATGTCATGTTTTTTGCCGTAGCATTTTGCAGTTAAAACTGAAGTAATCAGAGTGCCACTCCATGGGAGCCGCCATCTTGTAACAACCAAACAAACCTCCGCCAGTCTGAAAAATGGCGGAAGAGAATACAAACGAAAAAGACAAATAATACCGGTGTTAGATTAAACCTTAATTTAGCTACTGCTTCATCAAGAACGTACACCAGCCAGCTACAGTCATATTGGTAAATATGTGGATGAAGTGTACCACAATTAAATACTCGTAAAGCATTTGTAATTAGACCCCTGTTTACTGTGGATTGCTATTTTCATGCTTCTCTGGGAGTAGCCATATTGTCACACATTCATTCAATCTGTCGCCGCTTCTGCTTCACATTAACATTATATACACCTTTAAATTGGAATCGAATACAAGTCAGATGCACACCATCACTTGAAATGTGGAATTTTCGCAACACGTCAATTACAAAAGCGCGCGTCCCCTATAGAGTAATGGCTAACTAGCTAGGTTAACGTAGCCAGCTGGCTAACAATGTTAGCTTGCGAGGAAACGGTACTAGTACAGCGTCATGCACCGATTACATGCAATTCAGTTAGATAAATATACATGTATTATATAGCCAGCGTAATGCAATTCAACATATCTTATTCAAATAAGCCGAATTGTATTCAATATCATAGTGTTATTTATCATGCCGTGTCTGAAATCGGCCTATATTTAAGCTCCCTCAAGAAAAATGGCCGAGCAGTCTGCCACAACAAAACCCCTATAGTCACAAAACCTGACGTCCATAATACGAATTACTTACTTCGTTCAATGCACTATTTCCAATTAGATGATTTGAGGGTCTACTCTTGAATCACTAGTCCAAGTTCATTCGATTTGTGATTAAGTATTCCCTCTCATGCCTGCCTGGAAGCTGCCATCTTCTTGACAACCAAAAGGGGAGGAAAATACAGCGATTTGGCGTCACCCAAAACAAACATGGCGACTGGTATAGAACCAGTACCAATTAATGCATATTAGAGTAAACTAACCGTGCATTTTCAATTCAAAACAACCTACACCATTTCGTTTGAGATATTTGAAATGGGCATTTGCATTTAGACATTTTCTTTAGCTCGTTGGAAGTTATCATACTTGCACAGACTACATTGTCCCTTACTAAAGATGGCGACCTACACAACAAACTCATTGCAGATTTCTATCAGTTTAGTACACGATTAAAGAAATATAAGATATGTGCTATTGGTGTTCCCTAAATTACGTATAACAAAACACAAAATCAACTGTGCATTATGCAATTTTCATTTTTGGGGAATATACAGTCCTTTTCAACAACCCAGTGGATGCTAATTGCCACGTACCCCCACCCCTTTTCAATAAGTGACAAAGCCATGGCGCATTTCCAGGCAGGTTTTACCCAAAGCAGACCACTGGCACTTTTCAGCGTTCATATACATAGGCTAAAACAGTGGCTAACTAATACCCGCCTCACAATGCAACTTCTTTGATTATGCTCTTCACTGTCTCACTAAGGAAGGCTCCAAAACGGCAGCTTGAGCACACACTTCCTACCGAGCTCTGCATACCAACTTTTGAAAGATAGTGAAAAGTGTATTATTTTGAACTACCAAATTAATACTTCGTTTTCTAAAAACACTAGGTTATTGATGATTTAATATTAGATTTTCCCAAATTTAACAGAGTGCTGACAGAAAGAGCGATCTTTTGGCTTCCTCCTCAGCTAGCAATGCTCAGGCATCATCCAATGTTGTTACACAGGAGGCAAATGCTTTGATTGACAACTGCCACAACTATACTGGCCTGACTGACTCTATGACACTTACCGTGTCAGACGAGGCTTTTCCTTCTTTGTCTATAATCCCAAGCAAACCTCCAGCTTCCAAGAAAGGCATGTTTGAACTGGGCCCAAATGCCGCTGCCAATAATGATGTTATTGCTACTCTTTCCAGGCTCATCACTGCAAGGTCCGATGCCATAGAGAAAATGCTCGGCGACAACGTAACGAAAATCGAAAACTTAACAAAAACTGTTGACTTTGCATGCATGGAAATCAAGGATGTTAAGAAGAAGGTCGCCCACATTGAAAAGCGTGTTGAAAAGGAGGAGGGAAAGATGGTCTTGTGTTCGAAGAATCACGGAACTCGAAAGCTACTCCAGACGGTGGAATCTGAGACTGTATGGAGATCCCAAGGCAGATGGGGAGAACGTGCGGCAAGAGACCATCAAATTATGCCTGAGGAGAAGGCTAAGCTAACAGATGTTGTCGACACTGTACATCGCCTCGGCACGAGAAGGCAGGGTGACTCCAAGTTTTATTCTCCAGTTCACATCACGGTTCTACAGGGATGCCACTTGGAAAGCAGCCAAGAAATCTACCTTCCTACGCGACAACAACCTGCGGTTTGCTGAAGACCTCTCGAAAGCAGACGGAGAAAGGAGAGAGAAACTGTGGCCAGCTGTGAGAAAAGAGGGGAAAACGGCTTACTTAATAGGAGGGCGCGCTTTCATCAACGGATCTGAAATCAACCTTCCTCCTTGAGGACAGTCATAGACTGTGCCTGGTGGTCAACATAGGCTACCTAGATAGCTACCTCTGATGTGAGCAGATCCCACTCCCGGCTCTAAGGTGATTTAACCTTCGTTCTAACTGCACAGGACTACTGGAGTAATGGATATTTACTATTTTATTTGTTCTCTCACTTCTGATATTTTTACCTGCAGTATAGGCAGTGAGCAAGCTCTTTGTTTCTTGTTCTGGGAGTTATCTTTGTTATGCTAAACTATTCTCTCAATAATTTATATCTATCTATATGGTGTGCAACACTGGTTTATTTTTATTCTTACTCGATTTGCGATTGTTGTTTAGCTCGTAATACTTTATGTTCTATATTCCACTTTGTCTTTGTATATAGTTTCACTCAATGCTTTTTTCAAGAGTCTCATTCAGTAGCTACCGACGTCAACTTCTGGAGATCTGGGGAAATGATGTATGGCTCTCTCATGGTTCTGAACACTGCTGCAGTTATCACTCTAAAGAATCATTTCAATGGAAGTATTTTGCACTCCGACTGTGACCCTTTTGGTCACATACTTTTTCTTGTTATCAACTGTAACAACATCATTATTATTATTACTAACATTTATGGGTACAATTCCAAACTTGAAAATGATCAGTTACTTGAATCTCTGGAAAACCGTATTCTCCATTGGCTAACCAAGTTCCCTAATGCTTTACTTATAGTTGGTGGGGATTTTGATATTTCTCAGAATAATTTAATTGATAGATGGCCTCCGGGACAGTCCACTTCTATGAATACAAGTTTGAGGCAGTTTATGGAAAGGTTTGGTATTATAGATATTTGGAGAGTAAATTTTCCTAATGACAAGTCTTTCACTTGGAGTAATAAGGCACGCTCCAGACAATCATGCATATATTTTTGGCTGGTGTCTAAATGTTTTTATAAACAGGGTATTTCTGTTAACATCCTGGCCACTCCCCTTACTGATCATACAGCTATTTATATTGACATTAAACTTTTTATCTCTGATAATGGCCTTGGCAGAGCATCCTACTGGAAGCTTAATAGCTCAATATTAAAAGATGAGCTGGTCAAGATGGAGATAAACAATTTGGAACAAAGCTATAAATGACAATTCATACAGTAATAACTGGGAGCTTTTTAAATATGAGGTTGGAAAATATTTAACAAAATATGGGAATGTTCTTGCCAAGACGAGGAGAGCTGATAAGAAAGTGTAATTACAAAGATCACCTCTCTTGTTCAAAAGCCTGTTGAAAGTCTCTCAGAGGAGGACAAATCTGTTCTGTTTGAGCTACAACTTGGATGATATCTATAAACTGAAAGCAGAGGGAGCCTTTGTCAGATCTAGGAAGAAGTGGCTAGAGGAGGGTGAACAAAATTCATCTTATTTTTTCAGGTTAGAAAAATACATCTCCAAAAATAATACAATTCAACAATGAAATACTAGTGGTCTCATCACATATGATTCCAACTTAATCTCTAACTTTAGTTGCAACTTCTACAGGAATTTATATAGTTCTAAGTATTGTGAAGTTTCCTCAACTTTTTTCTTTGACTCTCTGGGGGATGTGAAAACAATTGGGGAGGCTGAGAGGGAACAGTGCGATGACCCTATTATAGTTGAAGAGAGAATTTATTATATTGAACACCTGAAAAATAATACGTCTCCCAGGACTGATGGTGTATCTACTGAGTTTTACAAAACTTTTTGTCAACAGTTAGCCCCATTTCTGTTGGTGGTCTTTTCTGAAAGCATTGCAAATAATGCTCTCCCTCCCAATTTGACTCAAGGTCTGATTACATTAATACCTAAGCCCAAGAAAGACTTGCTTCTCCTCGATAATTGGCATCCAAATCTCTCTGCTCAATAACGACTTCAAAATATTAGCCTCTATATTTGCAAAAAGAATAAAGGCAGTATTGGACTCAATTATAGAAGAAACCCAATCTGGCTTCTTGAGGAATATACATATAATCTAATAATATCCGACTAATGTTATTGACTATTCTGATCTAATCTTCGAAGATAGTTTTATTGTCTTTTTAGATTTTTATAAAGCCTTCGATACAGTGGAACATGAGAAATTTGTTTTTGGGGAATTATTTTGTAGTACTATTAAAACTCTTTATATGAATGGGATCAGTTCCATTAAATTAAAGCATGGCACTTCTCCTAGATTTGATTTGAAAAGAGGAATTAGGCAAGGTTGCCCAATTTTGCCTTACCTCTTTCTGCTTGCAACCCAGCTTCTTACAAGTTCTGTTAAATCCAGCGATATAAATGGATCTCTATTGCTGACAGAGAGATTCTCATAAATCAGCTTGCCGATAACACCACTCTCTTTTTGAAAGATGCTGACCAAATTCCTAGAGCAGTCGATGTGATACATATTTTTGCCAAAACATCTGGTCTTTGCCTAAACCTTAATAAGTGTGAATTGTTTGCTGTTAAAGACTGTGTGATACCCTCTATATGCAATATTCCAGTCAAGGAAAAAGTAACATACCTTGGGATTACCGTATCGAAGGATCTACAGGAAAGATGCTCATAAAATGTCATACTTATTATTGAAAAAAAAACAAAAAGAAGTTGAACCATTGGTTGCAGAGGGATTTATCCTTGAAAGGTTGAGTATTTCTTTCTAAAGCAGAAGGTATCTCCAGACTTACTTAAGCAGCCCAGTCCCTATCTTGACAACAAAATAGGTAAAGCGGTTGACCAGATGCTTTTCAACTTCATCTGGAAAAATCGTACACATTATATTAGGAAATCTGTTGTTATGAACACATGAATATGGTGGTCTCAAATGTTTAGATTTTCCTACTTTGAATAATACTTTTAAGATAAATTGGGTTAAACATTTCTGAAAGAATCCAACTTCAATTTGGAATTTCATCCCTCATTAAATCTTCTCCCGTTTTGGTGGCTTCAATTTTATGTTACTTTGTAACTATAACGTTGAAAGGATTCCTACAAAATTATCTGCTTTTCATAGACAAGTATTCATAGCGTGGTTGTTAATATATAAACATAATTTTTCCCCGCATAAGTATTTCATTTGGAACAATAAAGATATTTTGTATAGAAACAAGTCTATTTTTTAAGAACTGGTTCAATAATCATACCCTGTTGATTAGTCAACTTTTTAATGCAGAAGGATTGTTACTCAATTATGGGGAATTTTTATCCCGTTACAATATTCCTGTTCCACCTAGAGAGTTCGCCATAGTCTTTCATGCTATTCCATCTGGAACTCTCATGTTGTTTGGAGGTAAACTCAGCAAAAAAAGAAATGTCCTCTCACTGTCAACTGCGTTTATTTTCAGCAAACTTAACATGTGTAAATATTTGTATGAACAAGTTCCACAGACATGTGACTAACAGAAATGGAATAATGTGTCCCTGAACAAAGGGGGGGGTCAAAATCAAAAGTAGCAGTCAGTATCTGGTGTGGCCACCAGCTGCATTAAGTACTGCAGTGCATCTCCTCCTCATGGGCTGTACCAGATTTGCCAGTTCTTGCTGTGAGATGTTACTTCACTCTTCCACCAAGGCACCTGCAAGTGGCCGGACATTTCTGGGCCTAGCCCCCCCGATCCAACAGGTCCCAGACGTGCTTAATGAGATTGAGATCCGGGTTCTTCGCTGGCCATGGCAGAACACTGACATTCCTATCTTGCAGGAAATCACGCACAGAACGAGCAGTATGGCTGATGGCACTGTCATGCTGGAGGGTCATGTCAGGATGAGCCTGCAGGAAGGGTACCACATGAGGGAGGAGGATGTCTTCCCTGTAACGCACAGCGTTGAGATTGCCTGCAATGACGACAAGCTCAGTCCGATGATGCTGTGACACACCGCCCCAGACCATGACAGACCCTCCACCTCCAAATCGATCCCGCTCCAGAGTACAGGCATCGATGTAACGCTCATTCCTTCGACGATAAACGCAAATCCGACCATCACCCCTGGTGAGACAAAACCACGACTCGTCAGTGAAGAGCACTTTTTGCCAGTCCTGTCTGGTCCAGCGACGGTGGGTTTGTGCCAATAGGCGGCATTGTTTCCGGTGATGTCTGGTGAGAACCTACCTTACAACAGGCCTACAAGCCCTCAGTCCAGCCTCTCCCAGCCCATTGCGGACAGTCTGAGCACTGATGGAGGGATTGTGAAATCCTTGTGTAACTCGGGCAGTTGTTGTTGCCATCCTATACCTGTCCCGCAGGTGTGATGTTCTGATGTACCGATTCTGTGCAGGTATTGCCACTGCGAGGACGATCAGCTGTCCGTCCTGTCTCCCTGTTGCGCTGTCCCAGCCGTCTCACAGTACGGACATTGCAATTTATTGCCCTGGCCACATCTGCAGTCCTCCTGCCTCCTTGCAGCATGCCTAAGGCACATTCACGCAGATGAGCAGGGACCCTGGGCATCTTTCCTTTTGTATCTTTAAATCAAATCAAAATGTATTTGTCACGTGCGCCGAATACAACAGGTGTAGACTTTACAGTGAAATGCTTACTTACAGGCTCTAACCAATAGTGCAAAAAAGGTGTTAAGGTGAACAATAGGTAAGTAAAGAAATAAAACAACAGTAAAAAGACAGGCTATATACAGTAGCGAGGCTATAAAAGTAGCGAGGCTACATACAGATACTGGTTAGTCAGGCTGATTGAGGTAGTATGTACATGTAGATATGGTTACGGTTAGTGTTCTAAGCTTTCATAACTGTGACCTTAATTGCCTTCCGTCTGTTTTTAATTATTATTTGTATTTATTTCACCTTTATTTAACCAGGTAGGCCATTTGAGAACAAGTTCTCATTTTCAACTGCGACCTGGCCAAGATAAAGCAAAGCAGTGCAACATGGGATAAACAAAAGTACAGGCAATAACACAATAGAAAAATCTATATACAGTGTGTGCAAATGGAGTAAGGAGGTAAGGAAATAAATAGGCCATAGTAGTGAAGTAATTACAATTTAGCAAATTAACACTTTAGTAGTGAAGTAATTACAATTTAGCAAATTAACACTTTACTGATAGATGTGCAGCTGATGATGTGCAAGTAGAAATACTGGTGTGCAAAAGAGCAAAAAAAAGTAAATAAAAACAATATGGGGATGAGGTAGGTTGTTGGATGGGCTATTTACAGATGGGCTGCAGCGATCGGTAAACTGCTCAGATAGCTGATGATTAAAGTAAGTGAGAAAGAAAAATAAGTCTCCAACTTCACAGATTTTTGCAATTCGTTCCAGTCATTGCCAGCAGAGAACTGGAAGGAAAGGCGGCCAAAGAGGTGTTGGCTTTGGGGATGACCAGTGAGATATACCTGCTGGAGAGCGTGCTACGGGACGGTGTTACTATGGTGACCAGTGACCTGAGATAAGGCGGAGCTATACCTAGAAAATACTTATAGATGACCTGGAGCCAGTGGGTTTGGCAAAGAATATGAAGTGAGGGCCAGCCGGCGAGAGCATACAGGTCGCAGTGGTGGGTGGTATATGGGGCTTTGGTGACAAAACGGATGGCACTGTGATAGACTGCATCCAGTTTGCTGAGTAGAGTGTTGGAGGCTATTTTGCAAATGACATCGCCGAAGTCGAGGATCGGTTGGATAGCCAGTTTTACGAGGGTATGTTTGGCAGCGTGAGTGAAGGAGGCTTTGTTGCGATATTGGAAGCCGATTCTAGATTACATTTTGGATTGGAGATGTTTAATGTGAGTCTGGAAGGAGAGTTTACAGTCTTGCCAGACACCTAGGTATTTGTAGTTGTCCACATATTCTAAGTCAGAACCGTCCTGAGTAGTGATGCTAGTCGGGCAGGCGGGTGTGGGCAGCGACCGGTTGAAGAGCATGCATTTAGTTTTACTAGCATTTAAGAGCAGTTGGAGGCCACAGAAGGAGTGTTGTATGGCATTGAAGCTCGTTTGGAGGTTTGTTAACACAGTGTCCAAAGAAGGGACAGATGTATACAGAATGGGGTCATCTGCGTAGAGGTGGATCAAGGAATCACCCGCAGCAAGAGCGACATCGTTGATATATACAGAGAAATGAGTCGACCCGAGAATTGAACCCTGTGGTACCCCGATAGAGACTGCCAGAGGTCCGGACAACAGGCCCTCCGATTTGACACACTGAACTCTATCAGAGAATTAGTTGGTGAACCAGACGAGGCAGTCATTTGAGAAACCAAGGCTGTTGAGTCTGTCGATAAGAATACAGTAATTGACAGAGTTGAAAGCCTTGGCCAGGTCGATGAAGACGGCTGCACAGTACTGTCTTTTATCGATGGCGGTTATGATATTGTTTAGAACCTTGAGTGTGGCTGAGGTGCACCCATGACCAGTTCGGAAACCGGATTGCACAGCGGAGAAGGTACGGTGGGATTCGAAATGGTCAGTGATCTGTTTGTTAACTTGGCTTTTGAAGACTTTAGAAAGGCAGGGCAGGATGGATATAGGTCTGTAACAGTTTGGGTCTAGAGTGTCACCCCCTTTGAAGAGGGGGATGACCGCGGCAGCTTTCCAATATTTAGGAATCTCGGACGATACGAAAGAGAAGTTGAACATACTGGTAATAGGAGTTGCAACAATGCCGGCAGATAATTTTAGAAGGAGAGGGTCCAGATTGTCTAGGCCAGCTGATTTGTACGGGTCCAGGTTTTGCAGCTCTTTCAGAACATCAGCTATCTAGATTTGGGTGAAGGAGAAGCTGGGGAGGCTTGGGCAAGTCGCTGCTGGGGGTGCGAAGCTGTTGGCCGGGGTTGGGGTTGCCAGGAGGAAAGCATGGCCAGCCATAGAGTAATGCTTATTGAAATTCTAAATTATTGTGGATTTATCGGTGGTGACAGTGTTTCCTAGCCTCAGTGCAGTGGGCAGCTGGCAGGAGGTGCTCTCATTCTCCATCCCAAAGCTTTTTGGAGTTAGAGCTACAGGATGCAAATTTCTGTTTGACAAAGCTAGCCTTTGCTTTCCTAACTGACTGTGTGTATTGGTTCCTGACTTCACTGAAAAGTTGCATATCACGGGGACTATTCGGTGCTAGTGCAGTTCTCCACAGGATGTTTTTGTGCTGGTCGAGGGCAGTCAGGTCTGGAGTGAACCAAGGGCTATATCTGTTCTTAGTTCTACATTTTTTGAAAGGGGCATGCCTATTTTAGATGGCGAGGAAAGCACTTTTAAAGAACAACCAGGCATCCTCTACTGACGGGATGAGGTCAATATCCTTCCAGGATACCAGGGCCAGGTCAATTAGAAAGGCCTGCTCGCAGAAGTGTTTTAGTGAGCGTTTGACAGTGATGAGGGGTGGTCGTTTGACCGCGGACCCATAACGGATGCAGGCAATGATGCAGTGATCACTGAGATCCTGATTGAAAACAGCAGAGGTGTATTTTGGAGGGAAAGTTCGTCAGGGTAATATCTATGAGGGTGCCCGTGTTTACGGATTTAGGGTTGTACCTGGTGGGTTCCTTGATAATTTGTGTGAGATTGAGGGCATCTAGTTTAGATTGTAGGATGGCTGGGGTTTTAAGCATATCTCAGTTTAGGTCACCTAACAGAACGAACTCTGAAGATAGATGGGGGACAATCAATTTTCATATGGTGTCCAGGGCACGACTGGGAGCTGAGGGGGGTCTATAACAGGAGGCAACCATGAGACTTATTTCTGGAAAGATGAATTTTTTTAATTAGAAGCTTGAACTGTTTGGGCATAGACCTGGAAAGTATGACAGAACTTTGCAGGCTATCTCTGCAGTAGATTGCAACTCCTCCCCCTTCGGCAGTTCTATCTTGACGGTAAGCTGTTAGTGTCTTAACGACCGTTCCACAGGTGCATGTTCATTAATTGTTTATGGTTCATTGAACAAGCATGGGAAACAGTGTTTAAACCCTTTACAATGAAGATCTGTGCAGTTATTTGGATTTTTTCGAATTATCTTTGAAAGACAGGGTCCTGAAAAAGATATGTTTCTTTTTTTGCTGAGTTTATAACCAGACCTTACCTTCTTGACCTACCCTCGCTTAATCCATAGGAAAAATGTGTTTCTCCTTGCTCCCTAAGAACAACAGATCTATACGTGCTTTATTTCAAAGGGATATTGTATCCATTCCTTATGTCACAACTTACTGGAACACATTTGTCAATAAAATTCTGGTTATTGCAACACATACCTGCTTGTTAACACGGTCAAAGAGGTCTCTTTCAGAATGATCCATAAGTGTTACCCTGTGAATAATTACCTGAAGAAACTCCAAAAGACATTAACTGTACTTTTTGTGTTGAGCATCCAGAAACAGTTTTGCATTTATTTTGGCATTATCTACATGTAAACAAATTATGGAAAGATATTCAGAGTTTTATAATTGTTAATATTCTTGATGACTTTTGTTTTTTATGGGAGAATGTGATGCTTGATTTCCTTAACCATAATAAGGATGAAGAAAAACAATTTTACCTCAAATCTAATTGTGCTAATGGCAAAATTTCATATTCATAAATGTAAATTCACTAATAAAAAAACACTCTTCCATGTTTTCTATAAGGAATTTGAGCAGTACATTAAGATCATTCTACATTCTTCTAATAAGAAAGCAGTTTAAACCATCAATATGTGTGTTTCTTTTAAGGTCTTTGTATACTGGTTTTTCTGCAATATATATATTTTTTAAATAAAACCTGTTTAGCTAAAAATATATACATTTATTGAGCCTGTTTTGCATGTTATTTTGGCATTAATATGTGTCACCTATCAGTTTGCAAACAATGTAAAAAATAAAGAAAAATAATTCAGTTCATAAAGCTGCATACAAACATGGTCTCTTTTTTGCTTTCTTAAGGCAGCTCCAAAATGCAGGTGTTTCAGCCTAGCTCAGGGCTTTCTATGGTGGTTGGGCAGCCAGCGGAAAATACAGAGCGTAGGGGTTGGTAATGTTCTCTAGTTGCGCCGTGATTGGCTCAGTGTTCTGTCACTCATGGGGACACTACGTTACATCAAAATCTACAGGGAGAACTTGAAAATTCAAGCCCCTTGGGTTCTTAAGTGCCAATCCATTAAGGCTCAAGGTCATTGGCCACAGATAAAAGGATGTCAAATCACGTTATATCTACCGTAGCTTTGATTGGACTGATCATGTCAACATCAAACTTTCTAAATCTTAACAAGCAAGCAGTTATCATCATGAATCAAGTCAACAATCTACTGGAAAATCCTTTTCGATCCTTCTCATATGTAGAGAAATTATAGATAAAACGTATCGGTGCTAATCGGCCATTGGACATAAACATTACACAGCAAGTTGGAAATCGCAATTTCAACAATGAGTGGTTTGGAAGGAATCAGTGGCTTACTGCAAGAGTTGCAAAGCAATCACTAGCCTGCTATTCAGTGGAGAGGGTGTGCGGTCAGACTTCAGTGAGTTTAAGACAACTGGGAATGAGCTCCGACTGGGAAAACACATTTTGAATGGTCATCCAACTCGGAATTCCAAGTCGGGAACTTGGCCTCTTTCTAGAGCTCTGACCTGAAGATCACTGACATCATGATTTGACCTTGTTTTTTCCAGAGTTCCCAGTTGTCTTGAAAGCACCATCAATCCAGAGAATGCCACACTTTGATGTCAAAGTTTGATGAGTCCAATAATGTCTTATATGCTGCTGCATAAATTATGTAATATGCTTGGGAGATATGTATACTGTAGCTAAGAAAGTAATACTAAGTGTATGTTGTGTAGTAAGCTGTTAGTAGCTCATGTTCCACCCTAATCATTTGGTCCCTTTCCCCCTCATAACTTAGCTTACTGTTCTGACTTGGTGGTGCACATGTAGCCTATACCCTGTTATAGAAAAATGTCATCATTGTCTGCTTATATGCCCTCTTTATTTATCCTATGGTTCTGACTTGGTGTATAGGGAGACGCACTGGAGGCCGGGTGCGTGGAGCAGGCGCAGGGCGTACCAGGCTGGAGAGACGCACTGGAGACCGGGTGCGCGGAGCTGGCACAGGATATACTGGGCCGTGGAGGCGCACTGGAGGTCTGGAGCGTAGGGCTGGCACAACCCGTCCTGGCTGGATGCTCACTTTAGCCCGGCAAGTGCGGGGCGCTGGCACAGGACGCACTGGGCTGTGAAGGCTCCCTGGCGACACAGTGCGTAGAGCTGGCGCAGGATATCCTGGACCGAGGAGGCGTACTGGAGACCAGGAGCGCTGAGCCGGCACAACCCGTCCTGGCTGAATGCTCTCTTTAGCCCGGCAAATGTGGGGAGCCGGCAACAAGCGCACCGGGCTATGAATGCGCACTGGAGATACGGTGCGCATCACCGCATAACACGGTGCCTGACTGGTCACACGCTCCCCACAGTAAGCGCGGCGAGTTGGCTCAGGTCTAAACCCTGACTCCGCCAATCTCCCCGTGTGCCCCCCCCCCCCCAATTTTTGGGGGGAGCTGCCTCTCGGGCTTCCGTCGTTGCCATGCTAATTCCTCGTATCGTCGCCGTTCCTCTCTTGCTGCCTCTAATTCCTCCCTTGGACGGCGATACTCCCCAATCTGCGTCCAGGGCCCTTTGCCGTCCAGGATCTCCTCCCATGTCCACTTCTCCTGGCCACGCTGCTTGGTCCGTTATTGGTGGGAGGTTCTGTAACGCTCGTCGCAAGAAGGAGAAGTGGACCAAGGCGCAGCGAGGTAAGTGTTCACGATACTTTATTTCAAGAAGCACTCCAAACAAGAATAACCAAAAGCAACAAATCAAAAGCGAACAGTTCTGTCAGGCACAGACACTAAACAGAAAATAACCTCCCACAAACACAGGTGGAAAACAGGCTGCCTAAGTATGATTCCCAATCAGAGACAACGATAGACAGCTGACTCTGATTGGGAACCACACTCAGCCCACAAACAAAGAAACAGAAAACATAGACTTTCCCACCCGAGTCACACCCTGACCTAACCAAACATAGAAAATACTAAGGATCTCTACGGTCAGGGCGTGACATACATGGTAAAGTCACCACTGTTACAGTATAAGATAAGGGTGTATACTCCAGCGCAGGTATTCCCAAACTGGGTTATGGATGCGCAATGCTGTCGGGGGTACCCCAAATAAAATAAATATATATTTTTTTTAAATCACATTTTCAAACAGTCCATTTATATTTTCCAGTGGTGAGTTTTTTTTTCCTCGCCTGAGTAGCCTCGTTTCACTGCCAAAAATAAAATTATACCATCTAGTGTTCAGCGAAATTATCAAGGCACAAGGTGAGACCCAGATTCAGACACAGGAGGCAGATGGTAGGAGTCTTACAATGTTTATTAATCCAAAAGGAGTAGGCAAGAGAATGGTTGTGGACAGGCAAAAGGTCAAAACCAGATCAGAGTCCAGGAGGTACAGAGAGGCAGACAGGCTCGTGGTCAAGGCAGGCAGAATGGTCAGGCAGGCTGGTACAGATTCCAGAAACAGGCAAGGGTCAAAACTGAGAGGACTAGAAAAAAGAGAATAGCAAAAAGCAGGAGAACGGGAAAAATGCTGGGTGACTTGGAACATACAAGACGAACTGGCACAGAGAGACAGGAAACACTGGGATAAATACACTGGGGAAAACAAGCGACACCTGGAGGGAGTGGAGATAATAACGAGGACAGGTGAAACTGATCAGGGTGTGACAGAAATAACAACACAATGTCAAATACAGGTAGCCTAGTCAAATAATTAACATCCAATCACATTAACTGTTACTCTCTCGCGGGAATTCCACTAACGGTCAGTATGCAGCCAAATGTAGCTGCTGCTCATGTTGGTATCTGTACTGATGGTGCAAAAGCCATAACAGGGAGACATGGTGGAGTGGTAACGTGTGTGCAAGCAGTTGCTCCCGACACCACTTGGGGACACTGCAGCATCCACCGAGAGGCTCCTTGCTGCCAATGGAATGCCTGACAGCTTGAAATACGTTTTGGACACTACAGTGAAAATGGTTAACTTTGTTAAAGCAAGGCCCCTGAACTTGCGTGTATTTTCTGCACTATGCAATGACATGGGCAGCAACCATGTAACACTTTTACAACATACAGAAGTGCGCTGGTTATCAAGGGGCAAAGTATTGACATGTTTTTTTAAATTGAGAGACGAGTTTAAAGTTTTCTTTACTGACCATAATTTTCACTTGTCTGACCGCTTGCATGATGATGAGTTTCTCACACGACTGGCCTATCTGGGTGATGTTTTTTCTCGCCTGAATGATCTGAATCTAGGATTACAGGGACTCTCCGCAACTATATTCAATGCGGGACAAAATTGAGGCTATAATTAAGAAGTTGGAGCTCTTCTCTGTCTGCATTAACGGACGACACACAGGTCTTTTCCAAGCTTTCGGACAATGTCAAATGTGATATAGCGAAGCACCTGAATGAGTTGGTTGCGCAATTACGCATTTACTTTCCCGAAACGGATGACACAAACAACTGGATTCGTTATCCCTTTCATGCCCTGCCTCCAGTCTACTCACCGGAATCAGAACAAGAGAGCCTCATCGAAATTGCAACAAGCGGTTCTGTGAAAATGGAATTTAATCAGAAGCCACTGCCAAATGTCTGGATTGGGCTGCGCTCAGAGTATCCTGCCTTGGCAAATCACGCTGTTAAGATACTGATGCCCTTTGCAACCACGTACCTATGTGAGAGTGGATTCTCGGCCCTCACTAACATGAAAACTAAATGCAGACACAGACTGAGTGTGGAAAATAATTTAAGACTGAGACTGTCACGCCTGCTCCCTCTCTCCCTCCCTGGTGTGCAAAGCCGCCAGGCTCCCGAGCATTACGCACTCCTACCACCATGATTACGCACACCTGCCTTCCCTCGTCACACGCATCAGCGAATTATTGGACTCACCTGGACTCAATCACCTGTTTATTACCTCCTATATTTGTCAGTTCTCCAGCTCTGTTCCCCACTGCTGCATTGATTGTCGTTTGTCATTGTGTACCCGTGTGCTGACGCTGTTCCTGGCTTGTTCTTTGTCTGTCCCTCATTAAATGTTCTACTCCCCGTACCTGCTTCTCGACTCTAGCGTCGGTCCTTACAGAGACTCTCTCCAATACAACCCAACATTGCAGAGTTATGTGCATCCTTTCAATCACACCCTTCTCATTAATCTGTGGTGAGTTATTCACCATTTTCGATGAACAAATAAGGTTTTATGTGTAAGATTGTTAAATAAAGAGCAAAATTATTGATTATTATTATTTGTGCCATGGTCCTATAAGAGCTCTTTGTCACTTTCTACGAGCCAGGTTGTGACAAAAACTCACCTTCATTCTTATGTTTAATAAATGTATCGTATAATGTGTGTGTGTGGCAGGCTTACAATGATGGAAAAAACAACATTTGAGAGTACGCTGACCCTGGTGCTAGAGGGGTACGCAGCAGGAGGTTGAACGTTTGAAGGGGTACGGGACTTTAAAAAGTTTGTGAAACACTGCTCTAGCGTAACACTGGTGTTACAGTCGCTCACCCGACCTACACACATGTGTTTTGGCGCATTTTTCAATGCATTGCACACTAAAAAAGGTAAATAGCCTACCAGTACACAGTATGCCATACGGAGACTCACTTTATTCAAGTAACACAAGGGGAAAAACAGGGATAGGCTGTGTAGGCTATGCATGCACTACCTCTCGTAAACCCTATGCAGCATTCTGCCTTCTCCCCAGTGGTTAGTTTTGTCCTAGTTTGATTAATCAGGCTGTAATACACAATACTTGGTATATAGGGTGAATTCAGAAAAAGTGCGATATCATATAAACTAGGACAGCTTAGTCCTGATGTATTTACTTCTTGGTCAGACAAGTGAAAATCAAAACCATTGTTACTAAGCCCTTGCAGAGAAACCACATGATAAAAATCACATCACTTCTTTGGTGTAAAATCAAACAGGAAGCTCACCCCGCGAAGAACACTGTAAAGCAGTGACATAGTTTTTTTCAGCTTTGATGTTAAAGAGCCACTGTGTGAGCGTGTGTGTTTTTGGTTGCTCATTAGAAAAAGGGGATTTCAGTGTTTCGATTCCGCATTTTTTAATGAAGTTTGTCCCCCATGAGACACTGTACACAGGGGAAGCCTATTTCACTTCCTCAAAATCCCCAGAATGAATCTAAGATAACTCAAGAAATCTGTAATTAATTTAGACGTTTTTGCGGAAGATGTTTTAGTTGCACAATTTGACATCTAACTAAGGTGTTTGGTGCAGTATTTCTCAAGTAAAAGAATGTGCATAAACAAAGTTGGGCTGCTGGGCAGGTGTGTCTCACCATCTATCAATGCTGTTGGATAGAGAGCAATCACCCCAGCTGTTCACCACATGTTATTGGGTAAATGTACATCATCAAATCAAACTCAGTTTATCCTATTTACACTTTATAGTCAATTTTGACACTAGAATAACTGTTTCTGACTCATATTGATGCCACATAGGCAATTTTCAAAAGGATTTGTTGCTTTTTTAAGGCGGTCATGCTTTAATTATAAAACTGTCACAAATAATGCACTGTGCCAAATTGTGATATAAATGTGCATATTATATACTGGTCAAAAAAACAAGTTGGCAATATTATGTTAACATTTTGTAATTCTGTCATTTTGACAGAAAAAGTGGGACACTTTTTGCATTTCCATCTTCTGTAACCTCAATATCTATCCAACATATTTCCCAACACATGATACATTTCTGAAATCCTCAATATGATAATATAACAACAACGTGTTATATAGAGGAAGGCCCAAAAATTGTCAATGACTCCAGTCACCCAAGTCATAGTCTGTTCTTTCTGCTACCGCACGGCAAGCGGTACCGGACCGCCAAGTCTAGGTCCAAAAGGCTCCTTAACAGCTTCTAACCCCAAGCTATAAGACTGCTGAACAATTGATCAAATGGCCACCCGGACTATTTACATTGACCCCCCCCCATGGTGCTAGAAATCAGGTGTCCGGTGAGAGCGAGGCAGGGTGAGGTTGCCAGGATCAGAGTAAGGTGTAATATTCTGAGGCAGTAAAGAGAGTAGTAGAGGAAGATGGGTCCAGGGTGAGGGATCTTAAGAGGATCCCTGTGAGTAGGCCGAGGCCAATAGAGAGTGATAGAAATAGCTTGTGTTTTTTTGGCATTCATGGCCTTGAATGTCAATTGTACCACAGGAATTGAAGTAAATCACAGAGGATAGATGTTGTGGTGGCAACTGCAGAGACTTTGTTTATTTAACTAGGCAAGTCAGTTAACAAATTCTTATTTACAATAACAGCCTACCAGGGAACATTTTTTACATTTTTACATTTTAGTCATTTAGCAGACGCTCTTATCCAGAGCGACTTACAGTAGTGAATATCATACATTTCATACTTTTCTTTTTTTCTTTTTTTTTTCTCCGGAAAAAGTTCTCCGGAACAGTGGGTTAACTGCCTTGTTCAGGGAAAGAATGACAGATTTTTACCTTGTCTGCTCAGGGATTCAACCAGCAACTTTTTGGTTACTGGCCCAATGCTCTAACCACTAGGCAACCTGCCACCCTGAAAGTACTTGGCTGTATGAGATTTTACTGCAGAAGTTCCCATCCTCCCAGTGTCCCATCCTCCCAAGCTGCTGGCCTGGAGTATAATCAGACAGGGACAAAGTAGTGGAATAATGCTGAGGTTTTAACAGGTGCATTGTTATTTGGTAGGGAAGTTTTTCTGATACACAACCAATACAGTAGGAGGCGGCATGCACCTATTACATTTGTTTGCGGACCGCCATAATATCAAAGAAGAAGAAGATCTCTGGATGGATACACTTTTACGCCTGCTATGCTTAGACTGCTACTGACTGCTACTGCCTGAGCAGAGATGAGATGATGACTTTAAGCAATGAAAAAGTATCAAATAAAACTAAGTAATATACACAACTGAAATATTTTATTATTTCATTGTAATTTCAAATTTTTCTATTAATGTCTACCCAATGTGGACCTGACAGAGACAGTAAAATATTTTTAAGTTTTTGGAAATTGAATGTTCATTATTTTGGGCTTTGGAATTTCCATTAAACAGTTCTAAAATCATTGCAATGTCATTATTTCATAATTCATTAACAATTATCAAACCGAAATCCAAAACCGTGATTGTTTTTTCATAATTCAACTGAAACCGAACCGACCTCAAAAAGCACTAATCGCTCAGCACTAGCCGCCATACAATTAGGACTGTCATAATGGTGTCCCAGTTTAAATAACCATGCTGTCCCAAAATATGGTTTGGGCTCAGTGTACACAAATGGGTGTCCTGGGAATATGATATCCACGTGTCCTTTTTGTGTGATTAGGAAACATCAAGATTTCAGAAATGTGTCATGTGTTGGGCTAATATGTTGGATATATGTCATGTGTTGGGTTAATATGTTGGATATATGTCATGTGTTGGGTTAATATGTTGGATATATGTCTTGTGTTGGGTTAATATGTTGGATATAGGTCATGTGTTGGGTTAATATGTTGGATATATGTCTTGTGTTGGGTTAATATGTTGGATATATGTCATGTGTTGGGTTAATATGTTGGATATATGTCATGTGTTGGGTTAATATGTTGGATATATGTCATGTGTTGGGCTAATATGTTGGATATATGTCATGTGTTGGGTTAATATGTTGGATATATGTCATGTGTTGGGTTAATATGTTGAATAGATGTCGAAAGAGGCTACAGCAGATGGAAATTCAAAGTGTCCCACCTTTTTCTGAATTCGCCCTACAGCCTGAAACTAATGCCTGCAAAAATGTTAAATGTTCCTTACAAGCCAGAATGTTTCATAAAATTACATTTCTACCAGTTAGACAAAATAACCAGAGGAAAGGATTGTTTACCTAACTTTTTAGAGAGCCGGTAGGTATATGGTTTGGTGGTAAAATGTGTTTTATATTTGATATTCAGTTTTGTCTTCTCAATAGCTATTGAACCAAGCATGCAATGACAATGAAAATTGTATATTCTGAATCAGGTATGATGGAGAACAATCAACACCTTTTTTTGTGTGAATTTGTTTATTTTGTTAATTTTTTTGTTCAGATTTTAATCTGCAAAAAAAATTTAAAATATTAAAAGTGTGGATTGTTCCCCCTGCCTACCTCTTGCTCTTGGTCTTTAGTGGGCCATAGGCTTACATTCTTACCATCTGCCTAATGGGGGCGCTTTCCTCCGTGGAACAGAACTGCATTTTCTGTTGTGTTTGCAAAAGGTTGGCAGGGGGCAGTGTAATCAAAATGTCTCTGGTAAGAAAGCCTACTGAGAGTGCTTTCTTTCCTCGTCTCTGTTCCTTCATCCACATTTATGAAATGTGAAATCAAATCCCTGTTAGGCATCCAGCATGATTTACATAAATCATGTTTGCTTTCCACTCAATTGCAATTTGAGGCCAGTGCAAATGAGCCTACCTTTTCACATTGCCTGTGCAGTCCTTTATGGGAAATGTATAGAACAGGGATTTGTTTTCTCCTGTTAAGTTTATTCACATAATGTAGATGAAGGAACGGAGAGCATTATGGAGCAACATTTCTGCCAGCTAACCCACTTGCACTCTTCCTTTTTATAGTAAGCAGATGCTCCTCCTCTCTCTACGGCTAGCTTCAATTCCTCTGTTTTCACCTCAGTGTTTAAAATCCTTCCCTGACCTGGTCCTCTTTGTCTCAGGATTTCTGGTTACACTGTTTTCTTATTTGACATTGACATGTGCATATCAATTTTTAAGAATGCATATTATGGTATGAGTAATGGAAAAGGTAGCAGGGCAATTCCACAATAACATAATTATGCTGAGACTGATTTTTCACTTTAAAATGTCAAAGTTTAACAAAACATACAACTCTACGCACAAGGACTACTTTGAAAAATCTATACAGAAATGATTACAAAAACACATTTACTTGAAGAACTGTGGAGATGCAAAGTTTGGTGATAAAATTATGGTAAAATCTCCCTCAGTTATTTATGCAACCACATTAAATAACTGCTCCGAATTAAGATTCAAAGAGGTCTGCAGAAAGAATGGGTGCCATCTATGACATGATACCTTGAGTTTGAAAAATCTATTTTGGTTACTGAACTACAGTAAGTGAAGTGGATTTACACCCTGTAACAGAATTACGGTAATGTAATTACATCAATGGTCCCTGTACTACAAAGAAATGCATGATTATGGATATGAATGTCATTCTCTTCACAGTGATGTATCCTGAATAGGTACACAAAGGTAGAAATATGCAACATCATCCTTTGTATACAGTGCATTTGGAATGTATTCAGACCCCTTGACTTTTTCCACATTTTGTTATGTTACAGCCTTATTCTAAAATTGATTAAAATCCTTTTTCCCTCATCAATCTACACACAATACCCCATAATGACAAAGTGAAAACAGGTTTTTAGAAATGTTTGCAAATATATTACAAATTAAAATCAAAAATACCTTATTTACATAAGTATTCAGACCCTTTGCTATGAGCCTCGAAATTGAGCTCAGGTGCATCCTGTTTCTATTGATCATCCTTGAAATGTTTCTACAACTTGATTGGAGTCCACCTGCTGTAAATTCAATTGATTGGACATGATTTGGAAAGGCACACACCTGTCTATATAAGGTCCCACAGTTGACAGTGCATGTCAGAGCAAAAACCAAGCTATGAGGTCGAAGGAATTGTCCGTAGAGCTCTGAGACAGGATTGTGTTGAGGCATAGATCTGGGGAAGGGTACCAAAAAAAGTCTGCGGCATTGAAGGTCCACAAGAACACATTGAAGGCATTGAAGGTCCAGTTAAGAACAAATTCTTATTCTACAATGACGGCCTTCCCCGGCCAAAACCACCCCTAACGACACTGGGCCAATTGTGCGCCGCCCTATGGGACTCGCGATCACTGCCGGTTGTGATACAGCCCGGGATCGCATTGGGGTCTGTAGTGACTCCTCTGGCACTGAGATGCAGTGCCTTAGACCGCTGCGCCACTCGGGAGCCCTAATGTACTCTACTGCTTCATTGTATTGTACTGTGCTGTCCAAACTTGTGTAACATAGACGTCTATGATTGGTTCAGATTTGGTCCGGTTACCTATCATGGAAGTCTATATTAGTGCCAAATTAAGGCCGGTCTGGACTGACCCAAAAATCAACGTCTATAGACGTTGAAATCAAGGCCCGTCCAGACCGGCCTAAAAAACCAAGTCTGTGGATGTTGAAATCAAGGCCAGGGCAGACTGACCAAATTTGAACTACTTTTGAACGTCCATGGACATCTGGTGTCAGTCGGTGCTCAGTGGGTGTGGATGCTGGTTACAGTAAATGGAAAGACAGGTAGCTCATGGGTAGGTGTCAGTAAGAGCAGGGGGAGGTAACATTAACTGGAAATACATAGAGGGAGGGATGGATTGTCCAGACTGTTTTCACACTCTCAATTTGACCACCAGACGACAGAAAGAGAAGGAAAACAGTTATGAACTGAACCTAACAGTATGCAAGTGGAAGAGAGGACAGTAGGAGGTGACCCAACTGTGGTTTGTGACTACTATGATTTCCCATTGTTGCCATTTCAATTGCAGTAATTCCGTTACTGATTTTTAGGTAATTCTGTAACTGATTTGCTAACAGAACTTTGTAATTCATAAACCAAAATTGATATCAGAAAAAAATTATAATTGTCAGGTCTACCTTTACTTGTTACTTCTGTGAACTTTCATTATCCTCCCTCATGGGGGAGAGAAATTCAAAAATATCTTTAAGATATGTGTTTTTGGTAACAGAATTACAAGGCACAAGGCAATGTTTCTTAAACTTATAGAAGTCAAATCATTTCTCCAAAACTAAGTGTTGATATTAGTTGGCAGGGGTCTTTACTTCAGTATTATTGTGTTTTGGTGTATTTCTAATACCTTTTAAGACTTTTTCTGTTAGGTTTTTCTAAGACCCATTTTCCATCTGTTTGACCAGATGCTTAATTTTATACATGGAAAATTGTTTAATTTTTTTCCCCAAAACATATCAACTCTTAGCTTTCATTTGACACCCAATTGGATATGCTCCTTTGAACATCACATGTTGGTGCTCATGAATCCTTTTACATGGAAATTACCAGCATTACTTTGCATTATAAAATTATTTGTAAAACATGACTTCCAATCTCAGTAAAAAGAGAAGTCAACCTGTCTGATACCAGTCATTTGATTTAGTTTTAATATGTCAAACATATCATGATGACAGAACATTATGTGACATCCAGATGATCAGGCATCTGACTTGGAACATGCATCAAGCATGTTTTACAGTAATGGAGGGTAGTCTTAGCTGGAGAATAGATGTTTTAATTGGATGACTTGTGTTATGCACAGACAGGTTGTGGATCGCAATGGCTTTAGTGACGGAAGAAGATCAGTTGGACTGGATAAGCTTAGCAGTGATAGCTGATAGTTTGTCGGGAACAGCGAGTAAAGATTGTAGGTTTACTTCTCATCATATGTACATATTTTCTTCATAATATATTTGATAAGGTTTCCAACATTGTAGACCTACCTGAACCCTATAGCACACAGACAGCTCCTATGTGTGATGTATGAACCACCCAGCACTTTCACCTGTATTTTCGAATACGACATGCATGTAACCCTTCTAACCTTTACCATCTTCACATCATGTTGTTACTATTGATTATTTTAAGCTATTTGTCAAACAAATGAACATTAAAATATGTCTGTGTGCCTCCTTCCGAATGGGAATGCAGCACAGACAGGACTGTTACACAAGGTGAGGCATCCTCACCCTAGGTATCCCACTTAGCAGCTTCCCACTATCCCTGTTAAGAGCCTTAGGCATGTTTCTGGAAAGAGCTGAGCAGCTAAAGCGATTACTACAGGTCACACAAGTCGAAAGCCCCAAGGATTAAGACAAAGAAGGCAGGAGGGGGAATGAGGTGAATGGGGCGGTAGGGAGGGAATGGCTAATTATATTGACCTACCAAAGAACTAAGCGGTTACACACAAATATTCAAGTACATTACTTCCACAATATGCCATTTGGAATTTATAATGCAGCAAACCTTTATTATTTAGGTCTATTAGATGTAGACACACAAGCAAAAACACAAGCAAAACCCCAAAAAAGTTAGGTGTTAAACTAAATTCCTCTGTCAGGCTACTCAATATTGGCCAAATAGATATGCACGTGCAACTAACATTTTTAAAAGACGTTAATAGGATATTTGCACAACAAATGTCAGTTATATGTGCAGATCTGATATTATAACATTTATGAGGTCATGGTTGTTCCAGAACTACAGGTAAAGAAAGCTAGTGTGTCTGAGCATGTGTAGGCTACGTGTGAGAGAGGGGCTGTGTGATGTGCTAGGGAGGAGAGTAATTAACCAATTAACTACTTAGCCAATTAACAAATTAAGATAACAGCACGATACGCTAATAGACTTCAAAAGGACACAGTCTTATTAATTGATTTATTTGCTCAAATAGAAAGACAGTTTGTCCGCAGTGTGGACAATTTAAATTAGACGCAAAAGAGGTCAAAGAAAAGAACATCTAAGCAGAAAGTCAAGCTACTGGGGGTGTAGAGCCTGAATAAACATGTTAACCATATGACTTCCTGAGTTTCAGTGTACAAAACAGATATATTTAGTTATTATAATTAGAAAAGTGAAATGCATCTCATGTTAATTGTTAATATTTTCCACAGATGAAGCTTTTTTGAGTTCACTACATATACAATTGTAGCATTTTTCTGAGATTATATTTTTTCTGAGATGCGATTTATTTTTGGGTTATGTTTTTTTAAGATTTCATATATATTCTGTAAAAAATTACTCAATAACATTTTTATATCCTGTTATTCAGTTTTTGCCCTTGTTCTTTGAAGGATAAATGTACCTTCTCAAGAGGTCAGTAAACCTTCTCAAGGCAAGTGCTAAACAATCAAGCCTTGATACCTTAATCAAATCAATGTATCATGTAATTAGCACAAATTAAGCCTTTACAACGTAAGTTCCAAGAATTCTGGCATGCCAGAATTAGACCTTTAATTATGGTGACGCACCTGTTAATTAGCTAATGTGTTAATTAATGAGATTGTGGGAGTGCCTGTTGAAGCACCTTCAGTAAAAGGAGAAAATAAAGGCTCAAGGTTGAGTAAGCAACCTTGTTCTGAGTGAGAGGCAACACCTAGGTAGCAAGAAAGGAGGTGAGATGAACCCAACTCTCTCCTCCCTCCCTCTAAAGATTGCATTCAGCTGATGAAAAATGTTTTGAGAAAGTTTGCTGGAGGAGCGAAGCTATGAGGCGGGTTATATTTTAATAAAGGATAAAGTATTGTCCTGTAGTTGTTTATGGGCGAGGGACCCCTCGGCGGAAATGGAGTCCCAAGAGAAAGCAAGAACAAGATGGTTGTCAGGAGTAGTGCAGTATTATCATAAGGAGATGTGTACTTGGAAAATGGAGAAGGAATGAAGGGAAAAAGAGAGGGAGAGGAGGTCTAAAAATGGTGGAAAAGGGGAGATGGTTTGTTAAAGAAGAATGGTAGAAAGTGTAAGCTGAAGACAGGAGGAGAAATAGAAGTGAATGATGGTGAAGTATCGGAGGTGGTAGGTGTGGTGAAATTATCAGAGACAGAGGTATGCACCGAGGATCAGGAAAAAGCTGAATCACAGTAGGAGTGAAGTTTATGGACTCTTGACTTTTGGCTGATCCATTTGTGGTTTCACGGTGGGTGAAAAAAGAGTTGAGTCATGTGGAATCGGTGAGGGTAACCAGAAGTGGTCTAGTGATAATTGTTTGTGTTTCTGTTGGTCACAGGGAGAATACGCTCAGAGTAAAACGAATGCTGGCAAGAAAAGTTAATTGTTTCATTCTCAAGAAAAGGGCACCAATGAAAGGAGTAATAACTGGGGTAGCAGTAAATATAAAAGTTGACCAGCTGAGGGGAAAGATTCCCGGTGTATGTGATGCTCTTCATTTGATGCGACGCAGACAGGGTGGCGAGAGTGAGGAAACAGAAGAGTCATTGCTCTTTTGAGTTTTGAAGTTGAGCCTTTGCCCGACAAAGTGAAGTTAGGATATACAGTTAAGGTCAGAGGTTTACATACACCATAGCCAAATACATTTAAACTCAGTTTTTCACAATTCCTGACAATTAATCCCAGTAAATATTCCCTGTCTTAGGTCAGTTAGGATCACCAGTTTATTTTATGAATGTGAAATGTCAGAATAATAGTAGAGAGAATGATTTATTTCAGCTTTTATTTCTTTCATCACATTCCCAGTGGGTCAGAAGTTTACATATACTCAGTTAGTATTTAGTAGCATTTCCGTTAAATTGTTTAACTTGGGTCAAACGTTTCAAGTAGCCTTCCACAAGCTTCCCACAATAAGTTGGGTGAATTTTGGCCCATTCCTCCTGACAGAGCTGGTGTAACTGAGTCAGGTGTGTAGGCCTCCTTGCTCGCACACGCATTTTCAGTTCTGCCCACAAATTGTCTATGGGATTGAGGTCAGGGCTTTGTGATGGCCATTCCAATACCTTGACTTTGTTGTCCTTAGGCCATTTTGATATAAATTTGGAAGTATGCTTGGGGTCATTGTCCATTTGGAAGACCCATTTTTGACCAAGCTTTAACTTCCTGACTGATGTCTTGAGATGTTTATTTATTTCACCTTTATTTAACCAGGTAGGCCAGTTGAGAACAAGTTCTCATTTACAACTGCGACCTGGCCAAGATAAAGCAAAGCAGTGCAACAAAAAACAACACAGAGTTACACATGGAATAAACAAACATACAGTCAATAACACAATAGAAAAATCTATATACAGTGTGTGCAAATGGAGTAAGGAGGTAAGGCAATAAATAGGCCATAGTAGCAAAGTAATTACAATTTTGCAAATTAACACTGGAGTGATAGATGTGCAGATGATGATGTGCAAGTAGAAATACTGGTGTACAAAAGAGCAAAAAAAGTAAATAAAAACAATATGGGGATGAGGTAGGTAGTTCGATGGGCTATTTACAGATGGGCTGTGTACAGCTGTAGCGATCGGTAAGTTGTTCAGATAGCTGATGGTTAAAGTTGAGGGAGATATAAGTCTCCAACTTCAGCGATTTTTGCAATTCGTTCTAGTCATTGGCAGCAGAGAACTGGAAGGAAAAGCGGCCAAAGAGGTGCTGGCTTTGGGGATGACCAGTGAGATATACCTGCTGGAGAGCGTGCTACGTGTGGGTGTTGCTATGGTGACCAGTGAGCTGAGATAAGGTCAGAGCTTTACATAGCAAATACTTATATATGACCTGGAGCCAGTGGGTCTGGCGACGAATATGTAGCGAGGGCCAGCCGACGAGAGCATACAGGTCGCAGTGGTGGGTGGTATATGGGGCTTTGGTGACAAAACGGATGGCACTGTGATAGACTGCATCCAGTTTGCTGAGTAGAGTGTTGGAGGCTATTTTGTAAATGACATCGCCGAAGTCGAGGATCAGTTGGATAGTCAGTTTTACAAGGGTATGTTTGGCAGCGTGAGTGAAGGAGGCTTTGTTGTGAAATATGAATTCGATTCTAGATTTAATTTTGGATTGGAGATGCTTAATATGAGTCTGGAAGGAGAGTTTACAGTCTTGCCAGACACCTAGGTATTTGTAGTTGTGCACATATTCTAAGTCAGAACCGTCCAGAGTAGTGATGCTAGTTGGGCAGGCGGGTGCAGGCAGCAATCGGTTAAAGAGCATGCATTTCGTTTTACTAGTGTTTAAGAGCAGTTGGAGGCCACGGAAGGAGAGATGGCATTGAAGACCGTTTGGAGGTTTGTTAACACAGTGTCCAAAGAGGGGCCAGATGTATACAGAATAGTGTCATCTGCGTAGAGGTGGAACAAGGAATCACCAGCAGTGAGAGCGTCTTCATTGATATATTCAGAGAAATGAGTCGGCCCGAGAATTGAACCCTGTGGTACGCCCATAGACACTGCCATAGGTCCGGACAACAGGCCCTCCGATTTGACACACTGAACTCTATCTGCGAAGTAGTTGGTGAACCAGGCGAGGCAGTCAATTGAGAAACCAAGGCTGTTGAGTCTGCCGATAAGAATACGGTGATTGACAGAGTCGAAAGCCTTGGCCAGGTCGATGAAGACGGCTGCACGGTACTGTCTTTTATCGATGGCGTTTATGATATTGTTTAGTACCTTGAGTGTGGCTGAGGTGCACCCGTAACCAGCTCGGAAACCGGATTGCACAGCGGAGAAGGTACGGTGGGATTCGAAATGGTCAGTGATCTGTTTGTTAACTTGGCTTTCGAAGACTTTAGAAAGGCAGGGCAGGATGGATATAGGTCTGTAACAGTTTGGGTCTAGAGTGTCACCCCATTTGAAGAGGGGGTGACCACGGCAGCTTTCCAATCTTTAGGAATCTCGGATGATATGAAAGAGAGGTTGAACAGACTGGTAATAGGGGTTGCAACAATGGCAGCGGATAATTATAGAAAGAGAGGGTCCAGGTTGTCTAGTCCAGCTGATTTGTACAGGTCCAGATTTTGCAGCTCTTTCAGAACATCTGCTATCTGGATTTGGGTGAAGGAGAAGCTGGGGAGGCTTGAGCAAGTAGCTGCTGGGGGTTCAGAGCTGTTGGCCGGGTTGGGGTAGCAAGGAGGAAAGCATGGCCAGCCGTAGAGAAATGCTTATTGAAATTCTCTATTATCGTGGATTTATCGGTGGTGACAGTGTTTCCTAGCTTCAGTGCAGAGGGCATCTGGGAGGGGTTGCTCTTATTCTCCATGGACTTTACAGTGTCCCAAACATTTTAGAGTTAGTGCTACAGGATGCAAATTTCTGTTTGAAAAAGCTAGCCTTTGCTCTCCTAACTGACTGTGTGTATTGGTTCCTGACTTCACTGAAAAGTTGCATATCGCGGGGACTATTCGATGCAAGTGCAGTCTGCCACAGGATGTTTTTGTGCTGGTCGAGGGCAGTCAGGACTGGAGTGAACCAAGGGCTATATCTGTTCTTAGTTCTACATTTTTTGAATGGGGCATGCTTATTTAAGATGGTGAAGAAATTACTTTTAAAGAACATCCAGGCATCCTCTACTGACGGGATGAGGTCAATATCCTTCCAGGATACCCGGGCCAGGTCGATTAGAAAGGCCTGTTCACTGAAGTGTTTTAGTGAGAGTTTGACAGGGATGAGGGGTGGTCATTTGACCGCGGACCCATAACGGATGCATGTAATGAGGCAGTGATCGCTGAGGTCCTGGTTGAAGACAGCAGAGGTATATTTAGAGGATTTAGGGTTGTACCTGGTTAATTTGTTAATTTGTTAATTTGTTTGAGATTGAGGGCATCTAGCTTAGATAGTAGGACGGCCGGGGTGTTAAGCATATCCCAGTTTAGGTCACCTAGCAGTACAAACTCTGACGATAGATGGGGGGGCAATCAATTCACATATGGTGTCCAGGGCACAGCTGGGAGCTGAGGGGGGTCTATAACTGGCAGAAACCGCGAGAGACTTATTTTTGGAGAGATTCATTTTTTAAATTAGAAGCTTGAACTGTTTGGGCATAGACCTGGAAAGTATGACAGAACTTTGCAGGCTACCTTCTCCCCCTTTGGCAGTTCTATCTTGATGTAAAATGTTGTAGTTGGGGATGGAAATTTCAGGACTTTTGGTGGCCTTCCTAAGCCAGGATTCAGACACGGCAAGGACATCAGGGTTGGCGGAGTGTACTAAAGCAGTGAGTAAAACACATTTAGGGAGGAATCTTCTAATGTTAACATGCATGAAACCAAGGCTTTTACAGTTACAGAAGTCAACAAGTGAGAGCGCCTGGGGACACACAGGGCCTGGTTTAACCTCTACATCACCCGAGGAACAGAGGAGGAGTAGGAGGAGGGTACGGCTAAAGGCTAACAATACTGGTCGTCTAGTGCATTGTGGACAGAGAATAAAAGGAGCAGATTTCTGGGCGTGGTAGGATAGTTTCGTGGCATAACGTACAGACAGGGGGTATGGTAGGGTGCGGGTACAGTGGAGGTAAACCTAGGCATTGAATGACGATAAGAGATGTTGCATCTTTGGACGTACTAGTTATGCTGGGTGAGGTCACCGCATGTGTGGGAGGTGGGACAAAGGAGGTATCTGAGGCATGTTGAGTGGGACTAGGGGCTCCGCAGTAAAAAAACAATGATAACTACCCTAAACAACAGTATACAAGGCATATTGACATTAGAGAGAGACATAAAGTGAGACATAAAGCAATCACAGGTGTTGATTGGGAGAGCTAGCTAAGACAACAATGGGTAAGACAACAACAGCTAATCAGCTAAGTCAACAACAACAGGTAAAATGGCAATGAATGGGCAGAGAGGATCAGTTAACTACACACAGGGCCTGAGTTTGAGGCTGGGACCAACAGATAAACAAAATAAACAAAATGGAGTACCGGGATTAATGAACAGTCCAGCAGGCATCAGGTATGTAGCAGAAGCGTCTTCACCGGCGTCCGGTAAAGGCCAATTGAGGGCACATTGGACAGAATTACGTCAGCAGACCAGTCGTGATGGATCGGCGGAGCTCCGTGTCAACAAAGGGTCCAGGCTAATTGGCAAAAGAGGTATTCTATCTGCAGTAATTTTGTTTGCTAAACGGGAGATGCGCCTGGCTCGAGGCTAACCGGTGCTAGCTTCAGGACAAGGGCGTTAGCCACTATAACCACTCGGTAGCAACTAGCTAGCTGTGATGATCCGATGCAAAGGTCCAGAGCCTACAGCAGGAATCCGGTGATGTAGTGTATTCTAGTTGTGTTAGTGAAGAGTCCGGGAGGCATCAGCTGTGTAGCCGAGTGATCATGGGGTCCACTGAGCAGGCCGGGAGATGGGCCTGGCTCAAGGCTAGCTTTGGGGCTGTGCCACTCGGCACAGCCCCAAAGCTGAGACGTGCTGCGATGATCAGGAGTAATGGTCCAGGGCTTATGGCAGGAATCCCTTGTTGTAGTGGAGAAAAGCAGTCCGGTATGCTCAGGGTTGATATCGCGCTGTGCAGACTGGCAAGTATTATTCAGGCTAAAAGCGGCTGGTGTCTGAGCTAAAGGTAAAGGCCACTAGCAGTGGCTAACAATGACTAAATAGATAGTAGCTAATCAGCTGGTTAGCTGCTGATGGCTAGCCTCTGATGGAGGTTCTAGCTATAAGGTCTAAAAATGTTGTTGCTACAATATATCCACATAATTTTCCTTCCTCATGATGCCATCTATTTTGTGAAGTGCACCAGTCCATCCTGCAGGAAAGCACCCCCACAACATGATGCTGCCATCCCCATGCTTCACGGTTGGGATGGTGTTCTTCGGCTTGCAAGCCTCCCCCTTTTCCCTCCAAACATAACGATGGTCATTATGGCCAAACAGTTCTATTTTTGTTTCATCAGACCAGAGGACATTTCTCCAAAAAGTACGATCTTTGTCGCCATGTGCAGTTGCAAACCGTAGTTTGCAACTACGTAGCAAGCCTTCCCTGTGGCTCAGTTGGTAGAGCATGGTGTTTGCAATGCCAGCATGGTGTGTGCAACGCCAGGGTTGTGGGTTCGATTCCCACGGGGGGCCAGTACATTCACTACTGTAAGTTGCTCTGGATAAGAGTGTCTGCTAAGTGACAAAAATGTAGTCTGGCTTTTTTATGGCGGTTTTTGGAGCAGTGGCTTCTTCCTTGCTGAGCGGCCTTTCAGGTTATGTCGATATAGGACTCGTTTTACTGTGGATATAGATACTTTTGTACCTATTTCCTCCAGCATCTTCACAAGGTCCTTTGCTGTTGTTCTGGGATTGATTTGCACTTTTCGCACCAAAGTACGTTCATCTCTAGGAGACAGAATGCGTCTCCTTCCTGAGCGGTATGACGGCTCCGTGGTCCCATGGTGTTTATACTTGCGTACTATTGTTTGGTAGGCCTTGAAATACATCCACAGGTACACCTCCAATTGACTGAAATTATGTCAATTAGCCTATCAGAAGCTTCTAAAGCCATGACATAATTTTCTGGAATTTTCCAAGCTGTTTAAAGGCACAGTCAACTTAGCGTATGTAAACTTCTGACCCACTGAAATTGTGATATTGTGAATTGTGATACAGTGAATAAGTGAAATAATCTGCAAACAATTGTTGGAAAAATGACTTGCGTCATGCACAAAGTAGATCCTCTAACTGACTTGCCAAAACTATAGTTTGTTAACCAGAAATTTGTGGAGTGGTTGAAAAACGAGTTTTAATGACTCCAATCTAAGTGTATGTAAACTTCGACTTCAACTGTATAAGTTATCCTGTACGATCGATCGTATGTGCCGAATACATTACGATGTTACAGGTGTCAAGCTTATGGGCATGTGGCAGCAGTGTGTAGGATGTAGGGTCCAAGGTGTTATAAATGTGCAGAAGGGCATGAGATAAAGGAATGTGTAGTATTGGGGAAAGTAGTGGAATGTGTTAATTACAGGGGTGCCCATGGAGCGTACAAGAGAGGCAGGTTGTGGTTTCCAGGGTTAGAGTAGTGCAGAAGTTGTCTTTTGCTGCGGCAGTGAAGAAAGTAGAGGAAGATGGGTTAAGGGGGAGGAGTGGTGAGAGTAGTTGAGATATACCAGTACGAGGAATAGGAAAAAATGTGCTATAAATTTCAGTAAGATTGGATTTTTAGCATTTATAGCAATGGTTATCAACTGTACTGCAGGGATGGAATGGAAGTCACAGAAAATTGAGGTTGTGGTGGCAGCTGCAGAGAGGTATTTGGGTGTGCAAGACTTGACATCAGAAGAGTTACAGGGTGTGTTAAGTGGTGATGTCCCATCCTTTCAGGATGATGGCATGAGGTAGCAATGAATAAATGTATTTAGTGGAGTAGGGTGGTGTTAATATAATTGTATATAATGTTGAAATTAGTGAGTGTAGTGTTAAATGGTAGGGTATTTATTTAGTGCATTTTTATTTTCAAGCAAAGTACAAGGGAGTTGTACTCCAGTCTAGTAGGTGGTGGTAATGCATCAAATTGGATGCCAATCGCCGTTAAACCTCATAGAAGAAGAAGAAGAAGTAAAGGTTGAGTAAGTTGTTTTTGAACATTGCAGGATGCATTATTTACCAACAACTGCTGTAAATCTACCAAAAACGACATCACATTTTGAAGTTTACTTTCCTTGCTTTGTCTATTTAAAGAATCTCGAATCTAGCAAATAGGTTTTCTGGTTTGGAGTAGTGATGTGCAGTTCGTGAATGATTCATTCTTTTTGAATGACTCTTTTTACAGACTTGATAGTCACAATGAGTTTTTCAGGGTGACTCATTGATTTTAGGGGTTCGATGTGCTGGCTGCAATGAATCCTACAGAAGGATTAACATGCGCTCCTCATGCTCATCGTCTCCGGAGACATGCTCTGACTACTGTCTATCATACACTACATGACCAAAGGTATGTGGACACCTGCTCGTCAAACATCTCATTCCAAAATCATGGGCCTTAATATGGAGTTGGTCCCCCCTTTGCTGCTATAACAGCCTCCACTCTTCTGGGAAGTCTTTCCATTAGATGTTGGAACATTGCTGCAGGGACTTGCTTCCATTCAGCCACAAGAGCATTAGTGAGGTCGGGCACTGCTGTTGGGCTATTATGCTTGGCTCGCAGTCGGTGTTCCAATTCATCCCAAAGCGGTTCAATGTGGTTGAGGTCAGGACTCTGTGCAGGCCAGTCAATTTCTTCCACGTCGATCTCAACAAATCATTTCTGTATGGACCTCGCTTTGTGCATAGGGGCATTGTCATGCTGAAACAGGAAAGGGCCTTCCCCAAACTGTTGCCACAAAGTTGGAAGCACAGAATCATCTAGAATGTAATTGTATGCTGTAGCGTTAAGATTTCTCTTCACTGGAACTAAGGGGCCTAGCCCAAACCATGAAAAACAGCCCCAGACCATTAGTCCCATGTGGCTCAGTTGGTAGAGCATGGTGTTTGCAACGCCAGGGTTGTGGGTTTGATTCCCACGGGGGACCAGTACGGAGAAAATAATGTATGAAATGTATGCATTCACTACTGTAAGTCGCTCTGGATAAGAGGGTCTGCTAAATGACTAAAATGTAAAAAAAATTGTCCTCCACCAAACTTTACAGTTGGCACATTCGGGCAGGTAGTATTGTCCTGGCATCCACCGAACCCAGATTTTTTAGTCGGACTGCCAGATGGTGAAGCGTAATTCATCTCCCTCACGGCAGTCAATTAATTGCATTCCGCCAAGAGTGTTCACAATCTAGTCCGGTTGCAGCCGCAGCTAGACCTCATTTCAAAGGTATCAATAAATTATGTTATTTGTATGCCTAGCAATCACAAATGTACATTGTTTGAAGCATACTTTTATAAGTCTCAGTCAAAAATGACAGCTCGATGGCGAACGAGAGGCTTGTAGAATCAAGATTCTTTTAAGTTTTTAGTTTATCCTTCGCCAGTATGGGGTCCTGCATGCTCTGGGCATACTGAATCAAATGAACGAAATTAGTCGAAAGATTCGTTTTTTTGACTGAACGAATTGAAACGATCTGAGTCAGTAAAATTGCCAAATTTCCCATCACTAGTTTAGAGTGAAGTATTTATTTAGCTTAGTTTGCTAGCAAGTTTCTCACACTGGCTTCAGCCACGGCCCAAGGGGGGAGCAGGCCTGCCAGGGCAAGTCTAGGGGGACTGCCTAGGAACACGTGCCTTGGCACGGAGGCAACTTCAGTATATAGTGCAACAAATTCCCATGATTCTACGCTAAATTCAGCTAAAATGGCCTTGAAAAAAACAAGATATCCGCTAACTGGGTGAAGTATCTAAAAGCATAACTACATTATGGTATTCGCTTATAAACTATTTACATTTAATAAAAATGCAGGTTCATTTGTGGATGAAAGTCCTACTTCTCCTTTAAGGTCGGTTTTAAAACAGAACGCATTAAATGCAAAGTGCCATTATGAGTTGGTTTACAGATCTGCTGCTGTGTCAACGGTTGAAACCTCCCTAAGTGGCAGCGCAGCATAACCATAGCTCCTCCCCCAATGCATTGCTCTCATTTAAAACAATTGATTTGGCTTCATAATTATATTGTTACAATTTAGATTTTTTTTTATGTATGTGGCTGGGTCATAGGTAAGGGCATGTATTTCTCAAACTTGTTATCGATGAGAATTACTCCTAAGCAGCAAGATTTTGACATTACTCAGAATCATGAAATTTCATTTCAACCTGTATTCATAATGGAATAATGCCTGAGTGTAAGAAGAGTTATATACAGTATACAGTATATGCCTGTTTTTTGAGTGCTCCAACATCTGTCCTTTTCCTGGTCATTTTGTTAAGTAGCCCTCCTACTTCTTTTGTTTGCTCAAGCGTGAAGGCCTATACCTGAATTCTGTACAGAATATTTGCCTCTTGAGCCAAAAAGATCCCCTAAATGGACAAAAACATTGTCAAATAATTACATATGTACATAAGCAGAAGGTTATATTGCAAATGTTTTGTAGCATTAAACTAAGGATTAATCATGCAGTCAAGCCAACACTCAAGTCAACATTTGAGGTAAACATTAGCAACAAAATTTCCATTTGTAGGAATTTGTCAAAGTAATTCACAAATGTTTAAAGGTTACAAACAGTCAGGACAGCTGTTGTAAGCTTATTAGATAAACACCAAAGACCTCTGTGTGAACATTTTTTTTCATGTTACCCTATTTCAATTGTTTGTGCGATTCAGTCCTCTGTTTCTGAAGAAAGTGTTGATGGCACTGCAGGATAACTCCGTCAAAAGCATTTATGGATAAGTCCCTAAAGACCAAGACATCCAGCACAAAGCCAGAGTTTAACCAGCAGAGCCCAGATTACAAAAGGCTGAAATGCGTACCATTAGCCGGCTTAACAGTATTGGAAAGAAGATTAGCTGGCTGCAGTAACACTGAACTGCTATCTATGTAAATGGGATCATCCTTATCATCCAGGTTTTTCTGCACGGAAAGAAGATTACGTTCAGGGACTGTGTCTTATATACATGTGCAGGTGTGTGTGGTTGTATGAGAGGACTTGTGTGTTGAGGAAATTACTTGACATCTTTCATTTGAGGGTGGGGCACTGTGATATCACTCTTAAGGCCTTATAAAAGTCCACTTAGTTCCCCAACAGGACATGCGATCAACCTTCGAGCTCCTGAGGTAGACACCAGGCAATTAACGCATTTTGAATTACTTTTTCTCCTTTTAATGGAATAGATCTTTGTAGTTATAAGACATTGGTAGTGGGGAAACAAATTATACTAAAACAAATTGGTTATCAAATAAAATGAACACAATGAGGTCGAATGCTCGCCCCGTGGAGCTCCAGGAGGGATTCTACATCCCTATCGCGCTGGATACCAACAACATCACTTCACTCAGCCCCTTCCTGGTTCCTCAGGACCACCTGGCGGGCAGTGCTATCTTCTATGGCATGTCATTTTTCATGTTCTTCCTATTTGTTGCCGGCACTGCTATCAACGTCCTTACCATCGTGTGTACTATCCAGTTCAAGAAGCTGCGATCCCATCTCAACTACATTCTGGTGAACTTGGCAATAGCTAACCTGATGGTGTCCATGTTTGGATCCTCCACCGCCTGCTTGTCCTTTGGCAACAGATACTTTATCATGGGATCGGTTGCATGCCAGATTGAGGGATTTGCAGCTACTCTTGGCGGTAAGGAAAATATATAGACTACAAATACTACAACTATGAGCACAATTGCATCTGAACATCTTTTTTATTGTCTATTAATAGACAAGCTTAAGATGTACAATTTGAAATGAATGTATTGGTGTCACACATTTCTTTTCATTTAGTCATTTCACATCTATTGTGACAGTTTGTATGCTTCAATCCTTTGGTAAATTGATAATCTGTAGCAGTGCTTTAGCAATTCCTTAGAGTAAAAAGGATATTCACATCACCCTATAAACCATTCATGTATGTGCTTTTATTTTCTGTGTCATTGCAGGTATGGTGAGCTTATGGTCTCTCTCAGTAGTGGCGTTTGAAAGATGGTTGGTTATTTGTAAGCCAGTCGGTAACTTTCAATTCAAGAGCACACATGCAATACTTGGCTGTGCAATCACTTGGGTGTTTGGGTTGGCTGCCAGTCTTCCCCCTCTGTTTGGCTGGAGTAGGTCAGTGTCAATTTTACTCCGATCTCTGTCTCTTTCTCTCTCTGCGTGTACAAGCACCTCACATACGCAAGTTTGCACACACACACACACACACACACACACACAAATAATTTTTGTTTGTACATGTGATACAACACTTGTGCAACACTGTTCCTGAATTTGAAGGTGAGGACTGTGATCCGTTCTCTTCCCCAGATACATTCCAGAAGGTCTCCAGTGCTCCTGTGGACCAGACTGGTACACCACAAACAACAAATACAACAATGAGTCCTATGTCATGTTCCTCTTCTTCTTCTGCTTCGGCGTCCCATTCAGTGTCATTGTTTTCTGCTATGCCCAGCTGCTCTTCATGATGAAGGCGGTATGTGCAAGTTACACAGAGGAAGAGATCCTTTGAATTAGTTGCTACGTGATAATATGGGCATTGTTAATCAGTGGGAAACAATACATAGAAAACAATGTAGTCACAGAAGTTTTTTTGGGCAAGTTTATTGTCATATAGCAGAACATATTTAGTTACAATACATGGATTAACATAAAATATAATATGGTAATCTAAGTAATGACGAGTGGAATTAGCAAAATGTATATGAAAAAGCCTACATGAAAAAGGGTAAATTGTTCAAAGGAAAGGTAGGAAAAGAAACATTTCAAAACTCTAATCACCATCTTAATGAATTACAATCAACCTAGCGACATTCTAGATTGAGAACATGCTTTCTTATGCTTATTTTGGAATCTATCCATGTCATAGTGATTATTAGTGGAAGCCTTTGGGATGAGATACAGACATCAGTAGGCTGTTACTACAGCACTGGAATCATGCCCTCTTTATATCCCCGCACAGGCTGCCGCGGCACAGGCAGACTCTGCCTCCACCCAGAAGGCAGAGAAGGAGGTCACCAAGATGGTGGTGGTGATGGTGGTGGGCTTCCTAGTGTGCTGGATGCCCTACGCCTCCTTTGCTGTCTGGGTTGTACAAAACCGCGGTGCACCCTTTGATCTCCGATTGGCCTCCATACCTTCCTGCTTCTCCAAGGCCTCCACAGTCTACAACCCTCTCATCTATGTCTTCATGAATAAGCTGGTATGTTTATAGTTTTTAAGTGTCTTGTGGAAGAGTATTCGCTGGAACAATTAACAGGTTGACTGGTTACCTTAATACCGTAAATCATTTTTCCTTATTTAGTCACATGATCGTTTTCATATGATAATTGTCTTCCTCCTCACTTTCAGTTCCGCTCATGCATGATGAATTTGCTGGGATTGAAGTCCGGGGATGATGAGGAAGCATCATCAACATCCTCAGTCACTCAAGTGTCTTCTGCTGGTTAAAGAGGGCATCTCTATTTTTATTTTACTTGCTAAACTGTTGCTACTGTATGATCATTTGTATATTGTAAATAATATTGAATGTGCACTAAACAGGACGTTTTGTCCTTGAAGGTGTTGTCAAAAATATGTGGTATGATAATCTTATAAGAGTAGCTATAACAATTTAAATGCATTAAAGAGAGATGAGAATAAATGCACACACAAAAAAAAATGTTTTAGCTCATTTATTGGTTTGGGTGTTTGTGTCGCTATACTCACTTTACATAGAGAGCATTATGATGCATTGCTTCAACGTGGTACAAAACAAGACAATAAAACACAAAAGGTACATTTTCAATGTTTAAGTGGGCAAATACACTTTACATAGGTCTATAAGTTGGTAGCCAGAAAATTAGTATTACAATTTGGACTTCAGTAGCAGCACAGCAGTTCTAAATAGTTGCCAACAATCTTGAATTCATATATCATCATATACATCATATCATACAGTAAATAAAGCCTATTTCACTCTAAAAAAAAAGGTGGTATCTAGAACCTTAAATGGATCTCCAGCTCTCCCCTAGGATAACCCTTTGAAGAACCCTTTTTGGTTCCAGGTTGAACCTTTTTGGGTTCCATGTAGAACCCTTTCGACAGAGGGCTCTACATGGAACCCTAAAGGTGGAACCAAAAAGGGTTTTCCTATAGGGATAGCCAAAGAGACATTTTGGAACTGTTTTTTTCTACGAATGTACTAAATAATGCATAGTGTAATGTGACTATATTTATACACATTATATGTTCCACAATCCTACAATGTCACATTTTTTCAGGGAGCATGTTTTACAATGCTGCACTAAGACTAAGACACAAGTGCTGAAAAAATAAAAGGGTATCGATAGCAATTGTAATTTCCTGAAGCCTATTATTTACAATCATATGGCTTAGACTACTAAGGCTACTTCTGAGAAAGTGCTGAGAACTTAATGCTACATAGAACATGGAGATGAACAGGATTTATGGTGAGAAAACTGGGGAAGCCCATCGAACATATGTTGACATCTCAACATAAATGTATTGGATTCTAATGATCTGTTTCACCAAAGTCTACAATCTCATTGGATTACATAAGTCCATGTTTGTGAACATTAGAAAAAGTTTAAGTTTAAACTTTTTTTTCGTCTCAAAATGTGCATCAGCCAATTAAAATCGTTGACGTACAGTAGATGCACGTGATCAAACGTTACACGTTAGCTGTTCCCATTAGATAACCTGACACATTTAGACCTATGCTAACCTGCACACCTGGCCATGATTATATCCCCGTGACAAATTCCATATGAGAAAATTATATTTGTTGATGTAGTTGGACGTGATCAAAGAGATAGAGGACCCTAGTGCCCAAAAACCTGTTTTAGCATGGGTGGCGCCATTGAGGACTTTCACCATGTTTTAAGTTGTCAACTGGGTGGAACTTCCAATAGGTTAAGGAAGGATAACATAATTCCATCCAGGTCACAAGGAGGGATCAGCCAATTGATTATATTCGTGAGGAAACATTCCATAATTGCAAGTGGCAGCAAATCGCCAACCTTGGCTTTATACCTATTCAAACAACACACTCTAGGTGGCAGTGTGAACCCTTTCAGTTTGTTTGCCAACTCATAGAAGAAGTAAAAGAAGAAAACAGACAACTTCAAAATGGGGATGCTTCAGTGGCGCTGCCCATGCTCTCACAGAAGCCATAATGGGACAGATACAAAGATGCAGTGTCGATCCAAGTCTGTAGATGAAATCCAACACTTGTTCATGAAAGCATCCTTAACAGAAGTCCAATGGCACGTTCTGAAAATCAAAGCAACTAGATCACGTGTGTTTGACTGACTGTTCAAATTACAGGAGGCTGCTGAGGGGAGGAAGGCTCATAATAATATTTTGATACCATTCCACTGATTCCACTCCAGCCATTACCACTAGCCCGTCATCTCCAATTATAGTACCACCAACCTCATATGGTACCCCCTCGTTATTGCCACAGATTGTTCAAATCCCACCAAAATCTTGAAAATGTAGATTAAAAATACATTTAATAAGGAGCTGCATTTTGCATTATTTTCCATAGAACGCATAGACCCTCGTTGATTATTGCTTACATTTATTACGTAGACGTGTAGGCCGACACGTACATTTACAACATTTTGTATGCATTATTATAATCATTCACTTGGTCACAAATGCGTTATTTGAATCGAGCATCGAGGACCAGCAGTGAACAGTGTTTTCCTCAACAAAATACTTGGCGCGGTTAAAGTGCACTGTTGTTTTGGAGTCAACCGCTCTAGACCTCGTTAATCTCTTTTCCATAAAAGCACATGGATGTGTGTGTGAAATGGATGAGCAAAAACATGGGATTTTGTCAGATATGTGAAAACGGGCATTTTTTAAATTTTGTCTAACGTTAGTAGCTAGTAGCCTAGTCAAGGATGCATCATTCAATTATTTGCACTCTACACTTGAGACAGACCAAGTGGAACAAAAGTAAACGTTGAATTTGGAGGTTCAAAATATCTCTCTGATGGCCAAGTTGCCCTATTTCCAGAAATACCATTGGTTGGTGGACATAAAGTCTAAGATCTTTCATAGGCTGATGCAGAATTTGTTACAGGAATTATTCACTGCCACCTACTCAGATTAGCATAGGGCTAAATGTGCCAGGTTATGTAATGGGAACAGCTAACATGTAGCGTTTTATCACATGCAAATACATCAACAATTTTAATTGGCTGATGAGCATTTTGAGATGGAAAAAAAGTTTTAATGTTCGCAAGTATGGACCCAACATGTTAAGGATTTAGTCTGTTGGTGAGATATAACTGACACCATCCATGGTAGAAGCGCACTGTTCACAAACTGGTTGAATCAACGTTGTTTTGTCAACGTATTGTGACGTGGAATCTACATGGCAAATACATTAGATTCGAAAAAGTAAACTGTTGTTTTGAGGGTAAAATGTAAACCATAGGATTATGTCATCATGATAACCAAATTTAAATATAGACAAACCTTGTATTAAATATGTTGAATTTGTTCCTTTTAAACAGTCACATCTTCAATGTTTTATCCACTATCAGAAGAAAAAAAAAAAAAACAATAAGCAGGGCACCACCTACTACTGGAGATGCTACAGCTATTACCAATGTGCTATTGTGAGAAGGATTTTTGAGCGACCTCCACTTAAAAACGAATTAGAATTACTGTAGCTATCGAAGTCATTCCAAAGGGTAGGTTTAGCAGAGCAAATGAAATGTGACCATACTCTATCATTCATGTATTATCAATTCTGATATTTAGGACTATATAGCATTTGCAAAGTCATCAACAGCTATTGTTTCAATTCAACCTCGGATTCAACTAAAATAGACAATACATAGGCCCAGGGTTTCAAGGACTGGTTGATTTCAAGTGTAATGATATTTAGAGATATTGAATTGTGTTTGGTTGTCGACACAACCAAATATTAACATTTGAAGCAGATGTATCTTCTGCTTGGATAGTTCCATCTGTGCCACTCACTTAGTCTGACTTTAATTCCAGTTTGATATGTTGGATTCACATGTCCATCTCAACCAAAAATCAAGGTTAAAGAATAGGACTAAATCAAATCAAACTTTATTTAAAGTGCATTTAAAGTTTGATTTAATTTGATTTAGTTGTTTTTTGGTTGAGATGGAGACGTGAAGCGAACATATCAATGATTAATTTGTGGACAAACTGGAATTAAAGCCACACGGTGACACAAATGGAACTATCCAAGCAGAAGAAAAATGTCCTTCAAGTGTTGATATTTGGATGTAATGACAACCAAACAAAATTCTGTATCACTTTTAAAATACAATAAAATGCCTATTAACTTGTCAACAAGTTAACAGGGGTATGCGCAATGCTGTCGGGGCTACGCCAAATATATATATATTTTTAAATAAATTACTAAACATAAAATAAAAACTAAAAAACATTTGTAAAAAAAAAAAATACATTCCCATTTTCAAACAGTCCGTTTATATTTTCCAACAGGGCTATACATTTGGGTGAGTTTTTTTTCTTGCCTGAGTAGCCTCGTTTCACTGCCAAAAATGAAATTAAACCATCTGGTGTTCAGCGAAATAACAACACAATGTCAAATACAGGTAGCCTAGTCAAATAATTAATATCTAATCACATTATCCATTACTCTCTCGCGGGAATTCCACTAACGGTCCGTATGTAGCGAAACAAAGCTGCTGCTCATTCTGTTTGCTCGAAAATTGATAAATGGTTAAAAAAAGTAAGGGCTGCGTCCGTAGAGACACATACCAGCTCTACCAGCAGTACTACACTTGCACCTGTCAACAACACAAGTTGTTCTGCTTCCACGAGCACATCCAATGCTGGCATCAGTAATTCTATATTTGTTCTTAACCCAGCTAGCATGTACACTGACAGTTGTGAATCTGATGCAGCCGAAGAGCTACTGCCCCCTTACCCGGGAAAGCACCAAACAACAGATAGGGACGTTGGACCATCGAAGAGGCGCAAATATGATAAGAACTACATTGATTTGGGATTCACTTATATTGGGAGTAGTGTCTTTCCTCAGCCACAGTGTGTTATATGTGCAAAAGTGCTATCTCACTCTTGTGCAGACATTTAGAAACAAAACACGGCAATTTGAAAAATAATCCACAGGAGTTTTTTGAGCGAGAATTAAGATGACTTTCGAGTAGTAAGACATGTATAAAAGCAACAGATACCATTAATTAATAAGTCGGGGTTAGAAGCGTCTTATATGGTGATCTACCGAGGGGCTAGGTCAGGCAAGCCCCATACTATTGTGGAGGACTTAATTCTTCCTGCTGCCGCGGATATGGCTGGGACAATGCTGGGGGAAAATGTCAAAGAAACTATACAGACAATGCCTTCATCAAACAATACTGTTTCACGACGCATCAGTGATATGGCAGGAGATGTTTTGAAACATTTACTGCTTCACATACAAGCCAGTGAATTCTACGCGTTACAGCTGGATGAGTCAACAGACGTGGCGGGCCTGGCACAGCTCCTGGTATATGTCCGTTACGTTTATGGGGGGTCAATTAAGGAAGACATCAGTTTCTGCAAACCACTGGAAACAAGGACAACAGGAGAGGATATTTTTAAAGTACTGGACAGCTTTGTGACATCAAATGGACGTTGGTGGTCAAGATGTGTTGGTATCTGTACTGATGGTGCAAAAGCCATGACAGGGAGACATGGTGGAGTGGAAACGCGCGTGCAAGCAGTTGCTCTCAACGCCACTTGGGTACACTGCAGCATCCACGAGAGGCTCTTGCTGCCAATGGAATGCCTGACAGCTTCAAAGACATTTTGGACATTACAGAGAAAATGGTTAACTTTGTTAAAGCAAGGCCCCTGAACTCTTGTGTATTTTCTGCAATATGCAATGATATGGGCATTGGCCATGTAACGCTTTTACAACATACAGAAGTGCGCTGGTTATCAACCGTAAAAGTAAAAAGCCTTAGTTTCATGCATGTAACCGTAAAAGCCTTGGTTTCATGCATGTAAACATTAGAAGCCTCCTCCCTAAGTTTGTTTTATTCACTGCTTTAGCACACTGCCAACCCGGATGTCCTAGCCGTGTCTGAATCCTGGCTCAGGAAGGTCACCAAAAATCCTGAAATTTCCATCCCTAACTATAACATTTTCCGACAAGATAGAACTGCCAAAGGGGGCGGAGTTGCAATCTACTGCAGAGATAGCCTGCAGAGTTCTGTCATACTATCCAGGTCTGTGCCCAAACAAATTGAGCTTCTACTTTTAAAAATCCACCTTTCCAGAAACAAGTCTCTCACCGTTGCCGCTTGCTATAGACCAACTTCTGCCCCCAGCTGTGCCCTGGACACCATATGTGAACTGATTGACCCCCATCTATCGTCAGAGCTCATACTGTTAGGTGACCTATACTGGGACATGCTTAACACCCCGGCCGTCCTACAATCTAAGCTAGATGCCCTCAATCTCACACAATTTATCAATGAACCTACCATGTACAACCCTAAATCCGTAAACACGGGCACCCTCATAGACATCATCCTAACCAACCTGCCCTCCAAATACACTTCTGCTGTCTTTAACCAGGAACTCAGTGATCACTGCCTCATTGCCTGCGTCCGTAATGGGTCTGCGGTCAAACGACCACCCCTCATCACTGTCAGACGCACCCTAAAACACTTCACCGAGCAGGCCTTTCTAATCGACCTGCCACGGGTATCCTGGAAGGATATTGACCTCATTCCGTCAGTAGAGGATGCCTGGTTATTCTTTAAAAGTGCTTTCCTCACCATCTTAAATAAGCATGCCCCATTCAAACAATGTAGAACCAGGAACAGATATAGCCCTTGGTTCACTCCAGACCTGACTGCCCTTGACCAGCATGAAAACATCCTGCGGCGTACTGCATTAGCATCGAATAGCCCCTGCATATGCAATTATTCAGGGAAGTTAGGAACCAATATATACACAGTCAGTTAGGAAAGCAAAGGATAGCTTTTTCAAGCAGAAATTTGCATCCTGTAGCACAAACTCAAAAAAGTTCTGGGACACTGTAAAGTCCATGGAGAACAAGAGCACCCCCTCCCAGATGCCCACTGCTCAGAGGCGAGGAAACACTGTCAACAGCCCTGAACCCCCCACAGCAACTTGCCAAAGCCTCCCCATTTCTCCTTCGCCCAAATCCAGATAGCCGATGTTCTGAAGGAGCTGCAAAATCTGGACCCCTACAAATCAGCCGGGATAGATAATCTGGACCCTCTCTTTCTAAAATTATCCGCTGCAATAATTTCGCCCTTGCTGCTGGTGATTCTCTGATCCACCTCTACACCAACGACACCATTCTGTATACTTCTGGCCCTTCTTTGGACACTGTGTTAACTAACCTCCAGTCGAGCTTCAATGCCATACAACTCTCCTTCCGTGGCCTCCAACTGCTCTTAAATGCAAGTAAAACTAAATGCATGCTTTTCAACCGATTGCTGCCCACACCTGCCCACCCATCCAGCACCACTACTCTGGACGGTTCTGACTTAGAATATGTGGACAACTACAAATACCTAGGTGTCTGGTTAGATTGTAACCTCTCCTTCCAGACTCACATTAAGCATCTCCAATCCAAAATTAAATCTAGAATTGGCTTCCTATTTCGCAACAAAGCATCCTTCACTCATGCTGCCAAACATACCCTCGTAAAACTGACTATCCTACCGATCCTCGACTTCGGCGATGTCATTTACAAAATAACCTCCAACACTCTACTCAGCAAATTGGATGCAGTCTATCACAGTGCCATCCATTTTGTCACCAATATACTACAGCCCAATATACTACCCACCACTGCGACCTGTACGCTCTCATTGGCTGGCCCTCGCTACATATTCGTTGCCAGACCCACTGGCTCCAGGTCATCTACAAGTCTTTGCTAGGTAAAGCCCCGCCTTATCTCAGCTCACTGGTCACCATAGCAGCACCCACCCGTAGCACACGCTCCAGCAGGTATATTTCACTGGTCACCCCCAAAGCCAATTCCTCCTTTGGCCACCTTTCCTTCCAGTTCTATGCTGCCAATGACTGGTACGAATTGCAAAAATCACTGAAGACTTGTATCTCCCTCTCTCACTTTAAGCACCAGCTTTCAGAGCAGCTCACAGATAACTGCACCTGTACATAGCCCATCTGTAAATAGCCTGTCAAACTGCCTCATCCCCATACTGTTTTTTTTTCTCCTTTGCACCCCAGTATCTCTACTTGCACATTCATCTTCTGCACATCTATCACTCCAGTGTTAAATTGCTAAACTGTAATTATTTCACCACTATGGCCTATTTTTGCCTTACCCCCCTTACCCCCCTTATTCACAATCTTACCTCATTTGCGAACACTGTATATAGACTTTTCTATTGTGTTATTGACTGTTTGTTTGTTTATTCCATGTGTAACTCTGTGTTGTTGTTTGTGTCGCACTGCTTTGCTTTTTCTTGGCCAGGTTGCAGTTGTAAATGAGAACTTGTTCTCAACTGGCCTACTTGGTTAAATAAAGGTGAAATAAAAAAATTAAATAAAAAAATCAAGGTGCAAAGTATTGACACATTTGTTTTAATTGAGAGACGAATTTAAAGTTTTCTCTACGGACCATCATTTTCACTTGTCTGACCGCTTGCATGATGACGAGTTTCTCACACTGGCCTATCTGGGTGATGTTTTTTCTCGCCTGAATGATCTTAATCTAGGATTTCAGGGACTCTCCGCAACTATATTCAATGTGCGGGACAAAATTGAAGCTGTGGTTAAGCAGTTAGAGCTCTTCTCTGTCTGTATTAACAAGGACAAAACACAGGTCTTTCCATCATTGTATGATTTTTTGTGTGCAAATGAACTCAAGCTTACGGACAATGTCAGATGTGATATAGCGAAGCACCTAAGTGAGTTGGGTGAGCAATTACACAATTACTTTCCCGAAATGGATGACACAAACAACTGGATTCATTATCCCTTTCATGCCCTGCCTCCAGTCCACTTACCGATATCTAAACAAGAGAGCCTCATCAAAATTGCAACAAGCGGTTCTGTTAAAATTTAATTTAATCAGAAACCACTGACAGATTTCTGGATTGGGCTGCGCTCGGAGTATCCTGCCTTGGAAAATTGCTCTGTTAAAACACTGATGCCCTTTGCAACCACGTACCTATCTGAGAGTTGATTCTCGGCACTCACTAGCATGAAAACTAAATACAGGCACAGACTGAGTGTGGAAAATTATTTAAGACTGAGACTCTCTCCAATACAACACAACATTGCAGCGTTATGTGCATCCTTTCAAGCACACCCTTCTCATTAACCTGTGGTGAGCTTTTCATAATTTTCGATGAACAAATAAAGTTTTATAAGTAAGATGGCTAATGGAAGAGCAAAATGATTGATTATTATTTGTGCCCTGGTCCTATAAGAGCTCTTGGTCACTTCCCACGAGTCGGGTTGTGACAAAAACTCACACTCTCTCTTATGTTTAGTAAATGTATCGTATAGTGTGTGTGTGGCAGGCTTACAATGATGGCAAAAAAATACATTTGAGAGTGCGCTGACCCTGGTGCTAGAGGAGGTATGCAGCTGGAGGTTAAATGTTTGAAAGGGGTACAGTACTATAAAACGTTTGGAAACCACTGCTCTACAGGATCGGTGGGTCCCCCACGGGACAGTTGACCTAACGTAGGCTAATGTAATTAACATGAGGTTGTAAGTAACAAGAACATTTCTTACCGCACTGTCCAATTTACAGTAGCTATTACAGTGAAAGAATACCATACTGTTGTTTGAGGAGAGTGCACAGTTAAGAACTTGAAAATGTATTAATAAACCAATTAGGCACATTTTGGCAGTCTTTATACAAAATGTTGAACGGAAATGCAATGGTTCATTGGATCAGTCTAACACTTTGCACATACACTGCTGCCATCTAGTGGCCAAAATCTACATTGTGCCTGAGCTGGAATAATAAACTCAGCAAAAAAATAAACGTTCCTTTTTCAGGACCCTGTCTTTCAAAGATAATTTGTAAAAATCAAAATAACTTCACAGATCTTCATTGTAAAGGGTTTATAAACGGTTTCCCATGCTTGTTCAATGAACCATAAACAATTAATGAATATGCACCTGTGGAACGGTTGTTAAGACACTAACAGCTTACAGACGGTAGGAAATTAAGGTCACAGTTATGAAAACTTAGGAAACTAAAGAGAACTTTCTACTGACTCTGAAAAACACCAAAAGAAAGATGCCCAGAGTCCCTGCTCATCTGCGTGAACGTGCCTTAGGCATGCTGCAAGGAGGCATGAGGACTGCAGATGTAGCCAGGGCAATAAATTGCAATGTCCGTAATGTGAGACGCCTAAGACAGCGCTACAGGAAGACAGGACGGACAGCTGATCGTCCTCGCAGTGGCAGACCACGTGTAACAACACCTGCACAGGATCGGTGCATCCAAATATCACACCAGTGGGACAGGTACAGAATGGCAACAGCAACTGCCCGAGTTACACCAGTGCTCAGACTGTCCGCAATAGGCTGAGAGAGGCTGGACTGAGGGCTTGTAGGCCTGTTGTAAGGGAGGTCCTCACCAGACATCACCGGCAACAACGTCGCCTATGGGCACAAACCCATCGTCGCTGTACCAGACAGGACTGGCAAAAAGTGCTCTTCACTGACGAGTTGTGGTTTTGTCTCACCAGGGGTGATGGTCGGATTCACATTTGGAGGTGGAGGGTCCGTCATGATTTGGGGCGGTGTGTCACAGCATCATCGGACTGAGCTTGTTGTCATTGCAGGCAATCTCAATGCTGTGCGTTACAGGGAAGACATCCTCCTCCCTCATGTGGTACCCTTCCTGCAGGCTCACCCTGACATGACCCTCCAGCATGACAATTCCACCAGCCATACTGCTCGTTCTGTGCATGATTTCCTACCAGACAGGAATGTCAGTGTTCTGCCATGGCCAGTGAAGAGCCCGGATCTCAATCCCATTGAGCACGTCTGGGACCAAATGACGACATTTAAAAAAGTTCCAGAGTCGCAAGAATAGGTGCATTGAAACTGCCTCGGGCCATAGAGACAGACCCCAAAGTTTCTGTCCGATAGCTCATTCAAGGACCCCGTAGCAACGCCCGGAATATGTGGATTTTCAGCACCAATTAAGGTCGCTGCTCGGGCACCGAATGACCTATCGAGCCAAAACTCGGGATTCGGGGTCGCCTCAGCTAGGCCTACACATAATGTCAGAACTGGATCCGCAGCTAGAACGTAACTACATGTTTTATGTTTTTATTATGGTTTAAACAGAAGGTGCTGTGAATTTTGGGGCTGCTCTGAAATTTGTGATAGTTGGCTTCTAAACAAGTTGGAAAAGTGGGTGTGGTGTCAGTTTGTATCAGTTTGGCGTCAGAATGATATCTAATTGACTGATGTACGGTGACTTGCTGACTGACTTGCTGGCTGACTTCCATTTGCAATATGTTTAAACAGTTAGACCATCACCAAATTGACATTCTGAAATCAACACCAACGAGCGATGGAGAGGAACCAGAATCCCTGCCCGGCCATCCTGATTTCATCGGGCCAGTCAATTTCGCATTCCTGCAGTATTTTCGAGCATGTCAAATTCGTGATGGTAAATGCCCATTGAAACATGTTGCAAATGGACAGCTGTGTACCTGGTGATTGGAATGGGTTACCAGGAGCACATTTTAAAAATGTTTTTTAATGCCTTTAGGGGGAGCAAGGGGTCTACGGTTGGGTAGGGAGCACCCCTCCCACCCGTGCCCATCCAATAGGGGGCGTCCCTGGTCATTTTGGACATTTTTCAAAAAATCGTTAAAAACGACATAGTCCCACTTCTCTCATGTCACCATGGAGCGATGGAGAGGAACCACTATCACTACCCGGCCATCCCGAGTTCATTGGGCCAGTCAATTTTGTATTTCTGCAGTATTTTTAGCATGTAAAATTCGTTATGGTAAATGCCCATTGAAACATATTGCAAATGGACAGCCGTGCACCTGGTGATTGGAATGGGTTACCAGGAGCACATTTTTAAAATGGTTTTTAATGCCTTTGGGGTGAGCAAGGGGTCTACGGTTGGGTAGGGAGCACCACCCACCCGTACCCATCCAATAGGTGGCGCCCCTGGTCATTTTGGACGTTTTTAAAAAATCATTAAAAAACAAAAGTCCCACTTCTCCATCATCATACATGACAAATAGACCATCTAGGTTGGCTTAGCATAGTGCTATATATCATTTGGGCAGTATAAATGCCATTTGGACATGGTTCACTGACTTTTGACTTCGACTTTTTACTTCCTATGATATCATATTGCAAATGGACAAAACATCCTGATTTGGCACTTTCAATACTTTCATATTGCATTTGGACATTTCTTATGGCATTTGTCAATGGTTCACTGACTTTTGACTTCGACTTTTGACTTCCTATGAAATCATATTGCAAATGGACAAAACATATGCCTTATGGACAAGTAAAAAAAAAGACAATTAAATATGACAAAGGTATGTTCATACAGTTGTTATACATGTATAATTGACAAAATAATTGAAAGAATTTCAAAAAACGGTCCAGAAAGCACTTTTTTACAGAATGAGCAGCAGCTACGTTTGGCTACATTAGCGGAATTCCCGCGAGAGAGTAAAGGTTAATGTGATAGGATGTTAATTATTTGACATTGTGTTGTTATTTTGCTGAACACTAGATGGTTTAATTTTATTTTTGGCAGTGAAACGAGGCTACTCAGTGGGGGAAAAAAACTCACCTAAATGTATTGCATTTTTACATTTTTGTCATTTTAGCAGACGCTCTTATCCAGAGCAACTTACAGTAGTGAATGCATACATCGTACTGGCCCCCCGTGGGAATCGAACCCACAACCCTGGCGTTGCAAACACCATTGCAAACACCATGCTCTACCAACTGAGCCACAGGGAGGCCAGTTGGAAAATATAAATGGACTGTTTGAAAATGTGAAGATTTTTTTTTTTACTAAAAAAATATAATAATATATATATATATACAGTTGAAGTCGGAAGTTTACATACACCTTAGCCAAATACATTTAAACTCAGTTTTTCACAATTCCTGACATTTAATCCCAGTAAAAATTCCCTGTTTTAGGTCAGTTAGAATCACCACTTTATTTTAAGAATGTGAAATGTCAGAATAATAGTAGAGAGAATGATTTATTTCAGCTTTTATTTCTTTCATTACATTCCCAGTGGGTCAGAAGTTTACATACACTCAATTAGTATTTGGTAGCATTGCTTTAAATTGTTTAACTTGGGTCAAATGTTTCAGGTAGCCAACCACAAGCTTCCCACAATAAGTTGGGTGAATTTTGGCCCATTCCTCCTGACAGAGCTGGTGTAACTGAGTCAGGTGTGTAGGCCTCCTTGCTCGCACACACTTTTCAATTCTGCCCACAAATTTTCTATGGGATTGAGGTCAGGGCTTTGTGATGGCCACTCCAATGCCTTAACTTTGTTGTCCTTAAGCCCTTTTGCCACAACTTTGGAAGTACGCTTGGGGTCATTGTCCATTTGGAAGACCCATTTGCGACCAAGTTTAAACTTTCTGACTGATGTCTTGAGATGTTGCTTCAATATATCCACATCATTTTTCTTCCTCATGATGCCATCTACTTTGTGAAGTGCACCAGTCCCTCCTGCAGCAAATTCACCCCCACAACATGATGCTGCCACCCCCGTGCTTCACGGTTGGGATGATGTTCTTCGGCTTGCAAGCTTCCCCCTTTTTCCTCCAAACATAACGATGGTCATTATGGCCAAACAGTCCTATTTTTGTTTCATCAGACCAGAGTACATTTCTCCAAAAAGTACGATCTTTGTTGCCATGTGCAGTTGCAAACCATAGTCTGGCTTTCTTATGGCGGTTTTTGAGTAGTGGCTTCTTCCTTGCTGAACGGCCTTTCAAATCAAATCAAATCAAATGTATTTATATAGCCCTTCGTATATCAGCTGAAATCTCAAAGTGCTGTACAGAAACCCAGCCTAAAACCCCAAACAGCAAGCAATGCATGTGAAAGAAACATGGTGGCTAGGAAAAACTCCCTAGGAAAAACTCCCTAGAAAGGCCAAAAACCTAGAAAGAAACCTAGAGAGGAACCAGGCTATGAGGGGTGGCCAGTCCTCTTCTGGCTGTGCCGGGTGGATATTATAACAGAACATGGTCAAGATGTTAAAATGTTCATAAATGACCAGCATGGTCAAATAATAATAATCATAGTAGTTGTCGAGGGTGCAACAAGCACGTCCGGTGAACAGGTCAGGGTTCCGTAGCCGCAGGCAGAACAGTGGGAACTGGAGCAGCAGCATGGCCAGGTGGACTGGGGACAGCAAGGAGTCATCATGCCAGGTAGTCCCGAGGCATGGTCCTAGGGCTCAGGTCCTCCGAGAGAAAGAAAGAAAGAGAGAAAGAGAGAATTAGAGAGAGCATATTTAAATTCACACAGGACACCGGATAAGACAAGAGAATACTCCAGATGTAACAGACTGACCCTAGCCCCCCGACACATAAACTACTGCAGCATAAATACTGGAGGCTGAGACAGGAGGGATCAGAAGACACTGTGGCCCCATCCGATGATACCCCCGGACAGGGCCAAACAGGCAGGATATAACCCCACCCACTTTGCCAAAGCACAGCCCCCACACCACTAGAGGGATGTCTACAACCACCAACTTACCGTCCGAAGACAAGGCCGAGTATAGCCCACAAAGATCTCCGCCATGGCACAACCCAAGGGGGGGCGCCAACCCAGACAGGAAGACCACGTCAGTGACCCAACCCACTCAAGTGACGCACCCCTCCCATGGATGGCATGGAAGAACACCAGTAAGTCAGTGACTCAGCCCTGTAATAGGGTTAGAGGCAGAGAATCCCAGTGGAAAGAGGGGAACCGGCAAGGCAGAGACAGCAAGGGCGGTTCGTTGCTCCAGCCTTTCCGTTCACCTTCACACTCCTGGGCCAGACTATACTTAATCATAGGACCTACTGAAGAGATAAGTCTTCAGTAAAGACTTAAAGGTTGAGACTGAGTCTGCGTCTCTCACATGGGTAGGCAGACCATTCCATAAAAATGGAGCTCTATAGGAGAATTCCCTACCTCCAGCCGTTTGCTTAGAAATTCTAGGGACAATTAGGAGGCCTGCGTCTTGTGACCGTAGCGTACGTGTAGGTATGTACGGCAGGACCAAATCGGAAAGATAGGTAGGAGCAAGCCCATGTAATGCTTTGTAGGTTAGCAGTAAAACCTTGAAATCAGCCCTTGCCTTAACAGGAAGCCAGTGTAGGGAGGCTAGCACTGGAGTAATATGATCACATTTTTTGGTTCTAGTCAGGATTCTAGCAGCCGTATTTAGCACTAACTGAAGTTTGTTTAGTGCTTTATCCGGGTAGCCGGAAAGTAGAGCATTGCAGTAGTCCAGCCTAGAAGTAACAAAAGCATGGATTAATTTTTCTGCGTCATTTTTGGACAGAAAGTTTCTGATTTTTGCAATGTTACGTAGATGGAAAAAAGCTGTCCTTGAAACAGTCTTGATATGTTCTTCAAAAGAAAGATCAGGGTCCAGAGTAACACCGAGGTCCTTCACAGTTTTATTTGAGACGACTGTACAACCATCCAGATTAATTGTCAGATTCAACAGAAGATCTCTTTGTTTCTTGGGACCTAGAACAAGCATCTCTGTTTTGTCCGAGTTTAAAAGTAGAAAGTTTGCAGCCATCCACTTCCTTATGTCTGAAACAAAGGCTTCTAGCGAGGGCAATTTTGGGGCTTCACCATGTTTCATTGAAATGTACAGCTGTGTGTCGTCCGCATAGCAGTGAAATTTAACATTATGTTTTCGAATGACATCCTCAAGAGGTAAAATATATAGTGAAAACAATAGTGGTCCTAAAACGGAACCTTGAGGAACACCGAAATTTACAATTGATTTGTCAGAGGACAAACCATTCACAGAGACAAACTGATATCTTTCCGACAGATAAGATCTAAACCAGGCCAGAACTTGTCCATGTAGACCAATTTGGGTTTCCAATCTCTCCAAAAGAATGTGGTGATCAATGGTATCAAAAGCAGCACTAAGATCTATGAGCACGAGGACAGATGCAGAGCCTCGGTCTGACGTCATTAAAAGGTAATTTACCACCTTCACAAGTGCAGTCTCAGTGCTATGATGGGGTCTAAAACCAGACTGAAGCGTTTCGTATACATTGTTTGTCTTCAGGAAGGCAGTGAGTTGCTGTGCAACAGCTTTTTAATTTTTTTTTGAGAGGAATGGAAGATTCGATATAGGCCGATAGTTTTTATAATTTCTGGGTCAAGATTCGGCTTTTTCAAGAGAGGCTTTATTACTGCCACTTTTAGTGAGCTTGGTACACATCCTGTGGATAGAGAGCCGTTTATTATGTTCAACATAGGAGGGCCAAGCACAGGAAGCAGCTCTTTCAGTAGTTTAGTTGGAATAGGGTCCAGTATGCAGCTTGAGGGTTTGGAGGCCATGATTATTTTCGTCATTGTGTCAAGAGATATAGTACTAAAACAATTTAGTGTCTCCCTTGATCCTAGGTCCTGGCAGAGTTGTGCAGACTCAGGACAATGGAGCTTTGGAGGAATACCCAGATTTAAAGAGGAGTCCGTAATTTGCTTTCTAATGATCATGATCTTTTCCTCAAAGAAGTTCATAAATGTATTACTGCTGAAGTGAAAGCCATCCTCCATTTGCGAATGCTGCTTTTTAGTTAGCTTTGCGACAGTATCAAAAATAAATTTCGGATTGTTCTTATTTTCCTCAATTAAGTTGGAAAAATAGGATGATCGAGCAGCAGTGAGGGCTCTTCGATACTGCATGGTACTGTCTTTCCAAGCTAGTCGGAAGACTTCCAGTTTGGTGTGGCGCCATTTCCGTTCCAATTTTCTGGAAGCTTGCTTCAGAGCTCGTGTATTTTCTGTATACCAGGGAGCTAGTTTCTTATGACAGATGTTTTTAATTTTTAGGGGTGCAACTGCATCTAGGGTATTAAGTTCCTCGGTTAGGTGGTTAACTGATTTTTGTCCTCTGACGTCCTTGGGTAGGCAGAGGGAGTCTGGAAGGGCATCAAGGAATCTTTGGGTTGTCTGAGAATTTATAGCACGACTTTTAATGCTCCTTGGTTGGGGTCTGAGCAGATTATTTGTTGCAATTGTAAACGCAATAAAATGGTTATGTCGATATAGGACTTGTTTTACTGTGGATATAGATATTTTTGTACCTGTTTCCTCCAGCATCTTCACAAGGGCCTTTGCAGTTGTTCTGGGATTGATTTGCACTTTTCACACCAAAGTACGTTCATTTCTAGGAGACAGAACGCGTCTCCTTCCTGAGCGGTAAGACGGCTGCGTGGTCCCATGGTATTTATACTTGCATACTATCTTTTGTACAGATGAACGTGGTACCTTCAGGCATTTGGAAATTGCTCCCAAGGATGAATCAGACTTGTGGAGGTCTACAATTTTTTTTCTGAGGTCTTGGCTGATTTCTTTTGATTTTCCCATGATGTCAAGCAAAAAGGCACTGAGTTTGAAGGTAGACCTTGGAATACATCAATAGGTACACCTCCAATTGACTCAAATGATGTCAATTAGCCTATCAGAAGCTTCTAATGCCATGACATAATTTTCCAAGCTGTTTAAAGGCACAGTCAACTTAGTGTATGTAAACTTCTGACCCACTGGAATTGTGAAACAGTGAATTACAAGTGAAATAATCTGTCTGTAAACAAATGTTGGAAAAATTACTTGTGTCATGCACAAAGTAGATGTCCTAACCGACTTGCCAATGCTATAGCTTGTTAACAAGACTTGAACTGTATATATATATATATATATTTAATATACTGTATATATATATATATATATATATTAAATGTGAATCACATTTTATTTGGTGTAACAGTGTAGGTTCCGTCCCTCTCTTCGCCCCAACCCGGGCTCGAACCAGGGACCCTTGCACACATCAACAACTGACACCCCACGAAGCATCGTTACCCATCGCGCCACAAAAGCCACGGCCCTTGCAACGCAAGGAGAAACCCTACTTCAAGTCTCAGAGCGAGTGACGTCACCGATTGAAACGCTATTAGCGCGCACCACCGCTAACTAACTAGCCATTTCACATCAGTTACACTCACCCCCCCTTTGACCTCCTCCTTTTCCGCAGCAACCAATGATCCGGGTCACGGCACCAATGTAACAGTGTAGGTTCCGTCCCTCTCTTCGCCCCAGCCCGGGCTCGAACCAGGGACCCTTGCACACATCAACAACTGACACCCCACGAAGCATCGTTACCCATCGCGCCACAAAAGCCGCGGCCCTTGTAACGCAAGGGGAAACCCTACTTCAAGTCTCAGAGCGAGTGACGTCACCGATTGAAACGCTATTAGCGCGCACCACCGCTAACTAACTAGCCATTTCACATCGGTTACACTGGCATACCCCCGACTGCATTGCGCGTACCCCAGTTTGGGAATTCCTGCTGTAGAGGTTAACCGCTAGGCTGTCTGCCACCCTAAGCAGACAGCATTACCTGTTAAACCATTATCTTCATGCTTCCTTTACAGTAAAAAAATCTTGGTGTGGTCTGCACTTTAATTACTCTTAGTCCTTAATTACTTAATTAGTCCTTATCAGCTCTCAGTCCTTAAATAAAGATTTGCATGCAGCCACAGGTGTGTAGACTACAGTATAGATTTCAAGAGGCAAGAAGATAGGATCATACATCCCTCATTAGGTATATATTGTTAAGGGATAAAATAGTCTATGTTTAGCCTAATAAATGAGGCTATTTAAATTCTATTATGATGAAAGAAAAAGAAAAATACACTTTTTTTTATTATGTAAGCTACTGCAGAATCTGTATTTTTTTGAAATTACAAATAATATATATAGATATATACCTTGATATAGATGGTTATGGAGGATATTCCTTCCTTCCAGGACAACAACAACAACAGTGAAACAACAACAACACAATGATTCTAAATAATTATAGTTATTCATAAATGAATATACTAAATAAAACAATAACAACAAATTAGGCTATGACAGCAATAGTAATACCAGTAATAACACCAAAAGTAGGCTAAGTTATTATTATTAAAATAACAAAGTGACATGAAGGAAATTAAATCATGAAATAGTGTAAAATGTATTTTTTTATTTTACCTTTATTTAACTAGGCAAGTCAGTTAAGAACATGTTCTTATTTTCAATGACGGCCTAGGAACAGTGGATTAACTGCCTTGTTCAGGGGCAGAACGACAGATTTTTACCTTGTCTGTTCGGGGATTCAATCTTCTAACCTTTCGGTCACTAGTCCAACGCTCTATCCACTAGGCTACCTGCCACCCCAAATGAATTCAAGGCCACACAAATACAATTTGCAACTCTTGTATATATCACACAACTAACATGATTAAAAGTCAATTCATTCACAGTATATTCCTGTACATTAGTCATTCAATACCAAAATCCCAATTTACACAAGAGCATTATTTTCTTGAAGAAAATCCGAGTTCTGCTATTAGTGAACTTTTACCAATCATGAATAGTTCAAAACTAGCGGAATTCTAGACTTACCCTCGAAGCAATGCAGCATTTTACAGAGGAGCACGATTAGGAGATTGCAGGTAGGCTTTATAAGAATGGGACTAGGCTACGATCAAAGCCAAGTTCCTTCAATTGAATGGTTCAGTTGTGCTATAGCCTAAAACATTTTGCGCATAAAAGGAGGATCATCTGTCAACCATCAAACAGTCAAACAGTTAAGAATAGTGAAAATAGAACCAAAAGACAGCACATAAAACAAAACACTGAGAGAGAGGTAACACGTCAACAGACTGTTCTCGCACATCAACATGTTTGCTGGCTCCATCCTCCACTATTCTTGGAGATCTTCTCAAGGCTGTTAGTTAAACGTCACATTCAACAGCTGTAGGAAATGGAAAAAGATACCAGGAGTTAAATAAAACCCTTAATTTAACCTTCAGGTTTACTACTGTCAGGGATTAAACTTGACTCCCTTCAGGTTTTTGGATAAACCCTGCTTCCCCAAAATGAACCATCAATCAGGAGAGATTAGGGCGTTTCTGACTGCACTCCTGTCAATACTAATTAGACTTTCATAGGTTAAGTCCTGCAGAACCCCACTTGTCCGAATAAGCTGCTTTAGTCAGAAGACAAATCCGTCTAACCCAGATATCAGATAACTGGCCCACTTGGCATGTTACATATAATAGGCCTAATAATGTTTAGGGTGGCATTCTTTATCACTATACTGTACATCCAACAGTTTAACTACAAAAATGTACTTCTAAAGAGATATTGATTTTAATAAAGTCAGTGTTTCCGATGCATTTCAGATGCACTTTTGTCATCAGTCATCATTCATTGAAATATGATGGATATGAGGTATTGTCAATCTGTAGAGTGATAGAGTGATGGGGCTCTCCCCCCCAATGTGGAAAATAGCAGATGAAATGAAATAAAGCATCTGGGACAGCCAAAAAGGCTTTTCTTTTTTTACTTATCAACCATTCCAGCTTCAATAGGGCCTTGTGGGCCTTCATGGCCTGTTGGCACCTGGATTTCTCTCGACACTATTTTTCCTGTTGAAGTGTAGTCAGTCATCATACATATTTCTCTTAGACAACTTTTAATTTTTATAAGTTACACATTTTAAACCTCTTACCCTAATGCCATTCAACTGACCAATCTGGGCCTCAGTTACAGCAGCATGGCATTTAAATTACTTTTAACCTTCTCTGCCACCAAAGCCCTCTCAGACAAGATTATGGGCCTCTGAAATCCACCCTACTTAGTTGTTGGTGGTAATTAACAGTTAAGAAAAGACAGTCCAGCCCATGCCATGGTACAAATTATACCATGGCCCCAGTGCCAACCATGCCCTAATTCCTCCAAGGCCATAATCCTTTCAAAAGACCCAAAGGATGGTATATAAAGCCTAGGATAGTTGAGAAGCATGGCTTGGACTTCAGCAGTCAACTTCAGAAACTCCTGTTAAGCAGTCCAGGATGGCAGAGCTAGGAGTGTTTGCTGCCAGGCGGCACGACGATACAACGAGAGAATCAGGTTTCGCCTACACCAACAGCAATAACACCAAAGGTACAGTACATCTTGTTCAGTGTAGCGCCTCAGGGTGACATCATTTGGTAGAACTATTGAAAGAGCCTAATTCTGTGTATTCCCCCAAAAGATTGGAGTTATTATAAATTTACAGAGAGTAATGGTGTCCTTTTTAAATTAAATTGATGTTACTGAAGGTCTTTTGTTGCAGTGTAGTTCTCTCATACGTTATTTCACAAACAGCAGACATACCATTTGTAACTGGCATTAGCAGTATGCACAATGATACAACCAATACATTGAATAATTTGTGTCAGGACAGTGTTTTTCTTGGTCATAACTTTTGATGCACACATTCTGTTCAAAATGTTTGTTTACTGTCCACATATGACCAGTGGTGGAAAAAGTACCCAATTGTCATACTTGAGTAAAAGTAAAGATACCTTAAGAGAAAATGATTCAAGTAAAAGTGAAAGTCACCCAGTAAAAATCTACTTGAGTAAAAGTCTAAAAGTATTTGGTTTTAAATCTACTTAAGTATCAAAAGTAAATGTAATTGGTAAAATATACTTAAGTCTAAAAAGTAAAAGTATGGATCATTTCAAATTTCTTATATTAAAACAAAACAGACGGCATGATTTTCTTGTTTTTAACATAGTCAGGGGCACACTCCAACACTCACCTATAATTTACAAACTAAGCGTTTGTGTTTAGTGAGTCCGCCAGATCAGAGGCAGTGTCACGTCCTGGCCAGTATAAGGTTAATTGTTTTGTAGTTTGGTCAGGACGTGGCAGAGGGTATTTGTTTTATGTGGTTCAGGGTGGTGTGTTTTGTTAAAAGGGTGTTTGATTTAGTAATTCCGGGTTTTGGTTTATGTTTAGGTATTTCTATGTGGAGTCTAGTGAGTGTATGTCTATGTTTGGCCTTTGATTGAGAGTCCCATATAGTAGGGTGTGTTTGTGTTTGGCATTTGTGGGTGATTGTTCTGTGTTTAGCGTAAGTAAGCCTAACAGGACTGTCAGTTTATCGTTCGGTTTCTTGTTTGTTGTTTTGTATTCTTGTTGATTTAATTAAATGTTCAAAATGAACAACTGCACACCTGCTGCGTATTGGTCTACCTTTTCCGATGACGATTTCGCATTATCGTCAGAAGACGAAGATATTTGTGACAGGCAGTAGGGATGACCAGGCATGTTCTCTTGATAAGCGTGTGAATATGACAATTTTTCTGTCCTGTTAAGCATTCAAAATGTAACGAGTACTTTTGGGTGTCAGGGAAAATGTATGGAGTAAAAAGTATATTATTTGCTTTAGGAACGTAGTGGAGTAAAAGTTGAAACAAATATAAATAGTAAAGTAAAGTACAGATACCCCAAAAAACAACTTAAGTAGTACTTTAAAGTATTTTTACTTAAGTACATTACACCACTGCATATGACTATATCAATAAGTCAGGAATTTATATAACATTTTTATCTCTTCTTCTTTTGCAGATCCTTTTGAGGGCCCCAACTACCACATTGCTCCAAGATGGGTGTACAATCTCTCAACACTTTGGATGATCTTTGTGGTCATCGCCTCAGTCTTCACCAATGGCCTGGTACTGGTGGCCACTGCAAAATTCAAGAAGCTCCAACACCCTCTCAACTGGATCTTGGTCAACCTTGCTATTGCTGACATTGGAGAAACACTTTTGGCAAGCACCATCAGCGTTTGCAACCAGATTTTTGGCTACTTCATTCTGGGACATCCAATGTGTGTCTTTGAGGGATACACTGTTTCTGTGTGTGGTAAGAGGCTCCTCAGTTTTACAAATATTTGAATTGTATTTATTGTACCAGTAATATGTGGAAATTGTAAATTAATGTACAGAGAAATTGATCGACACAAAATGCTCCCTATAGTCATTTCCTTGGTGCATGTTATTACGGTGCTGTGTTTTCACATAGAATTAGAGTGTCTCTAACTTTCAGTACAACTATTCCCCTGCACAGGTATTGCTGCTCTGTGGTCCCTGGCTGTCATCTCCTGGGAGAGATGGGTGGTGGTGTGCAAGCCCTTTGGAAATGTCAAGTTTGATGGCAAATGGGCCATGGGAGGCATTATCTTCTCCTGGGTCTGGGCTGCTTTCTGGTGTGCCCCCCCCATCTTTGGCTGGAGCAGGTGGGATTTTTCTCTTTTTATTTCACTGATTTGTGAAAAACTCAATTGTTCAAAATCTCACTATCTCTCTCCCTCCACCAGGTACTGGCCTCATGGCCTGAAGACTTCCTGCGGACCTGACGTGTTCGGAGGCAATGAGGATCCTGGAGTCAAGTCCTACATGATTACTCTCATGATTACATGCTGTTTCTTCCCCCTGTTCGTGATCATCTCCTGCTACATTTTCGTGTGGCTAGCCATTCGTGCTGTAAGTGATATTTTAAATATACTATACTGTAGCAAGCAACTATGTTGTTAAATACAGCAATGGCCAAGCGTACCTTTTGAAAAGGCATATTAAAAGGTTAAATCTAACCATTTGATATTCCTTCTGAATGACCACAGGTTGCTGCGCAGCAGAAAGACTCTGAGTCAACACAGAAGGCCGAGAAGGAAGTGTCCAGGATGGTTGTTGTCATGATTATAGCTTTCTGTGTATGCTGGGGACCTTATACCTGCTTTGCCTGCTTTGCTGCGGCTAACCCTGGGTATGCTTTCCACCCTCTGGCTGCTGCACTGCCTGCCTACTTTGCCAAAAGCGCCACCATCTACAATCCAGTTATCTATGTCTTCATGAACAGACAGGTAAGTGTGTTAGTCTGATAGCTACATGAACACTGAACAAAAATGGACCCTAATATCTTGATTTCACACGACTAACCCTAACCCTGTTGGACACAGATACCTTAAAAGAAATGCAGGAGCGTGGATCAGAAAACCAGTCAGTATCTGGTGTTCACCATTTGCGTCATGCAGCGCAACATATCTGCTTCGCATAGAGTTGATCGGGTTGTTGATTGTGGAATGTTGTACCACTCCTCTTCAATGGCTTTGTGAAGTTACTGGATATTGTACATGTCGACAGGCATGCAGATAAACTTCCTTGAGGTTTCTGACAGTTTGTGCAGAAATTCTTTGGTTGTGCAAACCCACAGTTTCATCAGCTGTCTAGGTGGCTGTTCTCAGATGATCCTGCAGGTGAAGAAGCTGGATGTGGAGGTCCTGGGCTGGCGTGGTTACATGAGGTTCGTGGTTGTGAGGCCAGTTGGACATACTGCCAAATTCTCTAAAAGGAGGTTGGAGGTGTCTTATGGTAGAGAAATGAACATTACATTCTCTAGCAACAGCTCTGGTGGACATTCCTGCAGTCAGAATGACAATTGCATGCTCCTTCAAAACTTGAGATATCTGTGGCATTGTGTTGTGTGAAAAAACTGCACATTTTAGTGGCCTTTTATTGTCCCCAGCACAAGGTGCACCTGTGTAATCACAATGCTGTTTAATCAGCTTCCAGATATGCCATACCTGTCAGGTGGATGGATAATCTTAACAAAGGGTGAAATGCTCACTAACAGATGTAAACACATTTCTGCACAAAATGTAACAGAAATAAGCTTTTGTGGATATGGACAACATTTCTGGGATTTTTATTTCAGAAACATGGGAAACATGGGACCAACAGTTTACATGTTACTTTTATATTTTGGTTAAGTATATTTTGACCCATTAATAATAAAGTGTTAACAAAGGAATTACAGTATGTCTACCTAAATGTAGACGTACTGTATATTTTGAAGCTCTTTCCTCATGTTCCATTCTTATTCTCTCTCCCCAGTTCCGTTCTTGCATCATGCAGCTCTTTGGCAAGGCGGAAGATGATGGCTCTGAAGTGTCTACATCAAAAACAGAGGTTTCCTCTGTGGCACCTGCTTAACCCCAGACAATGGCGTACCTCTTGGAAACAAATCGTTCTATGGAGATTTTCAGAATGGGACTTTTCAAATGTACAGTACATCCTCTTGTGTTTCTTAAAGAAATAATTTCCCACAACTTTTCAGGAGATTATTAAGCTTTACCTCATACAGGTGCAATGTTTGTAAAATCATTACCCACAAAAACTAAATTGCTATGAACCACCCCTTGGAGCTTTTCCAATCCATGGTCTTCAATTAAACAAGCTGAGAGTTGTGTGGCAATTGATATGCATACTATAGTTATTTGGTACATTATGGGAATATGTGTATATACTACTACTATCAATGTCTGTCCAAGTGGCAATAATATGTTGGCGTATTGGAAGGCATTCCCTTCACTCTGCAGTTGCTAAACTAGACAGCATCACAGCTAAGGAAAACTGAAATGAACTGCCAATGGAAATCTGATAACTCAAAATGATGTGAACAATGTATGGTTTGAAAACCCCTTACTTTTAAAGTAATTTATGAGCTAAACATGTTCTAATCTTCTTGCAAATTAAAATTTTTTTTTTAAAAAAATATAGTATAAGAGAATTGTGTATACAATGTATTTAACAATGTTTTTTTTCTGATTGAAATAAATGTCATGCATGCAGCAAAATGAAAATACCCTCTGGACTCACTTTCAATTTTTATTCACTGCTCCATGTTATCAATGATTGTTTAAAGACCAAACTCACATGACACACCCAATATAAACTGTCTGGTAAAGCGGATAGGATAGAGATTATCTCCCCAATCTGGCTAAAGGCCGAAGTGATCCACTTTCCTCATGATTGTTTTGTATTTACATGAGGAAAAGCTAGAACATAGAATTAAATCAATGTCTGATTATCCCCTCAAATAATACTTCCCTGTTTACTTTGTTATAGTAAAAACATTCATATTGTCAAAATGCGTTTTCTTTATTTACAAGTAATAAGAACAATTGAAGTCAACTATTTTCTCTTTTAAACATGAAGAGGATAAGGAATTTCACCTGAATGCTGAATTACGTGACAACAAAAGCACTTCTTATCCAAGAAGGATTAACCTTAAATTCAAACCTTGGCTTCAGTTCGACTTGCTGGCATAACTGAAGTTCTTTTTGGTGTGTGTGTGTGTGTTAGTTCTTAATCTCGATGACAACATGGCTGGTATAAAACCCCACAGATTGGGGTACACCATCTTGTGGGTTGCTAACACCACAACAGGTGATCAGCAAGACAAGATAACAGAAGCCAACCACAAGACAGAGAAAAAGCGACCAACAGGTAAAGGCAAAAAACATAACTATGGCAACAAACAACTGGCAAGGCAAATATTTTACAACAATTCGATGACTGAAATGGAAATGATATGTTGTCTTCTTTGTTTGTATATTCTTCAGATACTTTCTCAGAAATGGCAGAAAGGTGGGGAAGTGCTGCTTATGCAGCCAGGCGACAAAACCAAGATACAACGAGAGAATCTTCCTTCACCTTCACCAACAGCAATAACACCAAAGGTGAGAGAGCAACTACATCTTCCTTGATTGAAACTTCCAATTCATATATTTTCTTTTCTTTAAATCATGAGGTTATGTTAACTGTATTTAGTAATATTTTTCTGGAAGTTATATACAACATAGACGGTATAAGTAAAATTGCACTTTATACGTATAATTTGAATGAATTAATATAATTTATGTAATTTGCATAATTTTTGCATTTTAATTGATAATCTAAAAAGCATGTAGATCATTTAACCAGGCACTTGAACCTGTCATTTTCTCCTTCTTAGAAAAATAATTTTGTCTGTTTTATCTCAGATCCTTTTGAGGGCCCCAACTACCACATTGCTCCAAGATGGGTGTACAATCTCTCAACACTTTGGATGATCATAGTGGTCATCCTCTCAGTCTTCACTAATGGCCTGGTACTGGTGGCCACTGCAAAATTCAAGAAGCTCCAACACCCTCTCAACTGGATCTTGGTCAACCTTGCTATTGCTGACATTGGAGAAACACTTTTGGCAAGCACCATCAGCGTTTGCAACCAGTTTTTTGGCTACTTCATTCTGGGACATCCAATGTGTGTCTTTGAGGGATACACTGTTTCTGTGTGTGGTAAGATGCAGTTTTACATGGACTATAATATTATCTAATATTTAACAAGAAAATTATAAATTGCTACACGGTGCTGAGAAAGAGTAATTGTCAGATGCTAGAACACCGTAGCATAGTGACAGTAATCAGAATTTCTCTTTTGTCTAATTTACAGTATATGTATATATTATGCAGGTATTGCTGCTCTGTGGTCCCTGGCTGTCATCTCTTGGGAGAGATGGGTGGTGGTGTGCAAACCTTTTGGAAGTGTCAAGTTTGATGCCAAATGGGCCATGGGAGGCATTATCTTCTCCTGGGTCTGGGCTGCTTTCTGGTGTGCCCCCCCCATCTTTGGCTGGAGCAGGTGTGAATTTCTCTTCTTATTTCACTGAGGATTCAAGTTCAAAAGATTAAATTATTTAAAACATTTCTTTATCTCTCTCCCTCCACCAGGTACTGGCCTCATGGCCTGAAGACTTCCTGCGGACCTGATGTGTTCGGAGGCAATGAGGATCCTGGAGTCAAGTCCTACATGATTACTCTCATGATTACATGCTGCTTCTTCCCCCTGTTCGTGATCATCTTCTGCTACATTTTCGTGTGGCTAGCCATTCGTGCTGTAAGTGATATTTTAAATAAGCAAGCAACTATGTTGTTAAATACAGTAATGGTCAAGCGTACCTTTTGAAAAGGCATATTAAAAGGTTAAATCTAACCATTTCATATTCCTTCTGAATGACCACAGGTTGCTGCGCAGCAGAAAGACTCTGAGTCAACACAGAAGGCCGAGAAGGAAGTGTCCAGGATGGTTGTTGTCATGATTATAGCTTACTGTGTATGCTGGGGACCTTATACCTGCTTTGCCTGCTTTGCTGCGGCTAACCCTGGGTATGCTTTCCACCCTCTGGCTGCTGCAATTCCTGCCTACTTTGCGAAGAGCGCCACCATCTACAATCCAGTTATATATGTCTTCATGAACAGACAGGTAAGTCTTAACAGGATTCTCAGACACTGTTTTTTTATCTTACGGATTTTATGTACCAAAGCTCTAACAATACAAATATTTCTAAATGTTTCACAATTGCCTTTCTTGTGAAGTACATTTTTTTTATTTTAAAAAACATCAGCTGACAATGTGTTCGCTCAATTTCGAGATAGACATATAATTTGAAAGTCTTCTTATGTTTAATTATTCCTTTCTCTCCAGTTCCGTACTTGCATCATGCAGCTCTTTGGAAAGGCAGAAGATGATGGCACTGAAGTGTCTACATCAAAAACAGAGGTTTCCTCTGTGGCACCTGCATAAGCCCAAGACAACGTTGTACCTCTTGGAAACAAATCGTGAACGTTCTGAGGAGATTTTCCAAATGGGACTTTTCAAATGTACAGTACATCCTCTTGTTTTCCTTAAACAAATATTCTCCCACAACTTTTCAGGAGATTATTAAGCTTTACCTCATACAGGTGCAATTTGTGTAAAAACATTACCCACAAAACTAAAGTGCTATGAACCACCCCTTGGAGCTTTTTTAATCCACGGTCTTTGATTAAACAAGCAGAGAGTTGTGTGGTAATTGATATGCATATTATTGCTATTTGAGTGGTACATTATGGGAATATGTATATACTACTACTACTATCAATGTCTGTCCAAGTGGCAAGAAAAAGTTTGCTTCTTGTAAGGCATTCTCTTCACTCTGCAGTGGCTAAACTAGACAGCATCACAGCTAAGGAAAACTGAAATTAACTGCCAATGGAAATCTAATCATCTCAAAATGATGTGAACAATGTATGGTTTGAAAACCCCTTACTTTTAAAGTAACTTATGAGGTAAACATTTTGTATCCCTCTTGCAAATAAAAAAAACAAAAAAATAATAAAACTAGTAAATAGATACTTGTGTATACAATGTATTTAACAATGTTTTTTCTGATTAAAATACATTTCATGCATGCAGCAAAATGAAAATACCCTCTGGTCTCACTTTCTATGTTTATACACTATTCATTCAATTTTTATTCACTGCTCCCTGTTATCAATGATTGTTTAAAGACCAAACTCACATGACACACCCAATATAAACTGTCTGGTAAAGCGGATAGGATAGAGATTATCTCCCCAATCAGGCTAAAGGCCGAAGTGATCCACTTTCCTCATGATTGTTTTGTATTTACATGAGGAAAAGCTAGAACATAGAATTAAGTAAATTAAATCAATGTCTGATTATCCCCCTCAAAGAATACTTCCCTGTTTACTTTTTTATAGTAAAATAATTGTAATTGTCAAAATGCGTTTTCTTTATGTACAAGTAATTAGAATCATTTTTAAATCAACTATTTACTTTTTTAAGCATGAAGAGGATAAGCAATTTCACCTGAATGCTGAGTAACATGACCCCAAAAGCACTTCTTATCCAAGAAGGATTAACCTTAAATTCAAACATTGGATTCAGTTCTTCCGGGTCAGCATAACTTAAGTTTGTGTGTGTGTGTGTGTGTGTGTGTGTGTGTGTGTGTGTGTGTGTGTGTGTGTATGTGTGTGTGTGTGTGTGTGTGTGTGTGTGTCTGACCATTTCTGATTTAGATTCATCTTGATGACAACATGGCTGGTATAAAACCCCACAGATTGGGGTACACCATCTTGTTGGTTGCTTGTTGGTTGCTAACAGAGCAAGAAAAGACAAGAGAAGCCAAACTGCAAGATAGAGAAAAAGCGACCAACAGGTAAAGGCAAAAAACAAAACTGTGGTAACAAACAACTGGCAAGGCAAATATTTTAGAAGAATTCAATGACTGAAATGTAAATAATTTTGTTGTCATCTTGATTTGCATATTCTGCAGAGGATTGGAGAAGTGCTGCTTTTGCAGCCAGGCAACATAACCAAGAGACAATTAAATAATCTTCCTTCACCTACAACAACAGCAATAAAACCAAAGGTGGGAGAGGACGAGAAACTACAGTAATGGCCAAGTTAACCTTTTGAAAAGGCATATTACAGGGTAAAATCGAACCCTTTAAAATTCCTTCCGAATGACCATACTGTAGGTTGCCATGCAGCAGAAAGACTGAGTCAACACAGAAGGCTCAGGAGGAAGTGTCCAGGATGGTTGTTGCCATGATTATAGCTTACTGTGTATGCTAGGGACCTTATACCTGCTGCCTGCAACCTGGACTCAGGGTATACGTAACATTTTAAATGAAAATTCGTGACACTCAAATGAGTATGATATGTTACATTTGGTATGGTATGTATTAATTTGTGGATGTCCAGCATCCATTTCATATGATATGTTACGAATTACAATTCGTATGATATGTTACGAATTACAATTTGTTCAAAATGTTAACAATTTGCGATACCAATGATATTAAGTTACAAATTCCAATGTTAGCTAGGTGGCTAGGTGGCTAACGTTAGCTGGCCTAGGGATTAGGGGTTAAAGGGAAATTTCACCCTGGCTCTGCCACAGCATATAGTCATTACTATATTAACAACATTACGTTTTGTCCTAAACATCAAAATGATCCAAACCACAAGCTAGAATTTGCGCATTTTCATTTCACTGTTAGAATTGGGAAGTTTTGACTTCTTGTGTTTTCGTCTGCTCATAGTGAACAACAAATTCCGGCATTCATAATGAATACAGCTACCGCCGGTAGGTAGATGGGGCGTGTCCACAAACGTGAGTGACGGTGTTGTTTACTTTGAAATGAACAACACAGTAATCTCAGAACTTCTCCAGGCACATTTTTTGGGGAACATTTGTTTTTCACTAACGTTTGTCATCATGTCCATGTGGTGTTCTGTGCCTGGCTGTGTAAATTACAAACATGCACGAAAACAGGTTATCTTTCACCCTTCTGCCTACCAGAGATCTACCCCGTTGCCGCCAGTGGATTGCGGCTATCAAGAATGATGCTTATGATGACCAAAGACTATCAGAGGGATTTTCAGGGTGAACTGATGGGTAATCCATTTCGACGACAGCTGAGAAGTGATGCGATACCATAGATTTTTTCCTTCACAACAAAACAGAAGATTTTTGATTAGAGGTAATCTAACGTTAGCTAGCTTGCTAGCCTAGCTGGACTAGGTAAATTAGCTAGCTAATGTTTCAGTCCAGTAATGAACTCTGAAAGCATTCAGCTAAATCATATAGCTAGCTATCATTTGGATACACACTGTCAATCCATTTCGCCTATGCCATGGTAGTCACTGCTAGACTGGTAGCTATATTTGCACAGTAAATATGTTTGTTTATTCATTCTATGTTTTACTAACGGTAGCTAACGTACGCTAGCAAATAAGAGTAGCTCAGTCTGGTAGCCATCTATTCCACTTTTGTCTGGAAAACATTCATCATTGCTACCAACTCTAAAAATAGAAATGTTGATATAGCTAACTCACTCTCTGTTTGTGTGTTGGTAGCAATGATGACTGTGTATAAATTGTCTATGAATGATAAGTTGGTTCTAAGCTGACTAGCAATCTTGCTGCCAATGTAGTGACGCTAGCTAGCTAACAGCAAGCTGACAATATTGAAACGTCCATGTTAGGTGTGCTAAGGAAGCCAGTCTAATAGAGATAAATATAATAGTGTGGTGTTTGAATTGTGTATTGTTGTGTATTTTGTTGTAGGGGGTACAGAATATGATTCCACCAGCATGTGCTTCCAACCCTTAGCTATGCACAAAGTACGTTGGCAAAACACAATACAAGCTGACAGCTAAGATAGCTCAATTTACATTAAGCATGGCATGAACATGAATTGTTGCTAATGTTTGTATGGGTTTGTGTTATTGGGATAGAGTTAGCCTGAGGACCACAGAGTACGTTCCAGACCATGTTTTTATTTTTTGAATGTAATTTATTATTTCACCTTTATTTAACCAGGTAGGCAAGTTGAGAACAAGTTCTCATTTGCAACTGCGACCTGGCCAAGATAAAGCAAAGCAGTTCGACACATATAACAACACAGAGTTACACATGGAATAAACAAACATACAATCAATAATACAGTAGAAAACTCTATATACAGCATGTGCAAATGAGGTAGGATAAGAGAGGTAAGGCAATAAATAGGCCATGGTGGCGAAGTAATTACAATATAGCAATTAAACACTGAAATGGTAGAATGTGCAGAAGATGAATGTGCAAGTAGAGATACTGGGGTGCAAAGGAGCAAGATAAATAAATAAATACAGTATGGGGATGAGGTAGATTGGATGGGCTATTTACAGATGAGCTATGTACAGGTGCAGTGATTTGTGAGCTGCTCTGACAGCTGGTGCTTAAAGCTAGTGAGAGAGGTAAGAGTCTCCAGCTTTATTGATTTTTGAAGTTTGTTCCAGTCATTGGCAGCAGAGAACTGGAAGGAGAGGCGGCCAAAGGAATAATTGGCTTTGGGGGTGACCAGTGAGATAAACCTGCTGGAGCGCGTGCTACGGTGACCAGTGAGCTGAGATAAGGCGGGGCTTTACCTAGCAGAGACTTGTAGATGACCTGGAGCCAGTGGGTTTGGCGACTAGTATGAAGCGAGGGCCAGCCAACAAGAGCGTACAGGTCGCAGTGGTGGATAGTATATGGGGCTTTGGTGACAAAACAGATGGCACTGTGATAGACTGCATCCAATTTGTTGAGTAGAGTGTTGGAGGCTATTTTGTAAATGACATCGCCGAAGTCGAGGATTGGTAGGATGGTCAGTTTTACGAGGGTATGTTTGGCAGCATGAGTGAAGGATGCTTTGTTGCGAAATAGGAAGCCGATTCTAGATTTAATTTTGGATGTAATGTGTAATCCATTTAGTCTACCCCTTTTCTCTTTTTACATTTTCTCTTTGTAAAACTGAGGTTATCTGGAGTTCTTCCACAGTGCCCTGCTAAAAAATACCACAAAGCGCTACACAAGCATGAGGGAGCAGACACACCTTGCGGTTATGGAGCACACCAAGATTGTGGAACAGAAACACCAGAAACGGAAAGGTATAAAATCAAGACTACAGTAATGACACAACCACCTCACTCTTCTCTCTGCAGATTCTCAAAACACAACACAAAGACATGTCTACAAGAAGGTGCAGACCTTACAGTGAAATGCTTACTTGCAAGCCATTAAGACCATCAGAATTCAGACAACCCCATCTCTTCAACCAATTTCTGCCCGCACCCGCCCGCCCGACTAGCATCACTACTCTGGACGGTTCTGACTTTGAATATGTGAACAACTGGTTAGACTGTAAACTCTCCTTCCAGACTCCCAGTAAGCATCTCCAATCCCAAATTAAATCTAGAATCGGCTTCCTATTTCACAACAAAGCCTCCTTCACTCACGCCGCCAAACATACCCTCGTAAAACTGACTATCCTACCGATCCTTGACTTCGACGATGTCATTTACAATATAGCCTCCAACACTCTACTCAGCAAACTGGATGTAGTCTATCACAGTGCCATCCGTTTTATCACTAAAGCCCCATATACTACCCACCATTGCGACCTCTATACTCTCGTTGGCTGGCCCTCACTACATATCCGTTGCCAAACCCACTGGCTCCAGGTCATCTATAAGTCTTTGCTAGGTAAAGACACGCCTTATCTCAGCTCACTGGTCACCATAGTGTCGTGTCTTTGGCTATGCCGGATTAAGTGATATGACATGCTAACTTATAAAAGGATTTCTCTGTAATTAATATTACCTGATTAAGCTAATCATGTAAATGTAATTAACTAGAAAGTCGGGGCACCACGGAAGAACGTTTATAGAGCTGTTATCTTCCGAATAAACTCTTAAAATACTTAGTAATATTTTACATCGATAGCAGTCAATATTAACCCTTAACTTATTTTCAGTCTCATAATGAAAGTTGTAAATTCTTGGTTATCTTCACGAACCGTGGCTAACAAGTTGAATCAGCAATACAAAATTGGGTTTAATTATTTATTTACTAAATACCTAACTAATCACACAGAATTACAAATACACAGAATACAATGATGTCATACAGAATTCACCCCTGGTGGACGGAACCTGGTTACACAAAGGAAAGGGGGTTGGGCTTGAATGAAAGAGCGGGAAGATTTAGGAACACAGAAACAGCAGCTATGCTATCGTAAATACATTATCTTATGCATTCTAAATTACCGCCCATTTGGAAAAGGAAAATGCAATAAATATTTACTCAGAGCTGCGCTTCGGTAGATTGGTCGTAGATGCTGGCCGGGTTGGCCAACAGATCTTCCTGTAGTGGAAGAATGTCAATGGTGGTAAATTGGATACGTGGTGGTATCTTCGTCTGGTTGTTAGACTGGATCCGTCGTCCGTCCTTTCCTAGCCCACGTTAGCAGCGGCTAACTCAACGGCTAGGAAGTATCACTTCTGTAGTGAATAAGCCCAAAGTTCATACCAGTTCATACCATAGCTCACGCCGAGGTTGGCTTAGTTGTCATGTGTCCTTCTAACGTAGAGGCTGCAGACCTCCCGTACTGGAACTGGTGAATGTCTTTTCGTCAAAGGCTTATATAGTGGAGAGGGGGGAAGGAGGTGTTTCATTGTTTATAACCCCTGTCTCTTCACAGGGTTGGCCACTGATCGAGCAGGGCACTTTCCTTATGAAAACCCAATTCTCTCATTTGGAAGCTAAAATTACATTTAATCTCCTAACAAACAATTTCAATATCAAACATTTCAATTGCATAACAATTCCATGTGACTCTGATAACTAGAGGGTGTATACTTTCTCAGGTACAGTTTATGTCATCCTGTCATCAATCATAATGTCTCAGATAACAATGAACTGACATACATACTCATTACGTTATCAAGCATATTTCCAACTGGTTGTATTATGTAAATATGGTTCCTTTCCCCATTTGTTTGATGTTCCCAGACTCTCTATATTTAACAGGACAGGAGTCCTTCAGTAGGGTCAGTAAGAGAGGGGAAGGGAGAAAGGTATTTATGGGGGGGGGGTCATAAACCTTACCCACAGGCCAACGTCATGACAGTCCCCCCATGTTGGGTTCAATCTTGCGATTAAACTGCATGTTATAAACCAACATAAAAATGAACGTGGGTTGTCCTGGTTGTGGATCATCGTTGTGGTCCCCATCTGGCGGTCGACCCGGGTAGGGTGTCTGCAAATGAAGAAGTCCGCTCCAAGGCTGGGCAGCAGATGTCCAGTTGGTGGTTGCTATTGCAGTCCCCCCTCTGGTGGTCGACCCGGGTAGGGTCTCTGCAAATGAAGATGTCCGTTCCATGACTCGGCAGCGGATGTCCGGATTGGGATCGCCGTTCCGGACCCGTCGTCTGGTCGTCCAGACTGGAATATCTGTAACTTATGCAGAGGTTAACAATGCACACACACTCATGAAATATATCATTACATTTCCTCCCAAATGAGCGGCGTTGTGGCACTAACTGATGGTTGTATGGGGGAGTTGTTTATGGCTCTATCACTTTCTATGTGCCAAAGAAAATGAAACAAAATTAATGAAAGCATAAACAAAACAAAATAGTTATGCCACCTTAATCATCTAATTGGACTGTATTCTATCTATGTCCATGGTCTTGGCAAAATGACCCTATCATGGCATTGTCTAATGTCATATCTAGGGCTTTCCTAATTTGCGGGGTGGCGCTTAGGGTACTATCCTAAGTTGACAACTATATGATAAGTCTACAGCTGTAAGGCACTAGTTTTGGGCAGTCTACAGGATGACCTATGGACTTCTGGTTAGAAAACTGGGGAGTGCTGTAGAGTCAAAGGCCTAGAAGTAAATGTTCAACTTTACTAAGGCTGGTATTTTGCTTGGACCCTTAAGTGATCCTAGCATAAATCCTAATTGGATGTTCCGTTGTGCATGTGCGTTTATGCTTACACAATCGCGCATGTCAAGGGAAGAAAACCAAGTATCCTGGCAGATTACAACTTGTTCAGAATGAGTCTGACGTAGTCAGGTAATTTTCAGGTCAATGCCTGGAGGTCAGTCAGAATTGGTGTCAAGGGAGTCTGTAGTAGTTTTCTACAAGTCACGGTGTCTTCCACTATTGTAGTGGCGTTAGGTATGAAGTCTATTTCATAGCTATGTTATCCACGGAGGAGCTAACCTCACGACGGAAGTACTCTAAGTATTAGACCAGTCGTACGTGGTGTGATCATGGTTCATGACTTCTAATAACTTTTCTCCTGAACGGAGGGTTCTATTTATTAGTGGCATGTGTTAACCATTGGAAGAGTGCACTGGAGATTCCCTTCCCCGTGTTGCACTCTGATTGACTCCTATGTCGCTATTATCAATAGCAATTTAACTTGTGAGGTTACTAATCCTCTTACTGAGTGTTGCTGGACTGACTGTGGTATTGGTACTGGTATTCAAGGGGTCCAGTTGTCCTACCGATTTATTCTGAAATATCTACCGGAACACATGATTGGAGCATATTACTAGTTGTATTGTAGTTGAACCTACACATGGCAAGGAATGATTATTGTTGCCATTTGTTTTGGAGGTGGACAAGTCCATTGGACTTCCTTTACGACCAGTGTGGTACACCTCAGTACTATCTTAGATGTGTTCTAAGATAATCCCCGTCTAGGGGTCTGTCTGCTCCTCACTGTTCTCATAGGGGAGTTTACAACTAGATTTGATTTATGCTCTGGCGGCCTCGTACGGTGTTGTCCGTAGTCTCGACCCCCCCACCGGCCTCGATGAGGCTCATCATGGGTCTGGGCTACTATTCCCCCCCTTTGTGTCTCGGGACCCCCCCACCAGCGGGTGGTGTTGGTGTCCGAGGCGCAAACGAAAAGGTCGGACCCTATGTACGAGTTGTCAGTGGCCGCGTTATTATGAGAATGGCTGTAACCTTTCAACCAAATCTCCTGGTGTTTGTGCTTCAACACCCTCAGTGGCTGTCGAGGTCTGTCAGTCACCACCGCGTCCGCGTGTGGCAACCTCTTCAGTACCTGCAAACTGAGACGAGGATATCGGTCTGTGATATCGCAAAGTGTTTCACCAGTGGGAGTCATCGGGTCAGTTGCTGGACTGACGCCATTAGTGTCATTGTAAGGGGTGACAGTCCCCAACAAAGCAGAAGGTGTATCATCGGAAGCAGAGTGTACTCTGCACATCAATGTTTTTCTTGCTGAGACGGCCGCAGTGCTTGCGGAAGTGTCCGAAGGGCCAGAGAAGTTCATCTCAACTACCGTATTGCACGACTGCAAGAAGGAGGGAAGTTGCTCATTCACAGAGACAGCTGGCTCGAAATCATGAAAAGAATGGTCAATCAGATTGGCTGATGGAATGTGTCGAGATATCGTAATATCTCCTTGGATCGGCTTCTGCACCAAGAGGTTTCTAAACGTCTTTTTCCCAAGGGGTGCTTTTGACAGATACCCCTCGTGAATGACTGCATTGCAGCTAGCGTTAGGGGAAGACAGTGTGGTCAGTGGAGAAGGCACTGTGGCCTGTGACCATACCTGGTTGGTTTTCCAATCCATCAATGGGAGTAACCGATCCATCAAGTCTGCTCCAAGTAGCAGGGTTACAGTTTCGAGGCTGGTAACATACACAGGGTGAACGAGCGATACGTCCTGGAAGTGTAGTTTCAGCATGACTCTCAATGTGAGAGGCGAGGTAGTCTGAGTGACCCCTCGAAGTTTAGTGTCGCATCGTTCCACTTTTAACCAACGTTTAGTTGGCTTCAAAGCCCTTTTGAGATCATCAAACAATGTTTGAGAGATGAGTGATATTGTCGCACCCGAATCAATTAGCGCATGACAAGTTAAGCAGTCCTCCAGGACTGTTTCCAGGTATGGCCGTTTAGATTCGTGGTTAGTGGACATATTCCCCACAAAGTGGAGTGGTCGTTCGCAACGACGTGATATGCCATTTCTGTTCAAGGTGGAAGCAGATTGACTTTTCCGATTTTGAGTGGGCTTGGCTTTAACGAAGCGTTTGACCTTTATCTTCGCAACTTTTGTATCAGAGTCTACAGACAAAGCCCGGGGGCTTGTTTCTTCATCAAGCGGGCCCTGGATAGGGTCTTGAATGAGAGCGGGAGAAATTTGAACTTTAACGTCCATGCTATGGGTGTTAATTCCTGCGGACTTGGTGTCCGGTAATTCCCCGTCTAGTCCTTGTGACTTATCTTTTACCCTTTTCTCAAATTGTTCTAGCTTTAGTTCTTCACGTAATGGAACTTCTGGAGAACATTGGTCTACGTTTTGATCGTCCTTCAACCCTTTGTTACCCTTGTGTTCTGACACTTTGTGTGGGTTGGGTGCAGGAACGTAGCGAACGGGTCGATTGTAGCGGTAGTCGTTTTGAAGGCGACGTACTTTACAGTTATTTCGACCGCGGCGGTTATTGGAATCATGGTTTCGTGGTAGAAACTGTTGTTGTGCGTCAGCTCTCGACGCTCCAATACCTGATAATGCACCCTCTAACTGGAGTGAGTGCTCCTGGTCAAACTTCAAAACCGAGTGGTCAGGGCTCTTAGCGTTACGAGCTTTTGATGCCTCAAAAGCTGTGCTTGCAAGCTCTCTGAGTTGTAAGATAGGCAAGCCAACGTGGGCTGCAGGGCCCAAGTAGGTAATGAAGGTGGGATACATGTTCGACAGAAACATTTGTTTGAATGGTAACAGCTCTTCCATTCCTGTTTCCGTGAGTAGGCCAAAGTAAGCTGAACGAAGCCTATGATAGAAAGCTTGTGGGTGTTCGTTCCGAGCTTGTTTGACCGTGTTAGCCAGTGAGCTATCGTGTTTGCGAGTCGCAGAACCACTGAATTCTAATTTCAAAGCTGTGGCAAGTTTAGCGTAGTCATTTAGCACGTGTTGCTGTTGTAGGCGAATGAACCTCGTCACGTGTCTATTCGACGTTCGCTTCAACAGGTAAACCCTGTCAGAACCCGTAGCGTTCGGGTAGCCACCCAACGCGTCCTCTATGTCAGCTAGGAACGTCTCAGTATCGTTTGGCTGACCTGGAACGGGGTCAAAGGTGGGGAAATTCTTGACGAGTTTGTCAAGGTATTCCGCGCCAAGCGGGCGGAGAGGATTGGCTTCATCCTGTGGAGAAATTGGGGCCGAAAGGCCAAGAGGAGAAGCCAAGCTTTGGCTTTGTTGGCCAAGAGGCTCCATATTACTCAGTGCCGAATGGCCAAGAGGAGAAGACTGAGGGACACATGATGGATGCAATGTCTGAAACCTATCGTCTTCACTCCTTTGAGTACCGGACTCCGGTTGCTTGGATGGGTAGTCATGCTGTAGAGCGTGACCATTCTGGATTTCCTCCAGATGCTACCTAAGGGTGGTCTTCTGCTGCATTGCAGAGTCCACTTGAGCGCTTAGAGTACCAATTTTGGACACGTGAGTGTCACACCTGCTCCTTTCGGTCTCAAACTTATCTGTCATGGTTTGCAGATAGAGGTCTCGAGTACGGAGCGAGAGATTCAGTGATGAGATTACCTTTGCTTGCTTAGAAATCAATATTTCCATCCTCATCACCTGAGTTCTCTCATCATTCAATTGGTCAGCGACTTCAATAAGTTCTGCTGATTTATCATCCAACTTTGTCACTGTGTTCATTAACTGATCGTCTTTGGTCTGCAGCGCTTTGAGGAGCACCGTGTTATTTTGAGTAACATTCAACAAAACAGCATGCATGTTGTCAAGTTGAGCGCTCCTGTTTGTAGATAACTCTTCAGATTTATCTAGTTTGGCGTGGACATCATCGTATTTAGTTTTGGTTAAATCGAGTTGTTCCTGTAGCATATGATTTTGTTGAAGAGCTTGTGCTCGTTCATCGTCATAAGTATTTGCAATTACATTTAATTGTTTCCGATTTCAAACGCAGTTCCTCGACTAGCAGAATGTTTTCATTTCCTGCTTTTGTCAATAGTTGCTCAGTTCTCTCCACCTGTGCCCTCATGTTAGCCATGTCTTGCACGTGCTTCAGCTGTGCACTGTGGTATTGGATCGATGCCAACCTTTGATGGCGATACATAAGTGCTAAAGTGGAGAGAACCGTCACAAAGCCTGTGTTTGATGGTTGATTTTGGACAGCGTTCGCAATTTCGGCTGATTTTTCACTAATAGCATAATTAGGGTTGGTATCGCTGCTGAGGTCAGAGATCAATCCTTTTATGGGTGGAGGTTCCCTAATTAGCGGAGGAGTGGTGACCACCTCCTTTGGTAGCTTGCACATTATTAGAAAAATTTAGAGGAAAAATGTTCCTATTTTATTCAATGTTTGGGTTGGAATTCATTGGAAGCTGCAAAGACAAGTTTCATCTATTTATAGATGTTGACAAACCATCAGTACTGTACCAGTAATGTGGAAGTTGGGTGTGAATGAATTTGCAAAAGCAAATTGAATTAATTAATCAATGCCAATGATTAATCCTACCTGGGTATTAAACTTGAATTAACCTGAGGTTGCTTCATCCAGGTTAATATGGGAAGTTTAAAAGTGTCTCATTTGATTGCAAGAACATTAAGGTTTGTTCAACAATTTAACTTATTAAATTGAATGAGATGATAATCCATACAATCTCCATTGATTGGATATCATAAGTGTAAACAGTAGATTAAATGTTGGGAACACTTCCCACTATGGTACACTTCTTCCTTGGGCCGAAGCCACATGGGATTCCCGCTGGGGCGGGACTTCTGTCAGTACTGGATTACTGAATGGGTTTTGCAAAAACCAAATTTTACTGATTGATCAATTTTAATGATAAATCAAACCTGTATAGGCTATTTGGGATTTAAACTTTAATTAACCTGAGAGGTTTATTCATCTAGGTTAATGTGGAAAAAAAGATTACAATGTCTCATTTAGAAAACTCATCAATTTGGATATTTTTTTTTTAAAAGATCCACTTGAGAATGTAAATCTGGCAATTTCACTTATTAGTTCAATTGAATAAGACATCGATATCCGTCTGGATATCATGAGTAACGACTTGAGTGTCACCTGACTAATTATTTGAAGGAAAGTACTGGTGACTCTCATAGGGGAGTCTGCTGGCACACGTTGAAATCAACGGAAGTACCCAGGGCAGGACTTTCGTTCCGCAAGTCGGATGAATTACAATGTGGCACAAACAAAATGGCTGTTTTCCCTTTTGTTAGCTTAGCATCTCGAGCAAGCTAATGCTACTTGATGCCTGAAAAATGCTCACATAGGATTCCCTTGGCAAGGGAGAGGTTTTACTTATAACGTATTATGTTCAAACCCTTTTCGGCGATATTTGACGATGTTTTAACCGGAACTCGCGGTAAACAACAAAATCCACCGTGGTCTACTCGCATCGAAACGCGAGAGACAGACAGATACGCTGGTCAAGCTAATCTCTCCTAAATTTCAATCGGCTAGGCTCTTTGTCCTCGCTCGAGAAATTAATAATGACCTAGCCAACACGCGTCTGAAACGCGCGAGGCAGAAATAGCCCAGCGTTTGGCCAAAGGCGCTATTTCTCAGATAGCTTTATCAGTCCTCCTACAGAACTGTATAGCTTATGCTACCCACTGACTACCTCAGAGCACAACACGGAGGCGATTCTCCAGAGCACACACGCACCAATAATTCCGATCTACACTTCCCATAATGTATATAATAAACTTGGTATATTATGTAATCTGCTTTTCAATTTTATATAGGCTGAATCAAAATGAAAGCTTCATCCTATTTTAGATTCCTCGCACGGGGGCTCCATTATGTAATGTCTTTGGCTATGCCGGATTAAGTGATATGACATGCTAACTTATAAAATGATTTCTCTGTAATTAATATTACCTGATTAAGCTAATCATGTAAATGTAATTAACTAGAAAGTCGGGGCACCACGGAAGAACGTTTATAGAGCTGTTATCTTCCGAATAAACTCTTAAAATACTTAGTAATATTTTACATCGATAGCAGTCAATATTAACCCTTAACTTATTTTCAGTCTCATAATGAAAGTTGTAAATTCTTGGTTATCTTCACGAACCGTGGCTAACAAGTTGAATCAGCAATACAAAATTGGGTTTAATTATTTATTTACTAAATACCTAACTAATCACACAGAATTACAAATACACAGAATACAATGATGTCATACAGAATTCACCCCTGGTGGACGGAACCTGGTTACACAAAGGAAAGGGGGTTGGGCTTGAATGAAAGAGCGGGAAGATTTAGGAACACAGAAACAGCAGCTATGCTATCGTAAATACATTATCTTATGCATTCTAAATTACCGCCCATTTGGAAAAGGAAAATGCAATAAATATTTACTCAGAGCTGCGCTTCGGTAGATTGGTCGTAGATGCTGGCCGGGTTGGCCAACAGATCTTCCTGTAGTGGAAGAATGTCAATGGTGGTAAATTGGATACGTGGTGGTATCTTCGTCTGGTTGTTAGACTGGATCCGTCGTCCGTCCTTTCCTAGCCCACGTTAGCAGCGGCTAACTCAACGGCTAGGAAGTATCACTTCTGTAGTGAATAAGCCCAAAGTTCATACCAGTTCATACCATAGCTCACGCCGAGGTTGGCTTAGTTGTCATGTGTCCTTCTAACGTAGAGGCTGCAGACCTCCCGTACTGGAACTGGTGAATGTCTTTTCGTCAAAGGCTTATATAGTGGAGAGGGGGGAAGGAGGTGTTTCATTGTTTATAACCCCTGTCTCTTCACAGGGTTGGCCACTGATCGAGCAGGGCACTTTCCTTATGAAAACCCAATTCTCTCATTTGGAAGCTAAAATTACATTTAATCTCCTAACAAACAATTTCAATATCAAACATTTCAATTGCATAACAATTCCATGTGACTCTGATAACTAGAGGGTGTATACTTTCTCAGGTACAGTTTATGTCATCCTGTCATCAATCATAATGTCTCAGATAACAATGAACTGACATACATACTCATTACGTTATCTAGCATATTTCCAACTGGTTTTATTATGTAAATATGGTTCCTTTCCCCATTTGTTTGATGTTCCCAGACTCTCTATATTTAACAGGACAGGAGTCCTTCAGTAGGGTCAGTAAGAGAGGGGAAGGGAGAAAGGTATTTATGGGGGGGGGGGGTCATAAACCTTACCCACAGGCCAACGTCATGACAATAGCAACACCCACCCATAGCACGCGCTCCAGCAGGTATATTTCAAAGTCTCCAAATCTCCAAAGCCAACACTTCCTTTGGCCGCCTTTCATTCCAGTTCTCGGATGCCAATGACTGGAACGGATTGCAAAAATCACTGAAGCTGGAGACTTATATCTCCCTCTCTAACTTTAAGCATCAGGTGTCAGAGCAGCTTACCAATCACTGTACCTGTACACAGTCAATCTGTAAATAGCACACCCAACTACCTCATCCCCATATTGTTATTTAAGTTGTTAATGAAGATAAGCCTCGGGCTTTTAATGGCTTGTTCCTTGTTGGAGAGCAATTCATGAGTAAGGATGTTTTTTGGGAGACCCATTTGCTGTCACGGAGATGGTGAGGAATGCATTGGGAAAGGTGGAGGCAGTCAGAGTGGCCAGGACTGGTATTATGTTAATTTTATGTGTGTCAGAAGAGCAAAAGGAGTGTGCATTGTGCCTCTCAAAAATATTGACATATGAAAGTGGTTTGCTATGATTTTCTGAATAGCGCACCGACAAAAGTTGTTATCTCTAGCATCTCCTTAGATATTGTGGTTTCGGGTTTAGCCAGGACATATTTGATGTTTAGCCAGTAGTTGATGCACATAGCTTGAACCACATGGTAGATGGAAAGAAGAAGGATAGCCTATTGGTTATACTGTCGTTTGATGAAGAGTTTCTCCAGACACATGTGCCTTCAGAAAGTATTCATACCCCTTGACTTAATCCACATTTTGTTGTTTTACAGACTGGATTCAAAATGGATTCAATATTTATTTTTTCTCACCCATCTACACACAATACTCCATAATGACAAAGTGAAAAATGTTTTTAGAAATACAGAAATATCTAATTTACATAACTATTCACATCCCTGAGTTAGAATCACCTTTGGCAGTGATTACAGCTGTGAGTCTTTCTGTGTATGTCTCTAAGAGCTTTGCACACCTGGATTGTACAATATTTGCACATTATTCTTAAAAAAAATATTCAAGCTCTGTCAAGTTGGTTGTTGATCATTGCTAGACAACCATTTTCAGCCCGGTGGGTGAATGGAGAAAAATAAGAAAGTCTGTCGGTGTTGTTGTTTTTTGATGAAGAGCAAATACCTACGCATGTGAAGCTTGGTTATATAAGATACGTGGTAAGAGCTTTCATACCCAAACCACTGCAGTGTAAGAATTGTAAAGGATTAGGCCATGTTTCAAGTGTGTGCAGATGGACAGAGTATACTGATGTATGGTGTGTAGAAGAACGACGATGTTGCAAAAGTGGTGTGGATCATGATCCCGAATTCCTGGAGTGCCCTGTAAGGGTGAAGGAGATTGAGGTGGCAAAAATTAGAGCGGTAAATCGAATCTCCTATGCAGAGGTGATTTAAAATAATTGAGAAAACAAGTGATGCTAGTGAAGATATGGTAGTGGATGCACCACAGCTTGTAGTAAATGTTTCCTGCCTGTCAAAAGATACCCTGTGCGGCCTCTTGAGTGGCGCAGTGGTCTAAGGCACTGCATCACAGTGCTAGCTGTGCCACTAGAGATCCTGGTTTGAGTCCAGGCTCTGTCATAGCTGGCTGCAACTGGGAGACCCATGGGGCGGCGCACAATTGGCCCAGCACTGTCCGGGTTAGTGAGGGTTTGGCTGGCAAGGATGTTCTTGTCGCATTGTGCTCTAGCGACTCCTGTGGTAGCCCCGGACGCAATGCACGCTGACACGGTTGCCAGGTGTACGGTGTTTCCTCTGACACATTGGTGTGGTTGGCTTCCGGGTTAAGTGGGCGTTGTGTCAAGAAGCTGTACGGCTGGGTTGTGTTTCGGAGGATGCACAGCTCTCAACCTTCGCCTCTGCCGAGTCCATATGGGAGTTGCAGTGATTGGACATGACTGTAACAACCAATTGGTTACCATGAAAAAGGGCTAAAAAAAATATTTAAAAAGGTGAATTGTGTGGCATTCAAAGAAGTCAAAGAAACTGGACATTATTGTGGCTGCGGCAAAAACGTTTTTGCGACTTAAGAATTTTACGTCTGAAGACTTGCAAGGCGCCGAAAGACCTGTCTTCCCAGGTTCCCCTTGAGCCATTGTAGGGATCAGATCAAGGGAATGGCTCAAGGGAATGGCGTCCCTTGAGAGAAAGAGATGTATGTTAGGGGAAGTACAATATTATCATAAGGAGACATATTATTGGAATACAGCGGAGGAATGGAGGGAAAAGGAGAGGCAGAAAAGGTTGAAGAGAGAGAGGGAGGAAGTGGGTGATCTTGAATCTGTTAACCTCTATGGGACCGGCGGGACGAATTCGTCCCACCTACGTAACAGCCAGTTGAATCCAGTGGCGCGATTTTTAAAACGTTTGAAATACTATTACTTCAATTTCTCAAACATATGACTATTTTACAGCTATTTAAAGACAAGACTCTCGTTAATCTAACCACACTGTCCGATTTCAAAAAGGCTTTACAACGAAAGCAAAACATTAGATTATGTCAGGAGAGTGCCCAGCCAGAAATAATCAGACACCCATTTTTCAAGCTAGCATATAATGTCACAAAAACCCAAACCACAGCTAAATGCAGCACTAACCTTTTATGATCTTCATCAGATGACACACCTAGGACATTATGTTATACAATACATGCATGTCTGTTCAATCAAGTTCATATTTATATCAAAAACCAGCTTTTTACATTAGCATGTGACGTTCAGAAAAAGCATACCCCCCGCAAACTTCCGGGGAATTTACTAACAATTTGCTAAATTACTCACGATAAACGTTCACAAAAAGCATAACAATTATTTTAAGAATTATAGATACATTACTCCTCTATGCACTCGATATGTCCGATTGTCCTCTGATGCGACACTTGGAAAAGGGGATTCTGTGTTTCAGCCTGAGGCTGCCTCGTCATCGTTCAGGTTTTTCCCGGGTTCTGAGAGCCTATTGGAGCCCTAGGAATTGTCACGTTACAGCTAAGATCCTGACTCTTCAATAAACAGAAGCAAGAACAACAACACCTTGTCAGACAGGGTACTTCCTGCATGAAACCTTCTCAGGTTTTTGCCTGCCATAGGAGTTCTGTTATACTCACAGACACCATTCAAACAGTTTTAGAAACTTTAGGGTGTTTTCTATCCAAACCTGAACAATAATATGCATATTCTAGCTTCTGAGTTGGTGTAGGAGGCAGTTAAAAATGGGCACATATTTTTTCCAAAATTCTCAATGCTGCCACCTAGCCCGTAGAGGCTAAAAATTGGTAAAGATGAGTCCATCAAACAAATGGGGACAAGAGATGTGAATTGTTTTGCTCTCAAGAAAATTGTGCCATTGAAAGGAGTGATGACTGGGGTAGTGGTAAAAGTGAAAGTTTACCAACTGAAGGGGAAGATTCCTGGTGTTTGTGATGCTCGTCGTTGCGTGCGACGCAGACAGGGTGGCGCGAGTGTTGAAACACAAGAGTCGTTGTCTGTTCTTTTGTGTTTTGATGTTGAATCTTTGCCTGACAAAATGATGTTAGGATATATAAGCCATCTCGTACAAGCTTTTGTGCCGAACACATTATGTTGTTGCAGGTGTCAAGCTTATGGGCATGTGGCAGCAGTGTGAGGTAGGACTAGATATATTTAAATAGTGGAGTAGGGTGGTGGGTTTTTAATGAGTGTAGGGTTAGATAGAGTATTTGTTGATGTATTTCCTTTAAAAAAAATGTTTAAGCAAAATAAACGGGAGTTATACTCCAGTCTAGTAGGTGGCAGTAATGCAACTTTTATTAGACCTAGCAAGATGGCACCGACAGAGATGGTCGCCTCGCTTCAGGTCCTTAGGAATCTATGCAGTAATGAGTTTTTTTCTGAATTATTTCTGACATTGTTAGCCCAGAAAATCTCAAGTGTTATTACATACAGCCGGGAAGAACTATTGGATATAAAAGCGACGTCAACTTACCAACATTACGACCAGGAATACGACATTCCCGAAGCTGATCCTTTGTTTGGAACTCCACCCTGGACATGGGATCTAATCCCAGAGGCCGACCCAAAACAATGCGGTCACCGCAAGAGAGGCAAACAGAACGGCCTACTGGTTAGACTTAGAAGGTGAGCACACCATCCACCGCTTCCGAGCATATTACTCGCCAATGTCCAATCTCTAGACAACAAGGTGGACGAAATTAGGGCACGAGTTGCCTTCCAGAGAGACATCAGAGATTGTAACATTCTCTGTTTCACGGAAACCTGGCTCACTTGGGATATGTTGTCAGAGTCGGTACAGCTACCTGGTTTCTTCATGCATCGCGCCAACAGAAACAAACATCTTTCTGGTAAGAAGAAGGGCGGGGGTGTATGCCTTATGATTAACGACGCATGGTGTAATGACAACAACATACAGGAACTCAAGTCCTTTTGTTCACCTGACCTAGAATTCCTTACAATCAAATGCCGACCGCATTATCTCACAAGAGAATTCTCTTCGATTATTGTCACAGCCGTGTATATCCCCCCAAGCAGATACTTTGACGGCACTGAAAGAACTTCACTGGACTCTATGTAAACTGGAAACCATATATCCTGAGGCTGCATTTATTGTGGCTAGGGATTTTAAAAAAGCTAATCTGAGACCAAGGCTTCCTAAATTCTATCAGCATATCGAATGCGTGACACGAGCTGGTAGCATTCTGGACCATTGCTACTTTAACTTCCGTGATGCATACAAAGCCCTCCCTCGCCCTCCCTTCGGCAAATCTGACCATGACTCCATTTTGTTGCTCCCATCCTATATGCAGAAACTAAAACAGGAAACGCCCGTGCTCAGGTTTATACAATGCTGGTCTGACCAATCAGATTCCAAGCTTCAAGATTGCTTCGATCACTTGGACTGGGATATGTTCCAGGTAGCCTCAGACAACAACATTGACATATACGCTGACATGGTGAGCGAGTTAATTAGCAAGTGCATCAGAGATGTTGTACCCACTGTGACTATTAAAACCTTCCCAAACCAGAAACCGTGGATTGATGGCAGCAGTTGTGCAAAACTGAAAGTGCGAACCACTGCTTTTAACCATGGCAAGGTGACTGGAAATATGACCGAATACAAACAGTGTAGTTATTCCCTCTACAAGGCAATCAAACAAGCAAAGCGTCAGTATAGAGACAAAGTAGAGTCACAAACATGAGACGTATGCGGCAGGGTCTACAGTCACGGATTACAAAAAGAAATCCAGCCCTTCGCGGACATCGACGTCTTGCTCCCAGACAAATGAAACTTCTTTGCTCGCTTTGAGGACAATACAGTGCCACTGACACAGCCCGCTACCAAAGCCTATGGGCTCACCTTCACCATGGCCAACATGAGTAAAACATTTAAACACTTCTATGGGCTAGGTGGGACGTGACCATCCCACACTATTCAACAGCCAGTGAAATATCAGGGCGGAAAATTGAAAAACAACAAAATGTCATAATTCAACTTTCTCAAACATACAACTATTTTACACATTTTAAAGATAAACTTCTCGTTAATCTAACCACATTGTTCGATTTCAAAAAGGCTTTATAGTGAAAACAAAACATTAGATTATGTTAGGAGAGTACATAGACAAAAATAATCACACAGCCATTTTCCAAGCAAGGATATGTGTCAATAAAACCCAAAACACAGCTAAATTATGCGCTAACCTTTGACGATCTTCATCAGATGACACTCCTAGGACATTATGTTACACAATACATGTATGCTTTGTTCGATAAAGTTCATATTTATATCCAAAAACAGAATTTTACATTGGCGCGTGATGTTCAGAAAATGTATTCCCACCAAAACGTCCGGTGAATGTGCACATCAATTTACAAAGATACTCATCATAAACGTTGACAAAATATATAACAATTATTTTAAGAATTATAGATAGACTACCCATGGATGCAACCGCTGTGTCAAATTTTAAAATAGCTTTACGGAGAAAGCACATTTTTCAATATTCTGAGTACATAGCTCAGCCATCACGGTGAGCTATTCAGACACCCACCAAGTTCGGGGCAACCTAAACTCATAATTAGTATTATAAATGTGCTCTTACCTTTGCTGATCTTTGTCAGAATGCACTCCCAGGACTGCTACTTCCACAAGAAATGTTGTTTTTGTTCGAAATAATCCATGTTTATGTACAAATACCATTTTGTTCGTGCGTACAGATCACTTATCCAAAGGCATAATGCGCGAGTGTGGAACGAGAGACGAAAAGTCTAAATGCTCCATTACCGTACTTAGAAGCATGTCAAACGCTGTCTAAAATCAATCTTTATGGTATTTTTAACGTAAAATTGCGATATTATTCCAACCAGACAATAGCATATTCATTCAAGAAGAAAAAGAAGGGGCGGGACCGAGCATATCCTATCCCTTTGTTGCCAGGCAGACCACTCAGTAACTGAGCTCCTATTATCTGCCCAGTGACAGGAAAATGCTCAAACCACTTTCTGAAGGCTTTAGACAGCCAATGGAAGCCTTAGGAAGTGCAATGTCACCCCACAGACACTGGAGCTTCGATAGAGAATCAAAAGAAGAACTACAATTCTCAGACTTTTCACTTCCTGCTTGGATTTTTCTCAGGTTTTTACCTGCCATATGAGTTCTGTTATACTCACAGACACCATTCAAACAGTTTTAGAAACTTCAGAGTGTTTTCTATCCACATCTACTAATAATATGCATATTCTAGTTTCTGGGCCAGAGTAGTTACCTGTTTAAATTGGGTACGTTTTTCATCCGGTCGTGAAAATACTGCCCCCTAGCCCAGACAGGTTAACCCTCGCAAGACTGCCGGCCCAGACGGCATCCCTAGCCGCGTCCTCAGAGCATGCGCAGACCAGCTGGCTGGTGTGTTTACGAACATATTCAATCAATCCCTATCCCAGACTGCTGTCCCCACATGCTTCAAGATGGCAACCATTGTTCCTGTTCCCAAGAAAGCTAAGGTAACTGAACTAAATGACTATCGCCCCATAGCACTCACTTCTGTCATCATAAAGCGCTTTGAGTGACTAGTCAAGGATCAGATCACCTCCACCCTACCTGATACCCTAGACCCAGTCCAATTTATTTACCGCCCCAATAGGTCCACAGACGATGCAATCGCTGTCACACTGCACACTGCCCTATCCCATCTGGACAAGAGGAATACCTTTGTAAGAATGCTGTTCATTGACTACAGCTCAAAATTTAACACCATAGTACCCTCCAAACTCGTCATTAAGCTCAAGACCCTGGGTCTCGACCCCGCCCTGTGCAACTGGGGCCTGGACTTTCTGACGGGCCACCCCCAGGTGGTGAAGGTAGGAAACAATATCTCCACCCCGCTGATCCTCAACACTGGGGCCCCACAAGGGTGCATTCTCAGCCCTCTCCTGTACTCCCTATTCACCCATGACTGCGTGGCCATGCACGCCTCCAACTCAATCATCAAGTTTGCAGACGACACTACAGTGGTAGGCTTGATTACCAACAACGACGAGATGGTCTACAGGGAGGAGTTGAGGGCTCTCGGAGTGTGGTGTCAGAAAAATAACCTCTCACTCAACATCAACAAAACAAAGGGGATGATCGTGGACTTCAGGAAACAGCAGAGGGAGCACCCCCCCTTCCACATTGACGGGACAGTAGTGGAGAAGGTGGAAAGTTTTAAGTTCCTCGGCGTACACATCACAGACAAACTGAAACAGTGCCTCTTCAACCTCAGGAGGCTGAATAAATTTGGCTTGTCACATAAAACACTCCCAAACTTTTACAGATGCACAATCGAGAGCATCCTGCCGGGCTGTATCACCACCTGGTACGGCAACTGCACCGCCCTCAACCGCAAAGCTCTCCAGAGGGTAGTGCGGTCTGCACAATGCATAACCCGGGAGCAAACTGCCTGCCCTCCAGGACACCTAAAGCACCCGATGTCACAGCAAGGCCAAAAAGATCATCAAGGACAACAACCACCCGAGCCACTGCCTGTTCACCCTGCTATCATCCAGAAGGCGTGGTCAGTACAGGTGCATCAAAGCGGGGACCGAGAGACTGAAAAACAGATTCTATCTCAAGGCCATCAGACTGTTAAACAGCCTTCGCTAACATAGAGGTTGCTGCCAACATACAGACTCAAATCTCTGGCTAATTTAATAAATGGATTTAATAAAGGCATCACTAGTCACTTTAAATAACGGCACTTTAATAATGTTTACATATCCTACATTACTCATCTCATATGTATATACTGCATTCTATACCATCTACTGCATCTTGCCTATGCCGCACATCCATCGCTCATCCATATCTACATATTCATCCCTTTACATTTGTGTGTGTAAGGTAGTCGTTGTGAATTTGTTAGATTATTTGTTAGATATAATCGGAACTAGAAGCATAAACATTTCGCTACACTCGCATTAACTGCTAACCATGTGTATGTGACCAATAAAATGTAATTTGATTTGGATGCCAACTGCCGTTAAACTTCATCAAGAAGTAGAACAACATGGTGCTGCAATTGTGGTGGGATTCAGAGCTTCTGAGTAGTAGCAAGGATCAAGGTCTGTCACGCATGTCTCCTTTGCAGAGGCAGTGCAAATAGCTGAAGCAGTGGATGCCCTGCAGCCTGAGAATGAAGGTGTTAAAGAAGGTTCATTTTGTTGTTTGTATTGCCCAAGGGATAGATTGTACTGGCCAAACGAATAATAATAATTAAAAAAAAAAACATTACAGGGAATACTGACTAACTATGTTCCCCCCTCACAAGGCCCCAGAGCCTGTGTAGGGATCTGAGTACATTTTTGAGTAAGGCTATGCATTTTTGTTGACGTTTTTTTAACATGAGTATGTTTTTCCCCGTTTTCACCCCACTCAGCAGGTGGCGGCAATACACCTCATAGGATGTAGTCTGCCATAAACCCCCACAGAAGAAGATGCAGAAGAAATTTAAAAACAAGTTCGCATCGCAGACATGCGGTTTCAGGGCATATAATCTGCAGTTGCATGCGCTTCTTGTCTTTTGGGTTTGCTGAGCTTTTATTTTGAAGAGCGTTAACCTGATGTAGTGATTTGACGTCAGATCCGCGCAATCCATCACCAACCACTCCACATGTGGAATCATGTCGAAGGCCAGAAGTGCGTAAATACATAAATGTTATTTGACTTTGATAGTTTAAAATTTTTATCAACATTGTAGCTTGGATAATGTGTAACTTATTTTGTTGTTCTGGGTTTTGCAGAACAAAAGCGAGCGAAAATACTTTTCCAAGGAAAACAAAAGGTATGTTTAGCTAGCCTGCTTGCTACTCAGAACGTTAGCCAGATTGTAAAGTTAAAACTTAACAATATGTTATTCACAGTCGAACAATTTGTAATAGATTATATTTTAGAACAGCGCGCTGCAAGCCATAATGTTGAATACAATATAATATAATTTGCATTTCACTTGCGTCGCTGGTGAGTATAGTAGTAATACACAAGAGATGCTAATTGCGGCGACTAGCTAAGTTAGCCTGTTGTAACCACATTGGACACAACAGCCAGGCAGCTGACCCCATTTTGGAGTATACTGTACAACATAGATTGCTACAACTTCAGAGAACCTCAGTTTTTGACAAAAACATAGCAAATGACCTGAGAAATGTCTCTGCAGCCCAATATAATACCTTTGTCCGACTTAGATCGTTGGACTAGTAACTGAAAAGGTTACAGGAACTGTTCCTAGGCCGTCATTGAAAATAAGAATTTGTTCTTAACTGACTTACCTAGTTAAATAAAGGTAAAATAAATAAAAATGACGCACTGTACACATTTTGTATACTGTAACCAACTAGTTATAGCTTAACTAACTATAGTTTAACTACTTATGTTATGTTAACGTCGGTGGCCATATCTCATTGGCGTTTTAATTTCAATTGGAGGGCAAAGATGGACAACAGACTCAAGGAGGGAAAATGCATTCAGAGCTGTCCATTGCACGTCATTCCAAAGAGTATGGAAAACCAGAAGAAGTCCGGAAGAAAAGGGTGAACCATGATATACATTTATTTTTATTACAACTGTTATTTTATGTCATGACAATAGCACAATTCTTCTGGTTTGGCAAATGATTTATAGGTATTTAAAATATGTTGCTCTCTTTGCCATGGTCAGCTTCAGGAGCTCCAAGAAAAGCAGAGGTTGTCAAGAGAACGGGAGCAGATGAAGAGGAGAAGTCTGGACAGTTTTCAGAGAGATATTCTAGAGCGACAAAGAGAGTTTGAGCAGAGGGTAATTTAACTCGTGTAGGTTATAGAAAGAGCAGCTCTCCCAATGCTGTTTTTTACATTAAATGAGAAAGCTTGTCATGAGTGTTTTTGTGTTCTCTGATTGCAGGAAACTGAGATGCAGAGTTTAGAGAAGCATGTCAATTTCGAAAATGAGAATTCAAGAAAGGCGTACTACAGGGAATTCAAAAAGGTAACTTTTCATAATTCGAGTCCAATTGTCTGTGAGTGTGCACAGTAGCACGTGTGTAACAACTTGCAGTATTGCACTTGAGTGATACCCATTTATTTACATTACATTTCTCTACCTGTGTGTAGTGCTTACAAGTTATAGTATAACAATGTGTTGTATTCCTTGTTCTGTATAAAAGGTGGTTGAGGCCTCTGATGTGATTCTGGAGGTTCTGGATGCCCGTGACCCTCTTGGCTGCCGTTGTCCTCAGGTGGAGCAGGCTGTCATTCAGAGCGGCACTGACAAGAAAATAGTCCTTGTGCTTAACAAGATTGGTGAGTGTGTGAGCGATTCATTAATATGCATAGTTTTATACATTAGAAAGCATGGTGCCATATTATCTTTAACTGACAAACATGTCTTTCCACTGTACTCTTAGACCTGGTGTCCAAGGAGATTGTGGAGAAATGGATCAAGTACCTTCGCAATGAATTTCCCACTGTGGCTTTCAAAGCCTCAACGCAACAACAGAACAAGAATTTGGTGAGTCAGACTATTCAGAACGGCATATGTAGAACATGGACAGGATAGTTTACCGAAATCAATTTAAGTTCAATAAAATATTGGTTTTTTTACTGTTAAGCAATAAGGACCTATGTACTAGATAAACTGAATTAACTTTTTTCAGTTAGGATCTAGTAACTATACTTATGTTTTCTATTTGCAGAAGCGAAGCAATGTACCTGTTACCCAGGCCACCGCTGAGCTCCTAGGTAGCAGTGCCTGTGTGGGTGCGGAATGCCTGATGAAACTTTTGGGGAACTACTGCCGCAACCTGGACATTAAGACAGCCATCACTGTTGGTGTGGTTGGTGGGTACATTTTAAATGTACATTTTAGTCATTTAACAGACGCTGTTATCCAGAGCTTCTTCAAATCAAAATGTATTTGTCACATGCGCCGAATACAACCGGTGTAGACCTTACAGTGAAATGCTTACTTAAACCAACAATGCAGTTTTAAGAAAATAACTGCCAAAAAGTAAGAGAATTATAACAAATCCTTAAAGAGCAGCAGTAAATAACAATAGCGGGGCTATATACATGGGGTACCAGTACAGAGTCAATGTGCGGAGGCACCGGTATTGAGGTAATATGTACATGTAGGTAGAGTTATTAAAGTGACTATGCATAGATAATATACAGAGTAGCAGCAGTGTAGAAGGGTGGGGGGTCAATGCAAATAGTCTGGGTAGCCATTTGATTAGCTTATGGCTTAGAGGTAGAAGCTGTTTAGAAGCCTCTTGGACCTAGACTTGGCACTCGGGTACCACTTGCCGTGCGTTAGCGGAGAGAACAGTCTTTGACTAGGCTGGCTGGAGTCTTTGACAAAATATTTAAGGCCTTCTTCTGACACTGCCTGGTATAGAGGTCCTGGATGGCAGGAATCTTGGCCCCGGTGATGTACTGGGCCATACACACTACCCTGTGTAGTAGAGGTTGACCGATTAATTAGGGCCGATTTTCAAGTTTTACCGACCATTTTGAATTCCACCGCACCTTCTCCGCTATGCAATCTGGTTTCAGAGCTAGTCATGGGTGCACCTCAGCCACACTCAAGGTCCTAAACGATATCGTAACCGCCATCGATAAGAAACAATACTGTGCTGCTGTATTCATTGATCTGGCCAAGGCTTTCGACTCTGTCAATCACCACATCCTCATCGGCAGACTCAATAGCCTTGGTTTCTCAAATGATTGCCTCGCCTGGTTCACCAACTACTTCTCTGATAGAGTTCAGTGTGTCAAATCGGATGGCCTGTTGTCCGGGCCTCTGGTAGTCTCTATGGGGGTGCCACAGGGTTCAATTCTTGGGCCAACTCTTTTCTCTGTATACATCACTGATATCGCTCTTGCTGCTTGTGAGTCTCTGATCCACCTCTACACAGATGACACCATTCTGTATACTTCTGGCCCTTCTTTGGACACTGTTAACCTCCCACCTACTCAACAGCCAGTGGAATCCCGTGGCGCGTTATTCAAATACCTTAGAAATGCTATTACTTCAATTTCTCAAACATATGACTATTTTACACCATTTTAAAGACAAGACTCTCGTTAATCTAACCACACTGTCCGATTTCAAAAAGGCTTTACAACGAAAGCAAAACATTAGATTATGTCAGCAGAGTACCCAGCCAGAAATAATCAGACACCCATTTTTCAAGCTAGCATATAATGTCACATAAACCACAGCTAAATGCAGCACTAACCTTTGATCTTCATCAGATGACAATCTTAGGACATTATGTTATACAATGCATGCATGTTTTGTTCAATCAAGTTCATATTTATATCAAAAACCAGCTTTTTACATTAGCATGTGACTAGCATTCCCACCGAACACTTCCGGTGAATTTACTAAATTACTCACGATAAACGTTCACAAAAAAACATAAATATTTTAAGAATTATAGATACAGAACTCCTATATGCACTCGCTATGTCCGATTTTAAAATAGCTTTTCGGTGAAAGCACATTTTGCAATATTCTGAGTAGATAGCCCAGCCATCACGGGCTAGCTATTTAGACACCCAGCAAGTTTAGCACTCACCAAAGTCAGATTTACTGTAAGAAAAATGTTATTACCTTTGCTGTTCTTCGTCAGAATGCACTCCCAGGACTTCTACTTCAATAACAAATGTTGGTTTGGTCCCAAATAATCCATAGTTATATCCAAATAGCGGCGTTTTGTTCGTGCGTTCAAGACACTATCCTAAAGGGTAAATAAGGGTTATGCGCCCGATGCGTTTCGTGACAAAACATTTCTAAATATTCCATTACCGTACTTCGAAGCATGTCAACCGCTGTTTAAAATAAATTTTTATGCCATTTTTCTCGTAAAAAAGCGATAATATTCCGACCGGGAAAGCATGTTTACGTTCAAAGAGAGAGAAAGTAAAAGCATGGGATCCCCTCGTGCACGAGCCTCAGTCTGATGGCCCTCTGATCGACCACCATCCAAACGCGCTAAAGTTTTTCAGCCAGCGGCTGGAATTACATCATTCAGCTTTTTCCCGGGTTCTGAGAGCCTATGGGAGCCGTAGGAAGTGTCACGTTATAGCAAAGATCCTAAATGTTCAATAAACAGAGCCAAGAAGCCCAAGGAATGGTCAGAGGGTACTTCCTGTTTGGAATCTTCTCAGGTTTTTTCCTGCCATATGAGTTCTGTTATACTCAGACACCATTCAAACAGTTTTAGAAACTTTAGGGTGTTTTCTATCCAAAGCCAATAATTATATGCATATTCTAGTTTCTGGGCAGTAGTAATAACCAGATTAAATCGGGTACGTTTTTTATCCGGCCGTGTAAATACTGCCCCTTAGCCCTAACAGGTTAACAGCCCTCCAGACGAGCTTCAATGCCATACAACTCTACTTCCGTGGCCTCCAACTGCTCTTAAATACAAGTAAAACGAAATGCATGCTCTTCAACCGATCGCTGCCCGCACCTGCCTGCCCGTCCAGCATCACTACTCTGGACGGTTCTTACTTAGAATATGTGGACAACTACAAATACCTAGGTGTCTGGTTAGACTGTAAGCTCTCCTTCCAGACTCACATCAAACATCTCCAATCCAAAGTTAAATCTAGAATTGGCTTCCTATTTCGCAACAAAGAATCCTTCACTCATGCTGCCAAACATACCCTTGTAAAGCTGACCATCCTACCGATCCTCAACTTCGGGGATGTCATTTACAAAATAGCCTCTAATACCCTACTCAATAAACTGGATGCAGTCTATCACAGTGCCATCCGTTTTGTCACCAAAGCCCCATATACTACCCACCACTGCGACCTGTACGCTCTCGTTGGCTGGCCCTCGCTTCATTTTCGTCGCCAAACCCACTGGCTCCAGGTCATCTACAAGACCCTGCTAGGTAAAGTCCCCCCTTATCTCAGCTCACTGGTCACCGTAGCAGCACCCACCTGTAGCACACGCTCCAGCAGGTATATCTCACTGGTCACCCCCAAAGCCAATTCCTCCTTTGGCCGTCTCTCCTTCCAGTTCTCTGCTGCCAATGACTGGAACGAACTACAAAAATCTCTGAAACTGGAAACACTTATCTCCCTCACTAGCTTTAAGCACCAACTGTCAGAGCATCTCACAGATCACTGCACCTGTACATAGCCCATCTATAATTTAGCCCAAACAACTACCGCTTCCCCTACTGTATTTATTTTGCTCCTTTGCACCCCATTATTTCTATTTTGCACTTTCTTCCACTACAAATCTACCATTCCAGTGTTTTACTTGCTATATTGTATTTACTTTGTCACCATGGCCTTTTTTGCCTTTACCTCCCTTATCTCACCTCATTTGCTCACATTGTATATAGACTTATTTTTCTACTGTATTATTGACTGTATGTTTGTTTTACTCCATGTGTAGCTCTGTTGTATGTGTCGAACTGCTTTGCTTTATCTTGGCCAGGTCGCAATTGTAAATGAGAACTTGTTCTCAACTTGCCTACCTGGTTAAATAAAGGTGAAATAAAATAAAGTCATGAGTGAACAGCAAGTACAGGAGGGGACTTAGCATGCACCCCTGAGGGGCCCACGTGTTGAGGATCAGCGTGACAGATGTGTTGATATCTACCCTTACCACCTGGGGCCTGCCCATCAGGAAGTCCAGGATCCAGTTGTAGAGGGAGGTGTTTCGTCCCAGGGTCTTTAGGTTAGTGATGAACTTTGAGGGCACTATGGTGTTGATTGCTGAGCTGTAGTATATGAACAGCATTCTTACATAGTTGTTCCTTTTGTCCAGTTGTGAAAGGGCATTGTGGAGTGCAATATAGATTGCATCATCTGTGGATCTGTTGGTGCAGTATGCAAATTGGAGTGGGTCTAGGGTTTTTGGGATAATGGTGTTTATGTGAGCCATGACCAGCCTTTTAAGCATTTCATGGCTACAGACGTGAGTGCTATGGGTCGGTAGTCATTTAGGCAGGCTAACTTCATGTTCTTGGGCACAGGGACTATGGTGGTCTGCTAGAAAAATGCAGGTATTACAGACTCAGACAGGGAGAGGTTGAAAATGTCAGTGAAGACACTTGCCAGTTGGTCTGCGCATGCTCGGCGTACAATTTCGAAGGATCATTGCCACGTCATTCCAGACTTTTCAAGCTGGGCAAAGGTTTGAAGTTATGCAATATTTTGGATGGTTTTCTTTTTTGCAGGCTTTCCCAATGTTGGAAAGAGTAGTCTGATAAACAGTTTGAAGCGGGCACGTGCATGCAATGTTGGAGCCACACCTGGTGTAACCAAGTAAGTATAAAACTTTTGGCTTTATTTATGGCTAGGCCTACATGTTCTTCCCTTGCTTGACTAACCTGTGATGGCTTTTAGGTGCCTTCAGGAAATACACTTGGACAAGCACATCAAGCTTTTAGATTGTCCTGGCATTGTAATGGCAACCTCGACGACTGACGCGGCCATGATCCTTCGGAATTGTGTAAAGATTGAGCAGCTTGTAGACCCTCTACCTCCAGTCGAAGCCATCTTAAGACGCTGCAATAAGACACAGGTATCCAAAGATTATTTTAAAGGCACATTCACTGCAATGATGTGACAAATTTCGTCCATGTCATATTATTTCATTTAATTTTTCAATAGATCATGGAACACTATGGTGTTCCAGACTTCCACACAGCTCTCGAGTTCCTGGCTTTGTTGGCGCACCGACAGGGCAAGTTGAGGAAGGGAGGAGTGCCTGATAATGACAAGGCGGCAAAGAGTGTCCTAATGGACTGGACAGGGTGGGTGCAAACTGCAAAAACATTTATTACATCTGAGGTTTTCAAAGCAACACCGTCCCTACCTAATAATGTCCCATTCTGTTTAATTTACGGTCATGTAGGGGTAGGATCAGCTACTTTACACACCCTCCGGAGACGCACACTCTTCCCACTCATATCAGTGCTGAGATTGTGGCAGAGATGGGCAAAGCTTTCGACTGGGAGGAACTAGAGAAGGGAAACCAGGAAGTGCTAGCTGGTAGGATACACACACACATTTGACAGTTACCTAGTAATTGAAAAGTATGTTTGGATAAAAAGAGTGTTTGTGCTAAATGTTTGTTTTTCTTGTAGTGTCGTCTTGCACTGATGTCCAAATGGGTTTCTGCATGGCAACTGCTGGGATGACTCAGGGTGGTCAAGAAGAACCACCTTGTGACCTGGAAATGGAAGGTGGAGCTTTGGATGAGGTTGAGTCCAAGGATGAAACTGAATCCATGGATGATGATCAGGACCCTGAGGTATTGCAGTGCTTTTACTTGACAAGTTAAACGGATTCTGTGGTACTTTTTAGACATTTTTAACTCTTGTGTGGTGATCATGTTTTTGTTATTCACCTAATGTTCGTGGGTCTGGTGGACCCACTACATTAATGGGTTTTTAAAACAGTGCTGTTATCATTTATGTAAAAATACTTTAAAAAATACTGTTGACTTATCGATTACAAGCAATATAGACAGCATACATGGTTAATATTTACCTCTGCTAGATCACATTTATCACTAAAAGCGCAATTAATTTTTTTATTGATCAAATGTTATTTTTGTAAACAAATCAATTATAATCCAGACATGGGTAGAAAAATCATGTTTATCTTGAACAATTATAAATCAAACAAGGTTTTCATCACTTGATGTTTATTGGTTTGAACTGAACAGTTTGGAAGGACAAATTTTACATACTGTATTTTATGGAAATGATAAATGAGCCCAATTGAACACACATTAAGGTTGGTCTACACACCACATGAGGGACAGAGTTCTACTGTGTGTGTGTGTGTTGCAAATGTATTTCTTGCACTTGATGCATGTGTACTTTGTCTTCCTGTCCTTCTTGGGTTCACACACATCACAGTGCTTCTTCTTGTTACTACCAGCTGCAACCTAGAATGATGAAAACACTTAGTTCAGGAATTTTACTAACGTCTCACACACTCACTCACATATATAGTTACAGCAGGCCAAGGTAGGAGAGTCAGACACACACATTCAACAACCTCACTCACACTTACTTCCGGTATTGGCTTTGTTGGTTCTGTGAGACGGACTGATGGGTGACAAGCATCCTCCTCCTGAATCCCCCTCACGATGGCTGCATAAGCTAGGGTCCTTGATCTGCTGCCGCCTCTGGATTTGAGGTCTTGCCAATGCCTTGCCCAGCTCCTCTAGAAAGAGCCGTCTCCTCTGGAGCTTCCCTCTGTTCCAATCTGGGTTCAACGCCATCCAGATGACAAACGTGTTCTACGCCAAGATGTTGAAGAATATCACAGCTGTAGCCAGTCACCATCTTGTCTAAATTGTCCTCCCCTCCTTTTGTGGCATTGTAATCCATTATGATTTGTGGTTTTTGATGTTCCTGGCCACAGATTCTCCCATCCCTATGCAGCGTACTCATGAGTACCACCTTTTTGCCTGCCTTTGGCACGTAGGAGACTAGGGACGTGTCGGCCGTGAACACCAACTTAGAGGAATTGATAGGCCTGTTCTGTGTATTCAACAGCTGAGGTGGAAGCTTTGGCTTGTTTTTTTTCATACTGTTCCTACCATCGTCAGGTGCTCCAGTCCCAGCTTGTGCGAAGTAAAAAAATAAAAATAAAAAGTTTGCGAATGTGATGTTGTGACCACGGAGTCGCTGTGTCAGTTTCAGGACAACCTGCATCCCCTGATTCTTCTCAGGGGCTCCTCTGTCTGGCTTCCTTGTTTACACTTGCATGTTCCACGCATATGATGAAGCAGCATCATTGGCAGCCCGGATCTTGATTCCATATTTTGTGGGTTTATACAGTATGTACTGCCTGAAGGGGCAGCGGCCCCTAAATGGCATAAGCTGCTCATCAACAGTAACGTTGGGCTCAGGGTTGTAAAACAAGGGAAGGCGGTCCACTCACTTGTCCCACACTAACCTGATTGCAGCTAGCTTGTCTCTCTGCCGCGAGTTGGTCTGGTGTCTCGGATAATAAGCGGATAATCCTGGAAATAATGTGGACGTTTTCCAGAGACATCGTTGCACTGAAAAGTTCTCTGCCAGTTTCTGCATCACACAGGGATTCTCCATTGTATCTGAAAACACCAGCAAGGATATGAACCCCAAAGTATGGATGTAAATGAGTTGGGTCCATCTCCTTTCGTCTCTCTCCAAAAACACGCCTTCTCTCCAAATTAGTGCAGTCCAGAATGGTTTTCTGGATGGTGTCTGGGATGACCAGTTCAAAATACTTTATATCCTGCACATAAGTAACCGCCATCTGCGTCGGCCCTGGTTGCATCCTTATCACATTGGCAGCCATGCGGGGTGTCTCATTACTTGGGTAAGAAGACCATTCAGTTTCAAATTTTTTTTGACAACCATATTTCTCCTACTGGGTCAATCTCAACCTCTTCTTTCAAATCACTGTCAGACTCTGAATTGACAGAGACATGATCCTCAAATTCTGAAAATTCTTTGTTTTCCAACGTGTCTTCTCTCTGCAAAAAAATATTTCTAATGCTCTCTGAGCAGAGATTATTTTTGCCATACTGATTGATTGTGGTAAGGAGCCACACATGCAAAGCTATTTGTTGTGTCCCTCCCCTAATGTATACCTGGCTGGGTTAGGGTGTGGGAAAATACAGCTTTTTTACAATGTGTTGTAATAACATTTTGCAGGTTTCCGCAAGACATGAGTTTCACACACTACAAAGGGTAAAGAGTGTGAGAAAAGCGGGAGACAGACAGGTTATTGGTGCTATGTTGAAACAGCAGGCCCAGGGAGGAGGAAGGCAAACCATTTTGAATAAGTTTTACTTGTTTTCACCAACACACACTTTTTATTAACCTCTGGTCCAGTGGACTCTTAACACCACATACAGTACCAGTCAAAAGTTTGGACACGCCTACTCATTCAAGGGTTTTTCTTTATTTTTACTATTTTCTACATTGTAGAATAATAGTGAAGACATCAAAACTATGAAATAACACATGGAATCATGTAGTAACCAAAAAAGTGTTAAACAAATCAAAATATATTTTATGGTCATCAAAGTAGCCACCCTTTACCTTGATGACAGCTTTGCACACTCTTGGCATTCTCTCAACCAGCTTCACCTGGAATGCTTTTTCAACAGTCTTGAAGGAGTTCCCACATATGCTGAGCACTTGTTGGCTGCTTTTCCTTCACTCTGCGGTCCAACTCATCCCAAACCATCTCAATTGGGTTGAGGTCGGGTGACTGTGGAGGCCAGGTCATCTGATGCAGCACTCCATCACTCTCCTTCTTGGTCAAATAGCCCTTACACAGCCTGGAGATGTGTTTGGTCATTATCCTGTTGAAAAATAAATGATAGTCCCACTAAGCGCAAACCAGATGAGATGGTGAATTGCTGGAGAATGCTGGGGTAGCCATGCTGGCTAAGTGTGCCTTGAATTCTAAATAAATCAGTGTCACCAGCAAAGCACCATCACACCACCACCACCATGCTTCACGGTGGGAACAACACATGCGGAGATCATCCGTTCACCGACTCAGCGTCTCAAAGACAGTGGTTGGAACCAAAATCTAATTTTGACAGATTTCCACCGGTCTAATGTCCATTGCTCGTGTTTCTTAGCCCAAGCACGTCTCTTCTTCTTTTAAGTGGCCTTTAGTAGTGGTTTCTTTGCAGCAGTTTGACCATGAAGGCCTGACTCTCACAGTCTCCTCTGAACAGTTGATGTTGAGATGTCTGTTACTTTACTCTGAAGCATTTATTTGGGCTGCAATTTCTGAGGCTGGTAACTAATGAACTGCAGCAGAGAACTCTGGTCTGCCTTTCATGTGGCGATCCTCATGAGAGCCAGTTTCATCATAGCACTTGATGGTTTTTGCGACTGCACTTGAATAAACTTGAAGTTTTCTGTTTTGACTGAACTTCATGTCTTAAAGTAATGATGGACTGTTGTTTCTCTTTGCTTATTTGAGCTGTTTTTAATATGGATTTGGTATTTTACCAAATAGGGTTATCTTCTGTATACCACCCCTACCTTGTCACAACTGATTGGCTCAAATGCATGCAGAAGGAAAGAAATTCCACAAATGTCTTTTTAACAAGGAACACCTGTTAACCTCTCATTTTTCAAGCTAGCATATAATGTCACATAAATCCAAACCACAGCTAAATGCAGCACTAACCTTTTGATCTTCATCAGATGACAATCCTAGGACATTGTTATACAATACATGCATGTTTTGTTCAATCAAGTTCATATTTGTATCAAAACCAGCTTTTTACATTAGCATGTGACGTTCAGAACTAGCATACCCACCGCAAACTTCCGGTGAATTTACTAAATTACTCACGATAAACGTTCACAAAAAACATAACAATTATTTTAAGAATTATAGATACAGAACTCCTTTATGCACTCGCTGTCTGATTTTAAAATAGCTTTTTGGTGAAAGCACATTTTGCAATATTCTGAGTAGATAGCCCAGCCATCACGGGCTAGCTATTTAGACACCCACCAAGTTTAGCCCTCACCAAAGTCAGATTTACTATAAGAAAAATGTTATTACCTTTGCTGTTCTTCGTCAGAATGCACTCCCAGGACTTCTACTTCAATAACAAATGTTGGTTTGGTTCAAAATAATCCATAGTTATGTTCAAATATCCTCTGTTTTATTCGTGCGTTCAAGACACTATCCGAAGGGTAAATAAGGGTGACGCGCCCGACGCGTTTCGTGACAAAGAAATTCTAAATATTCCATTACCGTACTTCGAAGCATGTCAACCGCTGTTTAAAATCAATTTTTATGCGATTTTTCTCGTGAAAAAGCGATAATATTCCGACCGGGAGTCGTTGTTTTAGTTCAAAGACAGAGAAAATAAAAACATGGGGTCGCCTCGTGCACGCGCCTCAGTCTCATTGTCCTCTGATAGACCACTTACCAAAGGCGCTAATGTTTTTCAGCCAGGGGCTGCAAAGACATCATTCAGCTTTTTCCCGGGTTCTGAGAGCCTATGGGAGCCGTAGGAAGTGTCACGTTACAGCAAAGATCCTCAGTTTTCAATAAAGAGAGTCAAGAAGCCCAAGAAATTGTCAGACAGGCCACTTCCTGTAAGGAATCTTCTCAGGTTTTTGCCTGCCATATGAGTTCTGTTATACTCACAGACACCATTCAAACAGTTTTAGAAACTTTAGGGTGTTTTCTATCCAAAGCCAATAATTATATGCATATTCTAGTTTCTGGGCAGTAGTAATAACCAGATTAAATTGGGTACGTTTTTTATCCGGCCGTGCAAATACTGCCCCCTACCCCCAACATGTTAATTGAAATGCATTCCAGGTGACTACCTCATGAAGCTGGTTGAGAGAATGCCAAGAGTGTGCAAAGCTGTCATCAAGGCAATGGGTGGTAACTTTGAAGAATCTAAAATATGTTTTCATTTTCGTTACTACATGATACCCAATGTGCTATTTCATAGTTTTTAATCTCTTGACTATTATTCTGCAATGTAGAAAATAGTAAAAATAAAGAACCCCTGGAATGAGTAGGTGCAACTTTTGACTGGTACTGTATGTAATATGCACTCAATCAATTTATTTCACATGTTCTTCACAGCAAATGAGCCAAGGCCAATGTGTCTCGGGTTGAAAAATAATTAATTGTATCATTTTTCTTTTAGTAAACATTGAAAATGGGTCCCACAGACCCGAACACCAGGCAAGGGTTAAAGTAGCATTTGAGCCGAAAGTCATATGCCGATATGTGCACCACATCATTGCTCTCTCTCGCTCTGCTGTGGGTGCATCATGTGCATCTTGCTTGCTGTCACTCATATGGCGAGGGGCTGAAACTCATTGGCTAATTGAACAATTGAGGGAAAATGTATGGCCCATCACAGCTTCCAGAAAATCACTAGCTTTCAAATGAGGGATTTCGTGGCCAATTGAGGTAAAACAGTAATTCTGCTCATAGATTATGCATGTATGAAGTTGAGAATGACACAAATATTAATTTCCACAGTCTTTAGATATTTTTGTCAGATGTTACTATGGAATACTGAAGTATAATTAAAATCATTTCATAAGTGTCAGGCTTTTATTGACAATTACATGAAGTTGACGCAAAGAGTCAATATTTGCAGTGCTGACCCTTCTTTTTCAAGACCTCTGCAATCCGCCCTGGCATGCTGTCAATTCACTTCTGGGTCACATCCTGACTGATGGCAGCCCATTCTTGCATAATCAATGCTTGGAGTTTGTCAGAATTTGTGGGTTTTTGTTTGTCCGCCTGCCTCTTGAGGATTGACCACAAGTTCTCAATGGGATTAAGGTCTGGGGAGTTTCCTGGCCATGGACCCAAAATATCGATGTTTTGTTCCCCGAGCCACTTAGTTATCACTTTTGCCTTATGGCAAGGTGCTCCATCATGCTGGAAAAGGCATTGTTCGTCACCAAACTGTTCCTGGATTGTTGGGAGAAGTTGCTCTCGACGGATGTGTTGGTACCACTCTTTATTCATGACTGTGATCTTAGGCAGAATTGTGAGTGAGCCCAATCCCTTAGCTGAGAAGCAACCCCACACATGAATGGTCTCAGGATGCTTTACTGTTGGCATGACACAGGACTGATGGTAGCGCTCACCTTGTCTTCTCCGGACAAGCTTTTTTTCCGGATGCCCCAAACAATCTAAAAAGGGGATTCGGAGAAAATGACTACCACAGTTCTCAGTAGTCCAATCCCTGTACCTTTTGCAGAATATCAGTCTGTCCCTGATGTTTTTCCTGGAGAGAAGTGGCTTCTTTGCTGCCCGTCTTTACACCAGGCCATCCTCCAAAAGTCTTCGCCTCACTGTGCGTGCAGATGCACTCACACCTGCCTGCTGCCATTCCTGAGCAAGCTCTGTACTGGTGGTGCCCCGATCCCGCAGCTGAATCAAGTTTAGGAGACGGTCCTGGCGCTTGCTGGACTTTTTTGGGCGCCCTGAAGCCTTCACAACAATTGAACCGTTCTCCTTGAATTTCTTGATGATCCAATAATTGCTTTATTTAGGTGCAATCTTACTGGCATCAATATCCTTTCCTGTGAGGCCCTTTTTTGTGCAAAGCAATGACGACGGCATGTGTTTCCTTGCAGGTAACCATGATTGACAGAAGAACAATGATTCCAAGTACCACCCTCCTTTTGAAGCTTCCAGTCTGTTATTCAAACTCAATCAGCATGACAGAGTGATCTTCAGCCTTGTCCTCATCGACACTCACACCTGTGTTAACGAGAGAATTACTGACATGATGTCAGCTGGTCCTTTTGTGGCAGGGCTGAAATGCAGTGGGAAATGTTTTTTTGCGGGGGATTCAGTTCATTTGCATGGCAAAGAGGGACTTTGCAATTCATCTGATCACTCTTCCTAACATTCTGGAGTATATGCATATTGCCATCATACAAACTGAGGCAGCAGACTTTGAAAATTAATATTTGTGTAATTGTCAACTTTTTGCCACGACTGAACACATTGACACATCCATCCCAAAGCTGGGGGGGGGGGGGTGTATATATATATTTTTTCAACTTAGTAGTTGCCAAAGTCCCTGAGGCAACTCCCCATTTTCATGCCTACTGAACACAACCCAGATGATACCACTTTTACAGTGGTATTATGACTTGTGCTGGGTTCCACTTAAATGCAATTCATCAAAGGACTTTCATCTTAAAACGTGTACAAAACATTTGAGAACACCTGCTCTTTCCATGACATACTGACCAGGTGAATCCAATATTAGGATCGTGGTGTCAGTGTTTTGTAAATGTTGTCTATTTTATTTAACACTAGTTTGGACCTATGACTGTGGAGATAAAAGCACCAAGGGCAAAGACTGGTGGTTCAGTTGATGCTGCTGCCCCCAGGACCCTCGATTTAAAGGATATCTGGAATGTAGACCCTCTTCAGCAGGGCCAAGCACTCGTGGCTGCTGGGAAGAAGAGGAAGAAGCAACAGAAAAGATCTGGTATGTCTTATGTTTTAACATGAAAAATTTGTTGTATAAATCCTTGGTTTGTAGATAACTTGACAACTATATTTTGTTACATTGAGGTTTTTAACTTGGATATGGTTTAGGTGTTTTTGGTCTACCATTACTTCTGTAATTGATAGGTTGATCTGTGAGTTTATACAATTTCTCCATTCTCGCTATTTTCTTTCAGACAAAATTGCTACCAAACTCTCAGACAGCCTGACGACGGCGATGAACTTTGCATTTTCAGATATATGAAAAATAAAAGGTAATTTAAGACAGGGTGTTTTGTTTTTTATTTAGTTCTGTTCAGTCAATATCATCAACCTTATTCACAACATCCCCTAGTGGTAGGCATTATGTGCAATAAAGTATATCAGCATTTACATGTCAAGACTGAGGGTGTGTTGTACCAACATGGATTAACTCTTAAACTGGGTTTAATTAAGGTTTATTTATTAATCTTGTTGCACCAAACTTGAATCCTATTTTTAAATGAATCCCACTTAAACTTATTTAAGAAGGATTAGATTACATTTTGACTTTAAACCAGGATAAAATGTAATATTGTTGCTCCATTGTTTTAAAAACAATTTTACTAATGTTAAATTAGTAAAATCTGAACTACCATTGGAGGTTTAAATTCAGCAAATATTAGTGTATGTGCTTTATTTTTGGTGTGATTAACAATTGTATCTCTTGTGGTTTATGTTTGTTAAGTTAGCTGGCTAGTTGAGTTTATTTGACAAAAAAGTGCAATTAATTTCATCCTTAGCCTGAAGTGAAAACTCACTTTCCTAACAAGCAATGACCAGTGCTGGTTTCTTTCCATAGAATTATAACATATTGCTATGGTGAATCCATTATGACACGTGTCACTAATCATAGTTTAGAGATTTAGCCTTAGATTAACAAATCTAGTTTTTACAATTAAGCAGTTCAATTAGAAACCTAGATTTAGAAAGTCTAGATTAGGTCAAATCTAATATTTATTTAAATTACATATTTGTAGCCATGTGAACTGGAACCTCAGTGGCAAATCTAAAGTTGGTCTCTAAGGTCATGCATTTGGTCGTAATATTTCGACACACCTTTACTTGGCAATACTTTCTTCATTCTCGATTTGGAAGGAACCGGTGTCTTAACTCCGTTTTGTAGTTGCAGGTTGGATTCCGATAACGAAGGAATACTCAGAATCATATTAAATCCACTTTTTGCACCGATTGAGAAATTGTTGTTTGGGTCACTGTGACGCGCTGTCTTCCTCCTTCTAAACTCAGCAAAAAAAGAAATGTCCTCTTACTGTCAACTGCGTCTATTTTCGGCAAACTTAACGTGTAAATATTTGTATGAGCATAACAAGATTCAACAACAAACATAAACTGAAGAAATTCCACAGACGTGACTAACAGAAATGGAATAATGTGTCCCTGAACAAAGGGGGGGATCAAAATCAAAAATAACAGTCAGTATCTGGTGTGGCCACCAGCTGCATTAAGTACTGCAGTGCATATCCTCATGGACTGCACCAGATTTGCCAGTTCCTGCTGTGAGATGTTACCCCATTCTTCTACCAAGGCACCTGCAAGTTCCCGGACATTTCTGGGGGGAATGGCCTTAGCCCACACACACTGATCAAACAGGTCCCAGACGTACTCAATGGAATTGAGATCCGGGCTCTTTGCTGGCCATGGCAGAACACTGACATTCCTGTCTTGCAGGAAATCACACACAGAACGAGCAGTATGGCTGGTGGAATTGTCATGCTGGAGGGTCATGTTTCATGAGGGAGGAGGATGTCTTCCCTGTAACGCACAGCATTGAGATTGCCTGCAATGATAACAAGCTTAGTCCGATGAAGCTGTGACACACCGTCCCAGACCATGACGGACCCTCCGCCTCCAAATCAGTCCCGCTCCAGAGTACAGGCCTCGGTGTAACGCTCATTCCTTCGACGATAAACGCGAATCAGACCATCACCCCTGGTGAGACAAAACCGCGACTCGTCAGTGAAGAGCACTTTTTGCCAGTCCTGTCTGGTCCAGTTACTTGGGTTTGTGCCCATAGGCGACGTTGTTGCCGGTGATGTCTGGTGAGGACCTCCCTTACAACAGGCCTAGAAGCCCTGTCCAGCCTCTCTCAGCCTATTGCGGACAGTCTGAGCACTGATGGAGGGATTGTGCGTTCCTGGTGTAACTCAGGCAGTTGCTGTTGCCATCCTGCACCTGTCCCGCTGGTGTGATGTTCGGCTGTATCGATCCTGTGCAGGTGTTACACGTGGTCTGCCACTGCGAGGACGTTCAGCTGTCCGTCCTGTCTCCCTGTAGCACTGTCTTAGGCGTCTCACAGTACGGACATTGCAGTTTATTGCCCTGGCCACATCTGCAGTCCTCATGCCTCATTGCAGCATGCTTAAGGCACGTTCAAGCAGATGAGCAGGGACTCTTGGCATCTTTCTTTTGGTGTTTTTCATAGTCAGTAGAAAGGCCTCTTTAGTGTCCTAAGTTTTCAGAACTGTGACCTTTATTGCCTACCGTCTAGTGTTTAAACCCTTTACAATGAAGATCTGTGAAGTTATTTGGATTTTTACCTATTGTCTTTGAAAGACAGGGTCCTGGAAAAGGGACATTTCTTTTTTTGCTGAGTTTAGTTATTGTAGATGTATAGAGGGAAATTGTGCTTTTTAAACTAAATATGTTGCGAAAGGTATTTTGTTGAAAGTGGTCTAAAAGTTGTCACTTTCATCATGATTTTCAAATGGTTTGTGTAAGAATTTAACAAGCATATGAAACATCCTTCCTCCCAATAAAATTCCTATGTGAGAATTGAGAGGTACCAAAAATATTTCTTTGCTATGCTGGCATGGAATTGCCCAAATGTACGATATGCTCTGGCTTTTGTATGCCCTGATTGTATACCTCAACCTAAGATAAAAAGCACTGCAATTTAGAATAATGAACAAAATTATATTTCCAACACCTCGATGAACCAGCAGAGTAAGTTGAAATGGGATTTTGTTCAACATTCTGACTTGCTGGGCTCCTTATTGTAGACGCAAGATAGGTAGCAGCTGTCTGTCTGAGGAGAATCGGACTACACTGCATGCACAATTGTTAGGCAAATTGTATTCCTCAGGATTAATTTTATTGTTGAACACAATGCTCTGTCAATCCAAAATGTTATTGAACCTCAAACCTGAATGTTTTACAAAGGAAAAGTGAGTTTTGTCTTTCTCAGGGAAATGTGTGCACAATTATTAGGCAACTATTAGTGTGCAGAATTATTAGGCAACTAAATTACAAAAATAATTTCTCTCAACTCACTTGTTTATTCTCAATTTTTAGAGTAAGTGTAACAGATAAGTAACACAAAATGACAATTATATAATATTTTTGCCCTTTCAAAAATATTCAGTGACCAATATAGCCACCCTTATTTTCAATAACTGCCATGAGCCTTCCATCCATGGAGTCTGTCATTTTCTTGATCTGTTCGCGATCAATTTTCGCTGAAGCAGCAACCACAGCCTCCCAAATGCTGTTCAAAAAGGTGTATTGTCTTCCATCACTGTAAATCTCACATTTTAGAAGGGCCCACACGTTCTCAATAGGATTTAAGTTGGGTGAGGAAGGGGGCCAGGTCATTATTCAGGCATCTTTGAGGCCCTTGCTGGCTAGCCAAGCAGTGGAGTACTTGGATGCATGTGATGGAGCATTGTCCTGCATAAAGATCATGGCCTTCTAGAATGCTGAGGACTTCTTCCTGTACCACTGTTTGATGAAAGAATATTCCAGAAACTGGCAGTAGGTTTGGGAGTTGAGTTTCAGTCCATCTTCAACCCGAAAAGGTCCAACTACCTCATCCTCAACGATAGCAGCCCATACCAGTACCCCTCCTTCACCTTGCTGGCACCTGACTCAAAGTGGTGCCCTGTGTCCATTACTGATCCAGCCACGGGCCCATCCATTTGGTCCATCAAGAGTCACTTTCATTTCATCTGTCCATAAAACCTTTGAAAAATCTGTCTTCAGGTATTTCTTTGCCCAATCTTGATGCTTCAACTTGTGAATCTTATTCAGTGGTGGTCTTGTTTCAGTCTTCTTGACCTTGGCCATGTCTCTGAGCACTTAACACCTTGTACTTTTTAAAACTCCAGGTAGGTTGCAGTTCTTGAATACGGTGGCACTGGAAGATAATGGGTTCCTGGTAGTTTGACGTTTAATTCTTCTCAAGTCTTTTGCAGTTAATTTGCGCCTTTTCTTCCCCATGCGTTTTTTGAGCCCCAGTTGACTATTCGCACCAAAACGTTTGATTGTCCGGTGGTGACGCCTCAATAGTTTAGCTATTTAAAGAGTGTCGCATCCGTCTGAAAGGCATTTTACATTTTTGGCTTTTCAGTGTCAGTTAAAAAAAAAAAAAATGTGGGTCCATTTTTACCTGAGGTAATGAGGCTGCCTAATAATTATGCACACCTTGGTATAAGGTGTTATTCACTTTCGCCACATCCTCCCTTATTACACAAATACATATCACCTGAAAATGATTAAATCCAATAAGCATTCAACTTTATATGGTTTGGAGTTAGAAAATGTGAATAGAAATAATATCAGAATACTCACTTGCCTAATAATTGTGCACGCAGTGTATATATGGCCATAATCTCATCGCAGTAAGAAGTCAACATTTTCACCTCCAGCTAATGCTGATGGGTATTCTACAAAGCTGATTCAATGAGTTAGCCAGCCAACGTCCACATTTTATTAAATATTTGTGTGTGTGCTAAAGTTTGAAATGGGCATGGCCTAACTGATTCAACAATCCAAAACACAAAATGTATAATCATATAATCAATAGTTATTTCTGGTTGTTTATTAAAGTTAGCTGGCTAACTCATTGATCCTACTTTGTAGTATACCCCTCTGTAAGGTTTCATATGGTTAGTTATCTAAATCTCTTTCTGTCCAATGAGGTAACTTTTTGGCTCCAGATACTTGCCCGCAGAGGCAAAAGCTCAGAACTGGCCATGCCAATAACTATTAGAATTAGGAGTTCACTGTGGAGTGATGTGTATTCTGGTGTTTTTGGAGACCTCTTTTGGCCTTGAATGCTTTTTTTGTTGCACGATTTACCAGAAACCCCAGCTCTCATTGGTAGTCAACGCTGGGATGACATAGCATCAACATCTGCTCTGGCTGTGGGAGATTTGAGACAGATCTTTACTCAATTGGATTTGCTCCTCTGAATCCTCTCTCTTCCTTCCTCTCTGGCCTCAAAGGTAATTGAGGAGAGGCGAGAAGGAAAGTTGATACAAAATGCGTCATCGGACAAATTTCGTTAACAGGGTGGAATACTAACGAATTGACACTCCTCGACCACATCAGTTTCCGGGTCACGGCGGAGCGAGGCAATGGAGCGGGCGGACAACGGACTTTTTCCCAAATGAGAATAGGCAAGAAAAAGTGGATGTGATTGAAAAGGAGATGAATCAATTCCATTTACAATGTCTTCAGAACAGGTGAAATGTAATTATGGGTATAGTTATGATTGTTGTTATTTTAATGTTAGGTACATCCGGAGCCATATGGGCCAACTTTTAGAATTTTGATATTGTTCTAATTCTAGAAATTCAGTTAAAGCATTGTTTAAATATTCTCAATGTAATGTTAACATGGCTGCCATAGAATGTTGTAGTGTCATGTAAATGCATTATAATGCTCATTTTAAACATTGTTTTATAGTATGTTTTAAAAATATTCTCCATGTAATCTATGGCGGCGGTTTGTATGGAGTTCTCCTGTACCGTCCAGTAATGGACACCAAGAATCTATGCTTATTTCACATTATCTGGTGTATTGTCTGTAGCTACTTGTATAAAGCTATCCCAGGAACTCCAGCCATCCCAGATTGAGGACATCTCCCAAGTGCAATTGCCTGGAGATGGCCAGTGACCTTGACAGGTAGTGCTGCAGTCAGGGACTGTACAGATGACTGAGCAGGATGGAAGGAGACACTGTCACAAAGCCTATAACATGGACAACTGTTCTACTATTTATAGTCCAGCAGACAGTTCTAAATTCAGACTGCGAAATACTTTAATGCAGACTCCTGCACCTTAAAACACAAGTGCTGCCATTTCACCTCTGCACTATTACATTAATTCTTTAACATGTACAGTACCATTCAAAAGTTGACACACCTACTCATTCAAGGGTTTTTCTTAATTTTTTACTTTTTTCTACATTGTAGAATAATAGTGAAGACATAACATGGAATCATGCAGTAACCATAAAAGTGTTAAACAAATCAATATATTTTATATTTGAGATTCTTCAAAGTAGCCACCCTTTGCCTTGACAGCTTTGTGCTCTTGGCATTCTCTCAACTAGATTCATGAGGTAGTCAACCGGAATACAAGCGTCCCACCTACTCAACAGCCAGTGTAATCCCGTGGCGCGATATTCAAATACCTTAGAAATGCTATTACTTCAATTTCTCAAACATATTACTATTGTACACCATTTTAAAGGCAAGACTCTCATTAATCTAACCACACTGTCCGATTTCAAAAAGGCTTTACAACGAAAGCAAAACATTAGATTATGTCAGCAGAGTACCCAGCCAGAAATAATCAGACACCCATTTTTCAAGCTAGCATATAATGTCACAAAAACCAAAACCACAGCTATATGCAGCACTAACCTTTGATGATCTTCATCAGATGACACTCATAGGACATTGTTATACAATACATGCATGTTTTGTTCAATCAAGTTCATATTTATATCAAAAACCAGCTTTTTACATTAGCATGTGACGTTCAGAACTAGCATATCCCCCGCAAACTTCCGGTGAATTTACTAAATTACTCACGATAAACGTTCACAAAAAACATAATTATTTTAAGAATTATAGATACAGAACTCCTTTATGCACTCGCTATGTCCGATTTTAAAATAGCTTTTCGGTGAAAGCACATTTTGCAATATTCTGAGAGTTAGCCCGGCCATCACAGGCTAGCTATTTTGACACCCACCAAGTGTGGTACTCACCAAACTCAGAATTACTATTAGAAAAATTGGATTACCTTTTGCTGTTCTTCGTCAGAATGCACTCCCAGGACTTCTACTTCAATAACAAATGTTGGTTTGGTTCCAAATAATCCATAGTTATATCCAAATAGCGGCGTTTTGTTCATGCGTTCAAGACACTATCCGAAGGGTGACGCGCCCGACTCTTTTCGTGACAAAAAATTTCAAAATATTCCATTACCGTACTTCGAAGCATGTCAAACGCTGTTTAAAATCAATTTTTATGCTATTTTTCTCGTAACAAAGCGATAATATTCCGACCGGGAATCGTTGTTTTCGTTCAAAGAGAGAGAAAGTAAACATGGTGTCGGCTCGTGCACGCGCCTCCAGTCTCATTGTCCTCAGATCGACCACTATCCAAATGCGCTACTGTTTTTCAGCCATGGCCTGCAAAGTCACCATTCATCGTTCTGGCGCCTTCTGAGAGCCTATGGGAGCGTTAGAAAATGTCACGTTATGCCAGAGATCCCCTGTTTTGGTTAGAGATGATCAAGAAGGCCAAGAAATAGTCAGAGAGAGCGCTTCCTGTTTGGAATTTTCTCAGGTTTTGGCCTGCCAAATGAGTTCTGTTATACTCACAGACATAATTATATGCATATTCTAGTTACTGGGCAGGAGTAGTAACTAGATTAAATCAGGTACGTTTTTTATCCGGCCGTGCAAATACTGCCCCCTATCCCCAACAGGTTAACAGGAGTCCCTGTTAATTGTATTTCTTTCTTTCCTTAACTTCTCTAGGGTGGGGGCAGTATTTTGACGTCCGGATGAAAGGCCTGCCCAAATTAAACTGCCTGCTACTCAGGCTCAGAAGGTAGGATATGCATATTATTAGTAGATTTGGATAGAAAACACTCTGAAGTTTCTAAAACTGTTTGAATGATGTCTGTAAGTATAACAGAACTCATATGGCAGGCAAAAACCTGAGAAAAATCCAACCAGGAAGTGTGGAAATCTGAGGTTTGTCATTTTTCAAGTGATTGCCTATACAGTATACAATGACCTACGGCTTCCACTAGTTGTCAACAGTCTTTAGAACGTTGTTTCATGCTTCTACTGTGAATATGAATAGAATAAGAGCTCCTGGAAGTAGATGAGTGAGAAAATGACATGAGTTCAGAGACGCGTGCTCACGTGAGAGTTAGCTGTGTTCCGTTTCTTTTCTGAAGACATTGGAATTGTCCGGTTGGAATATTACTGAAGATTTATGTTAAAAACGTCCTAAAGATTGATGCTATATATCGTTTGACATATTTCTACGAACGTAAATATAACTTTTTTTGACTTTTCGTCGTGACATTTTACTCGCGCTTCCTGCATTTGGAGTAGTGGACTGAACGCGTGAACAAAAAGGAGGTATTTGGACATAAATGATGGACTTTATTGAACAAAACAAACATTTATTGTGGACCTGGGATTCCTGAGAGTGCATTCTGATGAAGATCATCAAAGGTAAGTGAATATTTATATTATTTCTGAGTTTTGTTGACTCCACAAAATGGCGGGTTTGGTTTCGTGTCTGAACGCTGTATTCAGATTGTTGCAAAGTGTGCTTTCGCTGTAAAGTTTTTTAAAAATCTTCCACAGCGGTTGCATTAAGGAGAAGTGTATAATTCTTTGAGTAACAGTTTAATATTTTATCAACGTTTATGATGAGTATTTCTGTAAATTGATGTGCTCATTCACCGGAAGTTTTGGGAGGCAAAACATTTCTGAACATTACACACCAATGTAAAATGGGTTTTTTGGATATAAATATGAATGTTATCGAGCAAAATATACATCTATTGTGTAACATGAAGTCCCATGGGTGCCATCTGATGAAGATCATCAAAGGTTAGTGATTAATTTTAGCTGTATTTCTGGTTTTTGTGACGCCTCTCTTTGCTTGGAAAATGGCTGTGTGGTTTTTCTTGTATAGGTGCTGTCCTAACATAATCTAATGCTATGCTTTCGCCGTAAAGCCTTTTTGATATCGGGCAATGTGGTTAGATTAACGAGAACTGTATCTTTTTAAAATGGGATATAATAGTTGGATGTTTGAGGAATTTGAATTGAGATTTTTGTTGTTTTGAATTTGGCGCCCTGCTATTTCACTGGCTGTTGGCAGTGTGTCCCGCAGGTGGGACGCTAGCGTCTCACTTACCCCAGAGAGGTTAATGCATTTGAGCCAACCAGTTGTATTGTGACAAGGTAGGGGTGGTATACAGAAGATAGCCCTATATGGTAAAAGCATAAGTCCATATTATGGCAAGAACAGCTCAAATAAGCAAAGAGAAACAACAGTCCATCATTACTTTAAGACATGGTCTGTCAAACTGGAAAATTAAGAACTTTGAAAGTTCCAAGTGCTGTCGCAAAAACCATCAAGCCCTATGATGAAACTGGCTCTCGTGAGGACCGCCACAGGAAAGGAAGACCCAGAGTTACCTCTGCTGCAGAGGATAAGCTCAGAGTTACCAGCCTCAGAAATTGCAGTCCAAATAAATGCTTCACAGAGTTCAAGAAACAGACACATCTCAACAACAACTATTCAGAGGAGACTGCGTGAATCAGGCCTTGGTGGTCGAATTGCTTTAAAGAAACCAGTACTAAAGGATACCAATAAGAAGTGACTTGCTTGGGCCAAGAAACATGAGCAATGGACATTAGACCGGTGGTAATCTGTTCTTTGGTCTGATGGAGGTGTGATTCTGGTGACACTGATTTATTTAGAATTCAAGGCACACTTAGCCAGCATGGCTACCCCAGCATTCTGCAGCGATACGCCATCCCATCTGGTTTGCACTTAGTGGGACAAAGATTTGTTTTTCAACAGGACAATGACCCAAAACACACCTCCAGGCTGTGTAAGGGTTATTTAACCAAGAAAAGTGATGTTCTGCATCATGACCTGGCCTCCACAACACCTGATCTCAACCCAATTGAGATGGTTTGGGATGAGTTGGACCGCAGAGTGAAGGAAAAGCAGGCAACAAGTGCTCAGCATATGTGGGTACCTGTTCAAGACTGTTGGAAAATCATTCCTCATGAAACTGAGAGAATGCCAAGAGTGTGCGAAGGTGTCAAGCCAAAGGGTGGGTGCTTTTGAATAATCTAAAATATATTTTGAGTTGTTTAACACTTTGGTTACTACATGTGTGTTATTTCATAGTTTTGATGTCTTCACTATTATTCTACAATGTAGAAAATAGTAAAAAATAAAGAAACCCTTTAAATGAGCACCGAGTGGCACAGCGGTCGAAGGCACTGCGTCTCAGTGCAGAGGCATCTCTATAGTACCTGGTTTGGATCCAGGCTGTATCACATCCAGCCGTAATTGGAAGTCCCATAGGGCGGTGCATAATTGGCCCAGCTTCGTCCGGGTTTGGCCGGAGTAGGCCATCATTGTAAATAATTATTTGTTCTTAGCTGATTTGCCTAGTTAAATAAATAAAGGTTCAATTAGTAGGTGTGTCCAAACTTTTGACTGGTCCTGTATGTACACTGCTCAAAAAAATAAAGGGAACACTAAAATAACACATCCTAGATCTGAATGAATTTTTTTTACATACTTTTTTTCTTTACATAGTTAATGTGTTGACAACGAAATCACACAAAAATAATCAATGGAAATCCAATTTATCAACCCATGGAGGTCTGGATTTGGAGTCACACTCAAAATGAAAGTGGAAAACCACACTACAGGCTGTAACTCCCTCCAGTAACCACGAGCACAACCGTTCCTTGATTTTAACTGGCGGCTTTATTCTGTAGTTTAGTCAGAATTATCACCTTCCGTGAGAACTATAAAGTAAATGAAAATACAGTTTAAGCACACTCTTACACCTTCTTGTCTTATGAGTGACTTATTAGCTTGGTACAACTCTGAAGTAATTACATACATAAACAGTTTAGCCGGAGCTATAACAGTATCAGATTGAGCACACGAATAAAGGAAAAAATACCTCATTGGCTGCTTATTACAGAAGGGAGGAAATCAAACTTCACACTTATATTCCTGGCATGAATTCACGCTTCATCCTGACATACACATTTCACCTTTACGAACTACACCCGGTAACATGAAAGCTTAGCTAACATCGCGCGGGAAAGCCTTCACCCCCAAAGATGTGTTGCTACGATAATGATCCCCGTTACAACAGTTGTTAGCCACGTAGTTCCACCTGTCTTATCATTTCCCCCGTATAGCGAACACGTAAACAATTCAAACAAAAAAACGACATAGACTTACAGATTAACTGTCGGTTACACTCCCACCAATCACCTGTGATTTCTGTGAAAGGGGTCTGCAGGGTTTTTGATTGGCTTCCAGGAGGGTGACTGTCTTATGGATGGGCCTCTCCAGATAGGTGGGTTTGGTGATGCGTTTACCTCTCATCCAGGAATGGACTCAATTTATGCAACTTGCTTGCTTTATCTTTGGTCTTGATGTCTTTCTGGTGCCTAAGGTTGTGTATCTCATGGGAGAAGGCTGCTTCTTGAACCATCCTTATAATGGTGAGCTCTGTCTCTCTCCTTTCTTCTATGCTTGTAGCTTCACTGGACCTCAATTTTAAGCCTATGGCTTCCTTGACACGTCGTTTGAGCCTGGCAATAGCTTTTACCACTCTTGCCCAGTCTGAGAACTTGTGAAGGTGATCTAGTAACGATCTTTCTTCCTTTGCCTGGGTATCATGGACCAGGGATTTCTGCAGCTCTGGGTCATTGTCTGAGAACTCTTCCCCCCTTGACTTGTCCTTTGGGAAGTTCTTCTTGCCAAAGAAAGTCTGGACCTGTGAACCAGTAGGAAGCCATGAGCTGTTCTGATGTGAGACCTCTGGAAGCATGATCCGCAGGATTCTCTTCAGAAGTCACATATCTCCATTGTTCGGGATCTGTGCTTTGCTTAATGCGTTGGATACGGTTAGACATGGAATCTTCTGGCTTCATTGTTGATGTAGCCAAGAACTACCTTCGAGTCTGTCCAGAAGTATTCCTGTAGACCTTGTATCTCTAGCTTCCTTTTGAGCATGTCACTTGTTCGAACAGCTACCACCGCTGCTGAAAGTTCCAGTTGTGGTATGGTCGTAATCTTGGAAGGGGCGACTCTCGACTTTCCCATAACTAGGGAGCAATGAACTTCTCCTGCTGTGCTGATTGTTCTGAGATATGAGCACTAGTCCATAACCTGAGGTACTAGCGTCGGATAAGTGATGGAGCTCATAACTCTGCACTTCCTTAACTTGATGACAAGTAGCCTCGTTGGATCCTTACTTCCGACAAGTTTTGTAGACCTTGGAGCCAGAATTCCCACTGGAAACGTAGGTCATCTGGAATGGGGTCATCCCAGTCGATCTTGTCACGACACATCTGCTGCAAGATCTGCTTCCCTGCCAGGACAAAGGGTGCCACAAACCCAAGCGGATCATATACAGAGGCTACTGTAGACAACACTCCTCTTCTTGTGAGTGGGTGTTCCTTGACAACTACCCTAAACTGGAACTCGTCTGATGCGACACACCACAGTACACCAAGCGCCCTCTCCATGTGTGGTTCACCCAGAGCCATATCCAGGTCTTTGGCACCCTCAGCACATTCTTCCTTGGGAATTGTGGCTATAACTTCCTTGCTGTTAGAGAAACTTGTGCAACCGAAGTTTGCCGATGCTGCAAAGCTCTCTTGCTTCTTTCACCAGCCGGGCCGCTTCAGCTTCAGACGATACGCTCGTCAACCCATTATCAACATAAGTTCCTTTCTATGAACTGGATAGACTTCTCGCTGAAGCTTCCTCGTCCTTCGGCAGTGAGATGTTTGAGACCATAGTTGGCGCAACCAGGAGATGAAGCTGCGCCGAACAAGTGGACCTTCATACGATACACTGAGGGTTGAGACTCTAGATCTCCGTTCTCCCACCAAAGGAACCGCAGATAATCTTGGTCTTCTGCTTTCACATGAAACTGGTGGAACATGCGCTCTACATCACACATGATCGCAACTGGACCCTTACGAAAACGACAAAGGGCACCCAGCCATGTGTTTGTCAACTCTGGACCGGTGAGGAGATGGTCATTCAAGGACGTCTCTCGAAACTTAGCTGAGCAGTCAAAGACGACTCGTATCTTCCCAGGCTTTTGTGGGTGATAAACACCATGATGTGGGATGTACCATGCTGGATGTTTGTTAATTCCTTCCTTGGAGACCTTCTCAGCATCTCCACAAGCTATGGTCTCTTCCATAAATGCTGTGTAGTCCTTGTAGTACTGCTTGTCTCTCCTTAGCCTCCTTTCCAGGCACTTGAGGCGGTGAACTGCACATGTTTTATTGTTCGGCAGGTTGGGTCTTTCTTCCTTAAACGGCAGCGGCATCTCGTAATATCCATTGTCCTTGCGTTTGATGCCCGCTTTCATTTTTGTCAGGAACCAGATATCCTCTTGAGATATGAGGTCCTCTTCTGTAGCTCTCTCATTGAAGTCGGATTCAAGCGTCTTGATAACGTCCAGTGCTGTGATTACCTCTCTTACGCGTGTTCTACAAACATAGTGTACTTGATTTGTGAGGTTGGAAGAAGATTGAAGACTTGGCATCACCTGCCTAACGATCACCTGATGACTCACTCCAATAGCGTCGCCACAGTCGATACATGGGTTTCCATAGCCGACTATGCTCCAGCCAAGGTCTGTTCTCTGAGCAAAAGGCTGATTTCCCTTACCAGACACAATTTCTCTTGGAAGGAGAGCCTGGGAGCAGTTGTAGCCAATTAAGAGACCGACATCACAGCTCTGAGGAGCAATCTCCTCTGCAATGTGTTCAAGATGAGACCATGCTCTTGCTGTCTCTGGAGTAGGAAAATAAACTCTCTCGAGTAGGTTGTTGGCAGAGGCATTTTCTTCTTCAAGTAAAACCCTCTAACCTGCAAACCAGACAGCTTCTGGCTGGGCACGATGGTATTCCTTGAAGCCATTGTAGAGAGTTTCAGATGTACTGGCTCCTTCCTTGTATTGAGAGCTTTTGTTGTCTCTTCAAGGATAAAGGTGGTGTCGCTCTGGGTGTCAAGAAGTGCATACACGAGAACTTCATGATCGGGCTCGCTTGTGGTTGACACCCATACTGGAATGATTGTGGAGGTGTGAGTGTTGTTAATGTCCCTTACGACTCTGTTAGATATGGCCTCACTTGACGCACTTGTCCCCTTATCTTGTGGGGGCTCTGTCTTCCTATCCCTTGACCTTTCTTTAGTACGATCTTCGTGCAGGCAGGATGGATGCCTCCTCTGACACGTGTCACAGGTGTTCCTGTTATCACAATCTTTTGAACGATGCCCAGGCCTTAAACAGCCGAAGCACAATTTATTCTCTTGAACAAACTTCTGTCGCTCTGCGGTGGGCTTATCCATGAACTTCCAACATTTGTGGAGACTATGACCTGACTTCTCACAGAAGACACAACTAGTGACAGTATCTTTCTCATCAGAGTTAGTTGACAATACCCTTGCTCCAGGGCTTTGAATCCTTGGCGTCTTAGGTTTTCCATCTTCGCTTGGTTTCAACGCGTGAAGGGATGTTACAGGATTGCAAGCGATCTTGGCTTCTCTAGTGAGAAACTTCACAAACTGACTGAAGCTGGGAAAGGTCTCAGTTTCTTCTAAGATGTCTATGACCTTTCTATTCCATCTTGAAGTTAGCCAATCTGGAAGTTTAGCGAGGATCTTTTGGTTTTCATTACAGTCATTAAGCACCTCCAGGCCCTTATTCTGAGACATAGCAGCCTCACAGCTGCAAAGAAAATCTACAAGGTCTCTAAGTTCGACTGTCCTTGGATCCTATCTTAGGCCATGCATTGAGCTTATCTCTGAAGGACTTGGCGATGAGGAATTTGTTTCTGTACCTTTCTTCAAGAATGGTCCACGCAGCATGGTAGGCTGACTCTATTCCTAACATAAAGTAACATTCGATGGCTTTCTTGGCAGGCCCACCGACATATTTTCTTAAGTAATATATCTTCTCAGTTGCTGGTATGTTCTTCCTGTCTATCAGAGTCTGAAAAGAGACCTTCCAGTCAGTGAACGAGAGTGGTTCTCCATTGAATGTTACTGGTTCTGGTATGGGGAGGCGGCTTTCACTGATTGATTCCGCTAGTAACCTGAACATGGTCTTGGTGCTATCTTCATGTTGTGTGCTTGTCACAACATGTTGTGGTGAGAGACTGAGATGAGCCACTTCTGTGCATGACTTCTTTCACAGATTTGCAGTTAGAGGACGAGAAGAGAGAACTACTCTGAATTTTCATCTTGCTCATACACTTGCATCCTCGCCTTGGCAGTATTTAGTTTCTTGAGCACTTCTAGGCGCTCTAACTCTCTACGCTTGTCTTCTAGCGTCCTTCGTCTGGCAGCATTTTCTACCTCTAACTTGACTCGCAGCCTAGCTTCTTCTAAGCTGCGTTTCACAGCCTCAGCTTCTTGCTCCGCTGTCCTCTTCTTATCTTCATCTTCGAGTCTCTGAAGCTCTTCTAGTTGGCATTCTTGCTCAACCATTACTTCTAAAGCTGCTTGGTTAGCAGCAACTTCCGCCGCAGCCTCTTGTCTCTTGACAGATGACACGCTTGAGTGTCTGGAGTTGACCTTTGAGTTGCTTTGAGACTGGGAGGAAATGCTTGAGGGCTGATAGTTGAGACTTGACTTATGTGAGAGTTCAGACATGCACAAGGAATTGCTGTCCTTCCAGTGCAGCTCTATCTGGTTACTTTGACCTTCTTCCCTGGCCTTTAGATGACACCTTACAGTCTTGATAATAGACATTGTAACTGCTTCACACGTATCAACTCTGCGGCGTATATCGTTGTCGGGAATGTCAATTTGAAGCAAATTTACATAAACAAGGTTTAGCTCTGTAGAGGTATGGCTGATCTTGTTTAAGAGGTCTTCTAGTAGGTCTTCAGAGCAACAGCCTGTCAGTGACAGTTTTGCTTCCTTTACCAGAGCCTTCCACTTCTCATAGCTGACACTGAAACGATGTTCGAGCTGTCTCCACCTTTCGTCGCGCAGTTCTCTGCCCTTTTCAGTTAACCTGCGGACCCTCTCACCTTTTCGTGGCTCTTGTTGTGATGTCTCATTAGCAGCTTCTGTATCATCATTCGCTGGCAGCCGTGACTCCACACCAGTCTGGGTCTCTTCCTGCTGCTCTGTTTGTTCTGATGAAGGCTTGAAGTTTGTGAGGTGTTGCTGCAGCTGCTCAACTTGACCCACCCCATCTCTATCACCTTTAGTGAAACTACCCTTTTCTGACATTCTAAATCAAATCAAATAAATTCTAGGTAAGGTTTGGATAAGTGAGTAGGTAATTTAAACCTTAGTACGTGGTATAAACATGTATAATGCTTGTAACAAAGTCTTGAACAAACACCTTACCAAACAATTACACTAACTTACAGGTGAAAATATAATGAATAGGTGTACGCTGACCCTTAATGTTTTGTCGCAATATATATATTGTTTTAGTAAGTATCAAATAATATTTTTCCAGTAATACACATAACAGCGCTACATTAAGATAGAAAGAGCAAATGCATAATACCAGCGTCTTGATGAAATACACAATTATCTCCAGTCCTCACGAATTGTAATCTTAAAGTCTCTTATTAGCAGTTCACAAGGCTAGGGCCACCTTCAAACACCTTGACTTGTACATACGTGTCTGACTTTCCTGTTAGCCTTGACCTTATGTTGCCTCACGATGCTTCCTTATGTGGAGATTTTCTTCTTAGGTTGCAGGTAGGTGCAAAACTCTTATCTGGCAGATGACAGGGCCTACCAGGATTTGGGTATCTTGTAGACGTTTACAGCTGGATGAGATTCTTCTTTCTCTCTTGCTCGTGAAGCAGCCAATGAGTTCTCACTGTAACTCCCTCCAGTAACCACGAGCACAACCGTTCCTTGATTTTAACTGGCGGCTTTATTCTGTAGTTTAGTCAGAATTATCACCTTCCGTGAGAACTATAAAGTAAATGAAAATACAGTTTAAGCACACTCTTACACCTTGTCTTATGAGTGACTTATTAGCTTGGTACAACTCTGAAGTAATTACATACACAGTTTAGCCGGAGCTATAACAGTATCAGATTGAGCACACGAATAAAGGAAAAAATACCTCATTGGCTGCTTATTACAGAAGGGAGGAAATCAAACTTCACACTTATATTCCTGGCATGAATTCACGCTTCATCCTGACATACACATTTCACCTTAACGAACTACACCCGGTAACATGAAAGCTTAGTTAACATCGCGCGGGAAAGCCTTCACCCCCAAAGATGTGTTGCTACGATAATGATCCCCGTTACAACAGTTGTTAGCCACGTAGTTCCACCTGTCTTATCATTTCCCCCGTATAGCGAACACGTAAACAATTCAAACAAAAAACAACGACATAGACTTACAGATTAACTGTCAGTTACACAGGCTGATCCAACTTTGATGTAATGTCCTTAAAACAAGTCAAAATGAGGCTCAGTAGTGTGTGTGTGGCCTCCACGTGCCTGTATGACCTCCCTACAACGCCTGGGCATGCTCCTGATGAGGTGGCGGATGGTCTCCTGAGGGATCTCCTCCCAGACCTGGACTAAAGCATCGGCCAACTCCTGGACAGTCTGTGGTGCAACGTGGCGTTGGTGGATGGAGAGAGACATGATGTCCCAGATGTGCTCAATTGGATTCAGGTCTGGGGAACGGGCGGGCCAGTCCATAGCATTAATGCCTTCCTCTTGCAGGAACTGCTGACACACTCCAGCCACATGAGGTCTAGCATTGTCTTGCATTAGGAGGAACCCAGGGCCAACCGCACCAGCATATGGGGTCTGAGGATCTCATCTCGGTACCTAATGGCAGTCAGGCTACCTCTGGCGAGCACATGGAGGGCTGTGCGCCCCCCCAAAGAAATGCCACCCCACACCATGACTGACCCACCGCCAAACCGGTCATGCTGAAGGATGTTGCAGGCAGCAGAACGTTCTCCACGGCGTCTCCAGAGTCTGTCACGTCTGTCACGTGTTCAGTGTGAACCTGCTTTCATCTGTGAAGAGCACAGGGCGCCAGTGGTGAATTTGCCAATCTTGGTGTTCTCTGGCAAATGCCAAACGTCCTGCACGGTGTTGGGCTGTAAGCACAACCCCCACCTGTGGACGTCGGGCCCTCATACCACCCTCATGGAGTCTGTTTCTGACCGTTTGAGCAGACACATGCACATTTGTGGCCTGCTGGAGGTCATTTTGCAGGGCTCTGGCAGTGCTCCTCCTGCTCCTCCTTGCACAAAGGCGGAGGTAGCGGTCCTGCTGCTGGGTTGTTGCCCTCCTACGGCCTCCTCCACGTCTCCTGATGTACTGGCCTGTCTCCTGGTAGGGCCTCCATGCTCTGGACACTACGCTGACAGACACAGCAATCCTTCTTGCCACAGCTCGCATTGATGTGCCATCCTGGATGAGCTGCACTACCTGAGCCACTTGTGTGGGTTGTAGACTCCGTCTCATGCTACCACTAGAGTGAAATCACCGCCAGCATTCAAAAGTGACCAAAACATCAGCCAGGAAGCATAGGAACTGAGAAGTGGTCTGTGGTCACCACCTGCAGAACCACTCCTTTATTGGGGGTGTCTTGCTAATTGCCTATAATTTTTACCTGTTGTCTATTCCATTTGCACAACAGCATGTGAAATTTATTGTCAATCAGTGTTGCTTCCAAAGTGGACAGTTTGATTTCACAGAAGTGTGATTGACTTGGAGTTACATTGTGTTCCCTTTATTTTTTTGAGCAGTGTATATAACTCTTTCCTTGACTACACTGTACTTTATTCATTTGGATACATTTTTTCCCCCCTTATTGGGTATCTTTTTAAGTACTGTTTGTTTTTTTTAAATCACAAAAAAATAAATAAACCTTCTCTCCATGGTCTGTGTGATCAGTTCAGTACTCCACTATGTTTTCCAACCTGGTCTCAGAGCATTTAATATTATTCCATACGTAAATCCAAGAACCTCCATTTAAAGGGAAAGGAAAGAGGGATACCTAGTCAGTTGTACAACTGAATGCATTCAACTGATGTGTCTTACGCATTTAACCCAACCCCTCAATCTTTGGCGCCTGGGGAACAGTGGGTTAACATTTTAGTATGATAGGTTACGTTTCGTATGGTATGTATTCATTTGTCAATGTCAACACCTATTTAATGTAATGTTACGAATTACAATTAGTATTCCGTTATAAATTTGCAAAACGCTCTGTTATGAATGCTAGCTACAGTAGGTGGCTAACGTTAGTTAACTTTATCCAGCTAACTAGGCTAGGGGTTAGAGTTAAATTTAGGAGTTGGGTTAAGGTTAGAGTTAGGGTAAAGGTTAGCTAACATGCTAAGTAGTTGCAAAGTAGTTGAAAAATTGCTAAAATGCTAAAGTTTTCCGTGATGAGAATCAAACTTGCAACCTTTAGGTTGCTAGACGTTTGTTATACGCCCACCCATCCACCCCGATCAAACACCCTACTTTAGTTTTTGCCGTAAGTAACCATCAGTCTTCTGTAACCATACCAAATCATACTAATTTGAGTGTCTCAGATTTACTAGGTTACGTCTAGTCTATAGACCAGGCTGTATTTTCAGGCGCATAGATGTTCAAGACAAGTACTAAAACCATTCCAAATGTACAATTATGATGCCTATATGCTCGGTCAAAAATGCACAAATGCAGATTCTCACAGGTTTGTTGCCCACACAAACTTCCCTTATTTACATGTTTGGTTGTAGGCACCTTTTTCAACATTTCTGAGTACTCTGTAGGTTCACACTTCTGTGAGCAACAAAGACTGACAACATGGAAACCCAGATCCGTCCCTACTCCAAGGTTTGCTAACTGCATCCTGTGTTGCATGGCACCTCCTCGACGTTGTAGCAGCTCAGCCTTTGTTGATGGCACTTCAGGGAATCTTCTTATGTAGGCTTATAAACTGCTCACGCACCAATATTTACCAGATGGTCACTCAAGACTGGAATTGATTAGCTTTTTCTAGCATTGACGTCACCAGAGCTGGGCTTTCGGGGCATTAGTCCCAAATGATTTTTTCTCAGCCCTGAGTCTTTTGCCCTGCTGGGATGGTGTAAATCAAGCTAGGCTACACAGTGTGTTTGGTGCCTGTTTGAACATATTATCTGCAAAAGTCCTGTGTCCTCCTTCACTCTTCAGTTATAATAAAAGCCTACTGCTAATTTGAGTTTACGCAGTTCCAAAAATAATCCAACGGTTGGTAGCCTAAAATCCCAATACTGCTATATTGCACATATTATATTAATTGAATCAGATGGCTTATTCATCACGAAACCATTTGATGTTGCTGATTTTATTTTAATTATTATTTCATGGGCAAACTTAGGCAGGAACTGCCAACAATGAATAGTGAGCAATTGTATTCATGTATAAAAAAACTAATAATGAAAGAAAAGCATTGCAAGTTTGAATTTTGTAAAGTTAGTGTGGGAGAGGTGGAGAAAATTTGTTATCGCTCAATAATGGCAAACCTCTTGGCATTGACAACTTAGATGGAAAGCTATTGAGGATGTTGGCTGACTCTATAGCCACTCCTATCTGTAATTTTTAATCTGAGCCTAGAGGAAAGTCTTTCCTCAGGCCTGGAGGGAAGCCAAAGTAATTCCGCTACCCAAGAGCGGTAAAGTAGCCTTTAGTGGTTCTCACAGCAGACCTATAAACTTGCTGCCAGCTCTTAGCAAAATGTTGGGCAAAAAATTGTGTTTGACCAAATACAATGCTATTTCTCTGTAAACAAATTAAGATTTTCAGCATGCTTATAGGGAAGGGCACTGACACAAATGACTAATCTGATTGAAAGAAATGTATAAGGTCTCCAACTCAGGAGTACGAGATGGGGAGGGTGGCGGGGGTAGGTTGACCTCAGGTCTCCCCACTGGAAGCCCGAGGTAGGGGGAGTGGGGGAATCTATCAAATAGCTCACCTCTAACGTTGTAGAGTACTAATGCAATTAGTAAAATCAGTCACACTATGAAATGCTACTAAATAAACCACAATTCATTCATAATACTGTGAATATATAGTTTTAGACATATTGTTGCATTTTTTTCTGGTTTGTGTAGGTGTCCATACGGGGGGGGGGTTCGCCCAGGGAGGCATACAAGCTAGAACCGCCACTGCTAGGCAGTGATTGCTTCTGTAAACCAATAGTCTCCAAAACAATTCGTGAATATAATATGTAAGCTCATCAAATCAAACGACTATCATTAGCTTGTAGATATGATTCTCCTGTAAAGGCGTAATCAGAAAATCTTCAACCAACCTTTTACTTGGCAATGCTTTTTTCATTCTAGATTCGAAAGATACCAGTGTCTTAAACATGTTCCCAGTTGCAGGAGGTTCTGAAAAATAATCAATCCACTTCTTGGAGCGTGCGACGAGGTTCCTTGCCATATTTGCTGCAGGAGAGCTTGCATTTCCCAACATCTTTACATGAACTAACGTAAGACATTTGATAACAGCCGTCGACCGCATGTAAACTCAGCAAAAAAAAAAAGAAACGTCCCCTTTTCAGGATCCTGTCTTTCAAAGATAATAGGTAAAAATCCAAATTACTTCACAGATCTTCATTGTAAAGGGTTTAAACACTGTTTCCCATGATTGTTCAATGAACCATAAACAATTAATGAACATGCACCTGTGGAACGGTCGTTAAGACACTAACAGCTTACAAACGGTAGGCAATTAAGGTCACAGTTCTGAAAACTTAGGACACTAAAGAGGCCTTTCTACTGACTGAAAAACACCAAAAGAAAGATGCCCAGAGTCCCTGCTCATCTGCATGAACGTGCCTGAGGCATGCTGCAAGGAGGCATGAGGACTGCAGATGTGACCAGGGCAATAAATTGCAATATCCATACTGTGAGACGCCTAAGACAGCGCTACAGGGAGACAGGACGGACAGCTGATCGTCTTCGCAGTGGCAGACCACATGTAACAACACCTGCACAGGATCGGTACATCCGAACATCACACCTGCGGGACAGGTACAGGATGGCAACAACAACTGCCCGAGTTACACCAGGAATGCACAATCCCTCCATCAGTGCTCAGACTGTCTGCAATAAATCAAATGTATTTATATAGCCCTTCTTACATCAGCTGATATCTCAAAGTGCTGTACAGAAACCCAGCCTAAAACCCCAAACAGCAAGCAATGCAGGTGTAGAAGCACGGTGGCTAGGAAAAACTCCCTAGAAAGGCCAAAACCTAGGAAGAAACCTAGAGGAACCAGGCTATGAGGGGTGGCCAGTCCTCTTCTGGCTGTGCCAGGTGGAGATTATAACAGAACATGGCCAAGATGCTCAAATGTTCATAAATGACCAGCATGGTCAAATAATAGTAATCACAGTGAACAGGTCAGGGTTCCATAGCCGCAGGCAGAACAGTTGAAACTGGAGCAGCAGCATGGCCAGGTGGACTGGGGACAACAAGGAGTCATCATGCCAGGTAGTCCTGAGGCATGGTCCTAGGGCTCAGGTCCTCCGAGAGAGAGAGAGAATTAGAGAGAGCATACTTAAATTCACACAGGACACCAGATAAGACAGGAGAAACACTCCAGATATAACAGACTGACCCTAGCCCCCCGACACAAACTACTGCAGTATAAATACTGGAGGCTGAGACAGGAGGGGTCAGGAGACACTGTGGCCCCATCCGATGATACCCCCGGACAGGGCCAAACAGGCACGATATAACCCCACCAACTTTGCCAAAGCACAGTCCCCACACCACTAGAGGGATGTCTACAACCACCAACTTACCGTCCGAAGACAAGGCCGAGTATAGCCTACCATTCTGAGACATAGGCTGAGAGAGGCTGGACTGAGGGCTTGTAGGCCTGTTGTTAGGCAGGTCCTCACCAGACATCACCGGCAACAACGTCGCCTATGGGCACAAACCCACCGTCGCTGTACCAGACAGGACTGGCAAGAGTGCTCTTCACTGACGAGTCGCGGTTTTGTCTCACCAGGGGTGATGGTCAGATTAGCGTTTATCGTCGAAGGAATGAGCGTTACACCGAGGCTTGTACTCTGGAGCGGGATCGATTTGGAGGTGGAGGGTCCGTCATGGTCTGGGGCGGTGTGTCACAGCATCATCGGACTGAGCTTGTCATCATTGCAGGCAATCTCAATGCTGTGCGTTGCAGGGAAAACGTCCTCCTCCCTCATATGGTTCCCTTCCTGCAGACTCATCTTGACATGACCCTCCAGCATGACAATGCCACCAGCCATACTGCTCGTTCTTTGCATGATTTCAGTGTTCTGCCATGGCCAGCGAAGAGCCCGGATCTCAATCCCATTGAGCACGTCTGGGACCTGTTGGATCGGAGGGTGAGGGCTAGGGCCATTCCTCCCAGAAATGTCCGGGAACTTGCAGGTGCCTTGGTGGAAGAGTGGGGTAACGTCTCACAGCAAGAACTGGCAAATCTGGTGCAGTCCATGAGGAGGAGATGCACTGCAGTACTTAATGCAGCTGGTGGCCACACAGTGAGAGGTTATTTCTTTTTTTGCTGAGTTTACAATCTTTGGGGAAATCCACAGAATTAGGCTCTTTCAATACTTCTATGAAATTATATCACCCCAGGCACTACTAGGGCTGTGGCGGTTTGCTTGACAATCACCGGCTCACATTACATTTTGTGAGCCAGTGATTGTCAAGCAAATAACTGCCGGTCTCACAGTAATTGACCGTTAATTAACAAGCATCTCCTGGCTTCCATGCATAGCCTACAAGTCACTGATGCAGAGCTTTGGAACAACTACATTTAAAAAAGTCTAAATCCATGTAATATAGCCTACACCTTCTCAATAAATCCATTATTTATTTTAGACAGGTCTAAAGAAACATGATATGAAGAAAATGTAGTCTATTTCAGCAGAATAGAATAGCATATTTTGAGTTGTCCTTATGTTAGGCCCTGATCTGGCTATGCCATATGGCTGTGGGCTACACTTGTTCATTTAGCAGACAAGATTTGCTTTGAACTCTGTCATTATTTTATATTAATTCATAGTATGAAGATGACAATTGAACATAGCTGAATAAAATAGAAAGGATATTTTCTCCAGATGATTTGAGTGAGCACATGCGGCTATTCTCTGTTGAGCAGTTAACAAAGAAACAGGTACTCATATATGCTTAATTTCTTTACGCCACTTTAGTTGTGATAACAATCAAAACATATAGCCCAAAATGTGTAATACATTCTAAGGCTGCATGATGTGACTGATGATTTGAATACACTTGCATGAAAGGATTTAGCTCTTTTTTTTTGTGCAGGCTGTACACACTTCATCTCTCATTCACAATTTGACAAGCACTATAATGATCAAGGATCTCTGTAATTTGCTCTGTTCATCTTTCCCTCGATCCTGACTAGTCTCCCAGTCCCTGCCGCTGAAAAACATCCTTCTGGAAGGTTCTCCCATCTCCACAGAGGAACTCTGAAGCTCTGTCCATCGGGTTCTTGGTCACCTCCCTGATCAAGGCTCTTCTCCCCCGATTGCCCAGTTTGGCTGGGTGGCCAGCTCTAGGAAGACTATTGGTGGTTCCAAACTTCTTCCATTTCAGAATGATGGAGACCACTGTGTTCTTGGGGACATTCAATGCTGCAAAAAAAATGGGTACCCTTCACCAGATCAGTGGCTCAACACAAACCTGTCTCGGAGCTCTACGGACAATTCCTTCGACTTCATGGCTTAGTTTTTGTTCTGACATGCACTGTTGACAGATGTGTGCCTTTCCAAATAATTTCCAATCAATTGAATTTACCACAGGTCGACTCCAATCAAGTTGTAGAAACATCTCAAGGATGATCAATGGAAACAGGAAAACCTGTTTTTGCTTTGTCGTTATGGGGTATTTGTGTGTAGATTGAGGGGGGAAAAAGATTTAATCAATTTTAGAATAACGCTGTAATGTAACAGAATGTGGTAAAGGGTTTGAATACTTTCTGAATGGACTCTAGGTGATTTGATGATGTTGAAATGGTACTGGAATAGTGGAGGCAGCTCCTGTTTTCTTTGCGACTTGCCTACTTCACAGTGATGCTTAACAATGTAATTTATGTTATCCAATAATTTTTCAGTGGGGACTTTTTCTTTCATGTTTCATGAGCTCAGTATGCCTACTACTGCCTATTTTCTTATCACTCTAGGCATTTTCATTCATTGTCGTCAACAAAGTGTTTATCAGCAAATAACACAACTTGGAAACCAGGTGTGTACAGTCCCGTGTGGTGCAGTTGGTAGAGCATGGTGTTTGCAACGCCAGGGTTGTGGGTTCGATTCCCACAGGGGACCAGTACGGAGGGGGGGGAAAAAAATGTATGAAATGTATGCATTCACTACTGTAAGTCGCTCTGGATAAGAGCGTCTGCTAAATGACTTAAAATGTAAAAACTTTGATATGTTATGTCGGTATTGCACCCAGTTTCATCTACAATCATAGTTATATTCTCCAGCCCTCCCAATAGTAAACCAAGTGGCAGTGCTGTCATTGACTAGCCTCACAATGCCGCCTGATCATGCAAGCTTACATTAAATGCTGCACGGTTTAATGTAAGCTTGCCGGATCAGGCCATTTAGCGAAGCTAGTCATTGACGGGAATATTTAAAGGATTGTGGCTGTCAGCTGTAGTTGGTTGTCTGGTAGTTTTTATGCTTATCATTCTAATAAAAATGTTTTATCGTTACAAGTGTTGCTTCAGCTTTCAAAGGACCAAGCTACATCTTTCCTGGACTGAATCGGGAGAATGCTTCTCCATGCATGCTTCAGCCTCTGATTTTGCCTGTCAGGGCGGTCATACCAACTACTAGTGCCAATCCCAGATCTCCCTTCATGGTTGTATCTTCCAAACAGCATGCATAGACCTGTCGGATATCATCCTACTCCAATCAACGTGATCATCGTTCATTGGTTGTCGCACGGTCATACCACTGATAACTTAAGCCTGGCACAACTTGAAGTTGCTCACAAGCTCTCGTCACTAAACGTGTCATCGCTGTGCATTTTTTTATTTAACTAGGCAAGTCAGTTAAGACCAATTTCTTATTACAATGATGGCCTACCCTGGCCAAACCCGGACGACGCTGGGCCAATTGTGTACCGCCCTATGGGACTCCCAATCACGGCTGGATGTGATATAGCCTGGATTCGAAACAGGGACTAGTGATGTCATGACTTCCGCCGAAGTTGGTGCCTCTCCTTGTTCGGGCGGCGTTCGGCGGTCTACGTCACCGGCTTTCTAGCCGCCACCGATCTACGTTTCTTTGTCCATTTGTTTTGTCTTGATTGTACACACCTGGTTTCCATTACGTTATAATTTATTCCCTATTTAACCTTCTGGTTCCCACATGGTTTTGTGCGTGTTTTTTCTTTGTTAAGTGGTTGCTCTTTTGTGTCGAGCTGGATTGTTTTCCCTGTATGGAATTAGTTTGATTTATTCGAGTAAAGTACGTTTTTACTCAGTTCTGTGTCCTGCGCCTGACTCCGTCCTACCCGCTGCACACAGACACTTGACAGAAACACGCACCAAGATATGGAGTCAGCAGGTACACCCAGTCCTCCGTTACCGGTGGAGGAGCGTGTCCAGCAGCATGCGACGATGCTCCGAAATCTTGGCACAGCCATGGATCGCGTGCTGCACACCATGGAGCGATGGGAGAGAGGTGGTTTTCACACACCACCATCCACTTCACCCCAACCCACACCACTGTCCACTCCTCCGTCACCTGAACCCAGTGGGATTCGGTTCTCGCTCCCGAGGGCATATGATGGGATGGCTGCCGGGTGCCAGGGGTTCCTGCTCCAGTTGGAGCTCTACCTGGTGACCGTCCACTCGGCTCCCTCGGGACATGAGAGCGTGTCCGCCCTCATCTCCTGTTTGTCGGGGAGAGCACTTGAGTGGGCCAACACCGTATGGGGGAGAGAAGGCGCAGCGTTGGTCCACTACGAGGATTTCACCCGCCGCTTCCGGGTGGTATTCGATCATCCACCTGAGGGGAGAGCGGCGGGGGAACGGTTGTTCCATCTTCGACAGGGGATGAGGAGCGCACAGGACTTTGCACTGGACTTCAGGACCCTGGCAGCCAGCGCGAGATGGAATGAAAGGTCCCTGATTGACCATTACCGGTGCAGTCTACGTGAGGACGTTCGTCGGGAGCTGGCATGCAGGGACTCCACCCTTACCCTCGACCAGCTGGTGGATAACCTATTGGCCACCCGCGGACATCCGGATTGGGGCCCATCCATTCCATCCCCCAGCACCTCCGACCCGACACCTATGGAGCTCGGAGGTGCTGCTCTTAGGGTGACCGGAGGGGGGGCTGTTTCCTGCACCACATGTGGCCGCAGAGGGCACACTGCTGGTCGGTGCTGGGGAGGTTCCCCAGGGAGTCGAGGCAGCAGGCAGGGCACTGGTGGATCATCCCAGGTGAGTAGGCACCCGACTCACCCAGAGCTCCCTGTTGTGTGTGTGTGTGTGTGTGTGTGTGTGTGGAATTTCCTGAGTTTTCCCAGCATAAGGCGCTAGTAGATTCAGGCGCAGCTGGGAACTTTATTGACCGGTCATTTGCACTTAGATTCGGTATCCCTATTGTTCCTGTTGATGTGCCCTTCCCTGTACATGCCTTAAATAGTCGTCCTTTAGGGTCGGGGCAGATTAGGGAGGTCACAGCTCCACTATGTATGATAACGCAGGAGGGTCATGAGGAGAGAATTAGTCTCTTCCTGATCGATTCTCCTGCGTTTCCTGTGGTGTTGGGCCTTCCCTGGTTGGCCTATCATGACCCCACTATTTCGTGGCAAAAGAGGGCTCTCAAGGGATGGTCACGTCAGTGCTCAGGGCAGTGTGTAGGTGTTTCCATAGGTGCAACTATGGTGGAGAGTCCAAACCAGGTCTCCACCATGCACATCCCCCCTGAATATGCCGATTTGGCTCTCAGCTTCTGTAAGAAGAAGGCGACTCAACTACCACCCCATCGACGGGGGGATTGTGCGATAAATCTCCTGGTAGATACAGCACTTCCCAGGAGTCACGTGTATCCTCTGTCACAGGAGGAAACGGCGGCTATGGAAACATATGTCTCCGAATCTCTGGGACAGGGATACATTCGGCCTTCCACTTCACCTGCCTCCTCGAGTTTATTTTTTGTGAAGAAGGATGGAGGTTTAAGCCCGTGTATTGACTATCGAGGTATAAATCCGATCACGGTGAAGTACAGTTACCCGCTGCCTCTCATAGCCAGTGTAACAGAGTCATTGCACGGGCGCGCTTCTTCACAAAATTGGATCTCAGGAGTGCTTACAACCTGGTGTGTATCCGGGAGGGGGATGAGTGGAAGACGGCATTTAGTACCACTTCTGGGCACTATGAGTACCTCGTCATGTCGTACGGGTTGATGAATGCTCCATCAGTCTTCCAATCCTTTGTAGACAAGATTTTCAGGGACCTGCACGGGCAGGGTGTAGTGGTGTATATAGATGATGTTCTAATATACTCCGCTGTTGGAGCATGACCTGTACGTCAAGGCTGAGAAATGTCAGTTCTTTCAACAGTCTGTCTCCTTCCTAGGGTACCGCCTTTCCGCGTCAGGGGTGGAGATGGAAATGACTGCATTTCAGTCGTGCGTAATTGGCCGACTCCAACCACGGTAAAGGAGGTGCAGCGGTTCTTGGGGTTTGCCAACTACTACCGGAGGTTTATCCGGGGCTTTGGTCAGGTAGCGGCTCCCATAACCTCCTTGCTGAAGGGGGGACCGGTGCGACTGCAGTGGTCAGCTGGGGCGGACAGGGCTTTTGGTCACCTGAAGGCTTTGTTTACCTCGGCTCCCGTGCTGGCTCATCCTAATCCCTCCTTGGCATTTATAGTAGAGGTGGACGCGTCCAAGGCTGGGATAGGAGCTGTGCTGTCTGAGCGCTCGGGTACGCTACCAAAGCTCCGCCCCTGTGCTTTCTTTTCGAAGAAGCTCAGCCCGGTGGAGCGAAACTATGATGTGGGGGACTGGGAGCTGTTGGCTGTTGTCAAGGCTCTGAAGGCGTGGAGGCATTGGCTTGAGAGGGCAAAACACCCTTTCCTCATTTGGACTGACCACCGCAATCTGGAGTATATCCGGGCGGCGAGGAGACTGAACCCTCGCCAGGCAAGGTGGGCCATGTTTTTCACCCGTTTTTGTTTTCACCCTATCCTACAGACCAGGTTCCCAGAACGCTAAGGCAGACGCACTGTCCCGGATGTATGGCACAGAGGAGCGGTCCATGGATCCCACTCCCATATTTCCGGCTTCTTGCCTGGTGGCACAGGTGGTAAGGGAGGTAGACGCGGACATCGAGCGGGCGTTACGTACAGAGCCCACTCCTACCCAGTGTCCAGTTGGGTGTCTGTACGTTCCGTCTTATGTCCGCGATTGTTTGATCTGTTGGGCCCACACATCACCCTCCTCTGGTCATCCTGGCATCGGTCGGACAGTGCACGGTCTTAGTGGGACGTACTGGTGGCCCACTTTAGCTAAGGACGTGAGGGTTTGTTTCCTCCTGCTCGGTGTGCGCCCAGTGCAAGGCACCTAGACACCTGCCCAGAGGGAAATTACAGCCCCTACCCGTTCCACAATGGCCGTGGTCACACCTATCGGTGGATTTCGTGACGGATCTTCCTCCGTCACAAGGAAACACCACGATCCTGGTCGTTGTGGGTTGGTTTTCTAAGTCCTGCCGCCTCCTTCCTTTGCCCGGTCTCCCTACGGCCCTACAGACTGCGGCGGCCGTGTTTACACATGTCTTCCGGCACTACGGGGTGCCTGAGGATAGAGTGTCTGATCAGGGTCCTCAGTTCACGTCGAGGGTCTGGGGGGCGTTCATGGAATGTCTGGGGGTCTCGGTAAGCCTTACCTCAGCTTTTCACCCCGAGAGTAACGGGCAGGTGGAGAGAGTTAACCAGGATGTGGGTAGGTTTCTGCGTTCCTATTGCCAGGACCGGCCGGGGGAGTGGGCGGCTTTCATCCCCTGGGCAGAGATGGCCCAAAACTCCCTCCGCCACTCCTCCACTAACCTGTCTCCTTTTCAGTGTGTACTAGGTTATCAGCCGGTCCTGGCACCGTGGCGTCAGAGCCAGATCGAGGCACCTGCGGTGGATGAATGAATTCGGCGCACGGAGGAGACATGGGACGCTCCCTATGTGCGCCTGCAATGGGCCCTCAGACGGCGAGTGCCGACCGCCACCGCAGTGAGGCCCCGGTGTATGCACCGGGGAACCGGGTCTGGCTCTCGACCCGAAACCTACCCCTTCGCCTGCCCTGTCGGAAGCTGGGTCCACGGTTTGTGGGGCCATTTAAAGTCCTGAGGAGACTGAACGTGGTTTGTTATAGGTTACAGCTCCCCCCCTGGTTACCGTATTAACCCCTCGTTCCATGTGTCTCTCCTTAGGCCGGGGGTGGCTGGTCCGCTCCAGCAGTCTGAGGTGCGGGAGGTTCCTTCGCCCCCTCTGGACATCGAGGGGGCCCCGGCGTATACTGTGCGAGCCATCATGGACTTAAGGCGTCGGGTGAGGGCCTTCAGTACCTCGTGGAGTGGGAGGGGTACGGTCCGAAGGAGAGATGCTGGGTGCTGGTGGAGGACATCCTGGACCCTTCTTTACTGCAGGAATTTCACCATCTCCACCCGGATTGTCCTGCGCCTCGTCGTCCCCAAGGCCGGTGTCGGCGCGCTGCTGGAGCCGCATATCAAGGGGGGGGTTACTGTCACGACTTCCGCCGAAGTTGGTGCCTCTCCTTGTTCGGGCGGTGTTCGGCGGTTGACGTCACCGGCTTTCTAGCCGCCACCGATCTACGTTTGTTTGTTCATTTGTTTTGTCTTGATTGTACACACCTGGTTTCCATTACGTTATAATTTATTCCCTATTTAACCTTCTGGTTCCCACATGGTTTTGTGCGTGTTTGTTCTTTGTTAAGTGGTTGCTCTTTTGTGTTGAGCTGGATTGTTTTCCCTGTATGGAATTAGTTTGTGATTTATTCGAGTAAAGTACGTATTTACTCAGTTCTGTGTCCTGCACCTGACTCCGTCCTACCCGCTGCACACTGACACTTGACAAGTGATGCCTCTTTCACTGAGATGAGGTGCCTTAGACCGCTGCGCCACTCGGGAGACCACTCTGGGACATCATGTCTCTTGTCATTTTTACATTTTAGTCATTTACCAGACGCTTTTATCCAAAGTGATTTACAGTAAGTGAATTAATCTAAAGATGGCTAGATGAGACAACTACATATCACAGTCGTTGTAAGTACAATTTTCTTCAATACAGAAGTTATCAGCAAAGTCCGTGCTAGTAGGAAAAGACAAGATCAATTGTATTTTTTTAACTGAGATTGTAGTGGTAGTAATTTGATACTGTATGTGTATATTATAAATACATCAACTTGCAAATAAGCCTAAGCAATTATCCTATTAAAATATTTGACTCCATAATGATAATTTGCAATAGACTATGGTTGAGTTACAGTAATTGGCAATGAAGAAATGTCTGAGAATGGATTCTAAATACAAGTGTATTTAATTACTTTGTAAAATTAATCGATTCACATGCAAGGAATAAAGTTTAAGTTACAAGGCATTAACTTCTCTAGGGGAGGTGGGACGAAATCATCCCGCACTATTCAACAGCCAGTGAAAATTCAGAGCGCCAAATTTAAAACCACAAAATGTCATAATTCAAAGTTCTCAAACAGGAATATTTTACACCATTTTATAGATACACTTCTCCTGAATCGAACCACGTTGTCCGATTTCCAAAAGGCTTTACAGTGAAAGCAAAACATTAGATTGTTAGGAGAGTACATACACAAATAATCACACAGACATTTTCCAAGCAAGCATATATGTCACATAAACCCAAACCACAGCTAAATGCAGCACTAACCTTTGATGATCTTCATCAGATGACACTCCTAGGACATTATGTTATACAATACATGCATGTTTTGTTCAATAAAGTTAATATTTATATCAAAAACCAGCTTTTTACATTAGCATGTGGTGTTCAGAACTAGCATACCCACCGAAAACTTCCGGTGAATTTACTAAATTACTCATGATAAACTTTGACAAAATACATAATTATTTTAAGAATTATAGATACAGAACTCCTTTATGCACTCGCTATGTCCGATTTTAAAATAGCTTTTCGGCGAAAGCACATTTTGCAATATTCTGAGTACATAGCTCGGCCATCACGGCTAGCTATTTTGACATCCACCAACTTCGGGGTCACCTAAACTCAGAATTACTATTAGAAAAATTGTATTACCTTTGCTGTTCTTTGTCAGAATGCACTCCCAGGACTTCTACTTCAACAACAAATGTTGTTTTGGTTCCAAATAATCCATAGTTATCCAAATACCTCTGTTTTGTTTGTGCGTTCAGGTCACTATCCGAAGGGTAACGCGCGAGCGCATTTCGTGACAAAAAACGTCAAAATATTCCATTACCGTACTTAGATGCATGTCAAACGCTGTTTAAAATCAATTTTTATGCTATTTTTCTCGTAAAATAGCGATAATATTCCAACCGGGCAACGTTGTATTCATTCAAAGACTGAAAGAAAAAAATTGAGAAGTCTCATGAACGCGCATCTTCAGTCTCACTGTCCCCAGGCTGACCACTTACAAACTCTGCTCCTATACTTTGCCAGAGACAGCAGACACCCCATTCCACTTTCTGGTGGCTTTAGAGAGCCAATAGAAGCCTTAGAAAGTGTCACGTTACAGCACAGATGCTGTCATTTTGATTGAGATGCAACAGAAGGACAACAAATTGTCAGACAGGGCACTTCCTGCATGGAATCTTCTCAGGTTTTGGCCTGCCATATGAGTTCTGTTATACTCAGACACCATTCAAACAGTTTTAGAAACTTTTGTGTTTTCTATCCAAATCTACTAATTATATGCATGTTCTAGTTTCTGGGCAGGAGTAGTAACCAGATTAAATCAGGTACGTTTTTTTATTCGGCCGTGAAAATACTGCCCCCTATCCCAAAGAAGTTAACAAGCATTGTAAGGCATTCTAAGCATGGTCTGAAAGAGAGGGAGAAACCATGGTCTAAAAGGCCATCCCCAAAAGTCAATGGGGTGGAGAGAATAAGAAAATCTCACCAATGCAGGTCAGGAACAAATAAGAGAAGGAACAAATTATATTTTATAAGCATCTGTGTTGTTTGCATTCAAAACCTGATTTGTTGACCAATTGTATTACTGTAAAGTTAACCTCCAATCAGATATCAGACCTCCATGATGTTACCTCTGCTTCTCAGAGGTTTGACAATGGGGGTTGGCAAGACCAACACAGAGAATGCTGAATTCCTAAGACAACATATAGCATATTCTTGCATACAGTTGATAAAAATAGTCACTTCTGGGGCTGGACTGGCTACAAAATCTCTTTAAGATATTCTTTAAAGCCAAAGTAGTTGCAGCAATAGGCCTCCTGCCTTCCATATCTGGGGCCAGTGCTCCAAGCTTCAAGATTACTTGAGTGCTCATTCAACTCATTTGGATTTTCATGACACCATTGAGTTGACGATTTGTCAAATCGTATCTTCATTCGGAAGTATTGCGTATTCTAGTACTTTCATTTTCGAAGGGGTGAGCTAACGTCATGCTAACTCATAGCTATTATCTTTGATGTTGTCATTCACCTTTTCAACATCTTCAAATTAAATTTACATCCAAATTACTGTAGCTGGATTAGTTGTCTCCACGTAGGGTTTATTTCATCACTCCTATGCATTGTTATTACAAGCTCAGTAACAACCCAACTAACAACGGCTGGTCCCACAATCACCACTTTCTATCAATTTATTAAGGCTGCTCTGTAATGGTTTCCACCAAGTTGGTTCCCTTGATGCTAGTACGCAGAGTTAATTTGGCAAGTGCATTTCCTTGCTTGGCACTCAGTTATTCATGCGGCACTTGCTCATTTACCTATTCATGGCTGTACCTATAGTTTCCTATGGTCATGTTGCAACAGATCATCTCGGACTGTGCCTGGATGATCTCAGGCACATCTCAGGTGTTATGTGTTGCTGCCATGAGATGTTGTCTTAAGATCTCTCTTCATGTAGTGTTGTTGTCTCTTGTTGTGATGTGTGTTTTGTCCAATATTTTGATTTTGTTTATTTTTAATCCCAGCCTGTGTCCCCGCAGGACTTTTGCCTTTTGGTAAGCCATCATTGTAAATAATAATTTGTTCTTAACCGATTTACCTAGTTAAAGGTTAAAAAAATAAAATAAAAAATGTCAGTCAGGGTTTCACTACCGGTCCGTGTGCAATTGGGGGGGGATTTTCAGGTTTAGTAGTTTGCAGGCTATTACCGTAAATTCCAGACTATAAGCCACAACTTTTTTCCCCGGCTTTAAACCTCGCGGCTTAAACAATGACGCGGCTAATATGTGGATTTTTCCCGGTTTCATTTTTTTTCTCCAAAAAAACACATTCTGTGACGTGCTCAGTTTTTTGGCGGCATGAAGCTTTCATTAGACCAATGAAATTGCCGAACGGGTTACGGTCAAACAACTTTTTTGTTTACTGTTTAGATTAAATCGAGCGCTCTCAAACTTCCCATCATTCTGATTACGGTAGTCATTTTGTCACCCTCATCATGGCAAAGACACGGAGAAATGCATATGATGCAGCTTTCAAGTTGAAGGCGATTGATCTGGCTGTTGGAAAAGGAAATAGAGCTGCTGCACGGGAGCTTGGTCTTAATGAGTCGATGATAAGACGTTGGAAACAGCAGCGTGAGGAATTGACTCAGTGCAAAAAGACAACTAAAGCTTACTGCTAATTATTTTTTTTTTGTTACAAGCCGTGTTTCGTTAAAGCCTGTGTAAAGTTAATTTGTTTCAATGTACCGGTAGGCACCTGCGGCTTATAGACATGTGCGGCTTATTTATGTTCAAAATAATATATATTTTTTAATTCAGTGGGTGCGGCTTATATTCAGGTGCGCTTAATAGTCCGGAAATTACGGTACTCTTAAATTATTACATTACGGATAATAGTAAATAAATAGCGGGGCCTAAACTCATTGGCTTAGTGGCTGCATCACGTCGCAATCAAGGCTAATCACAATTTTTCATGATTACGGGTTTCGGTTGCACCTATTATAGCTTGCATAAACACTCAATCCTGTCCTTATGCTACTATAACTTCTCGTTCGACCTCTTCTCCACATCATCCTCTGTCGCTCACCCCTCCTAACTTGCCTTGTCTGGTTCTGGCTTGCGTATCAAATCTCTACTGCATAAAACTGTACTTTTCAACGTCTATGTTACACTGGCCATTCTTTCAGAATTGGGCCGCAACCACAGCAGCCATGCAAGGTGTAGGTTATCCACCCAAACTCTCCAGCAACTAGGTTGATTGGTCATCCTCTGCCTGCCTTTCATACATTAGGCTCAATAAATCAGCCTTCTTCATGGCTCCACGGTACCTTAAGTTATAGTTATTCATAGCTATGTAATTTCATGCCAATTATAATTAGTCATGCATATAGCGTTGGTGGTCATTCATTATCGCTTCATTCATATAATTCCATAGCCACATTAGTTTGTGAGTATCCAATTTCAAACACGTCATTTGTAATGATTAAAATAGTGAACAATTTGCAGTTATGCAGCTAGGTACTCTGCAGGCATGCATTTCCCTATTTCCTCACACTACAGCATGTGTGTTAGGGTTCTATGTACAAACAAGTGTATAGTCGTGGCCAAAAGTTTTGAGAATGACAAATATTAATTTCCACAAAGTTTGCTGCTTCAGTGTCTTTAGATATTTTTGTCAGATGTTACTATGGAATACTGAAGTATAATTACAAGCATTTCATAAGTGTCAAAGGCTTTTATTGACAATTACATGAAGTTGATGCAAGTTGATGCATATTTGCAGTGTTGACCCTTCTTTTTCAAGACCTCTACAATCCGCCCTGGCATGCTGTCAATTAACTTCTGGGCCACATCCTGACTGATGGCAGCCCATTCTTGCATAATCAATGCTTGGAGTTTGTCAGAATTTATGGGTTTTTTTGTCCACCCGCCTCTTGAGGATTGACCACAAGTTCTCAATGGGATTAAGGTCTGGGGAGTTTCCTGGCCATGGACCCAAAATATCGATGTTTTGTTCCCCGAGCCACTTAGTTATCGCTTTTGCCTTATGGCAAGGTGCTCCATCATGCTGGAAAAGGCATTGTTCGTCACCAAACTGTTCCTGGATGGTTGGGAGAAGTTGCTCTCGACGGATGTGTTGGTACCATTCTTTATTCATGGCTGTGTTCTTAGGCAAAATTGTGAGTGAGCCCACGCCCTTGGCTGAGAAGCAACACCACACATGAATGGTCTCAGGATGCTTTACTGTTGGCATGACATAGGACTGATGGTAGCGCTCACCTTGTCTTCTCCGGACTAGCTTTTTTTCCCGGATGCCCCAAACAATCGGAAAGGGGATTCATCAGAGAAAATGACTTTACCCCAGTCCTCAGCAGTCCAATCCCTGTACCTTTTGCAGAATATCAGTCTGTCCCTGAAGAGAAAGTGGCTTCTTTGCTGCATTTCTTGACACCAGGCCATCCTCCAAAAGTCTTCACCTCACTGTGTGTGCAGATGCTCTCACACCTGCCTGCTGCCATTCTTGAGCAAGCTCATTCTAAGAACTTTTGGCCACGACTGTAGCATTCGGCTGAGTTCTACGTAGATGTAGCATTTCACCTAAACACACCAGCAGATGGCTTTGTTCAGTTAGTCTGTCCTCGATTGAACGGTGTACCACCACGGTGGTCAAAACACTTAAGACACACCCTATCCCCTCAGCCCTCAAATTAAGTGGACACTTCTGATGACGTATCATGATGTCTGACGAGTATACACTTGCAGGGCAAGGGAGGAAGGAATGTTTTTTAAAAAACATTTTTTTATTAACAACAAATCAATACAGGAAGTACATGTGGGAACACAAGTGTATATATAAATAATATACAAAGGACAATTGGGCTAGGGTGTACAATATCACATTACACAACGACCTTAAGGGACATACTTATAATTCTAACAGCTTTTTTGTTAGAGTATTTCATTGTCTTTAAATACAGTTACATTTATTTTTGTAAGAAAATGTGGTGTTTTGTTTGTAAATGTACGTTTGTGAATATGAAATTTGGCCAAAAGAATAATTAAATTAATTACATAAAAATGTTTCAGCTTATTTCTATCGTAGGTAAAGAATCCAAGCAGTACATCTCTCCACAATAGTGTAAAATCTTCATAAATGTGTTCAATTATAAATCTACTGATGTCTTGCCACAGTTTTCTTACATGAATACAATGGCAAAAGAGATGCAACACTGTTTCTGGGTGGTCATTACAAAAGGAACAATTTGAGTTGATGTTTTCCTTAAACTTCTTCATATAGTGGTTGGCAGGATAATATTTATGAATAATTTTAAAGGAAACGTCCTTAATTTTGTTAACAAGTAGGTCTGTGTGGCAACATCCAAACTTTTTCCCAACATATATTATCAATAAATCCATTCCAATAAGGCATGACATAAGGTATAGATACAAACCTTGTTTCAGCAGGATGTTGTATCGCTCTGTTGTTGAATGGACCAAAAGAGAAACACTTCTTTCCTACTGCTGAGTCAACAGGGTCAATGGAAGGTAGGCTCTGAGGTTCAGGTCTTGACACGTTCCTGAATAATAAAGCAACACCTGAGGAAATGGCATCTAAAACAATTCCAAAATCTTTAGGTGTTACAGGGTGAAGTGATAAGAATTCCTTATAACTAAGTAAAAGACCCTCTGCATTTACCAGTTGGCTCACCAATAGGATATTATTTCGGAACCAATATTCTAAAAACAAAAGTATTTTTATACAATATATGCCAATTATTCCATACATAATATCTGTGTGGAGAAAAATTATGCTTAGAAATTAAGGATCATGACAAGAAAACCTGCCGATGAAAAGCAGAACGTTTCACTGGAACTTTGTCAATATTATAATTTTAAGCCAACATGAAGTTAAGGCCACCAAAAGTAGAGAAGACATGATGAGGAATAAAATTCCACATAGAAGTGGGTCTTCTTAGGAATTGTTTTTATCCAATTGATCCTAAAAGTATTATTTAAGGTAGTAAAGTCCAGAAAATGTTTGAAAATTGTTCATTACAACAGTTTTCCTAATGTAATGGGTACGGTTTCGCCACAGAAAATTGAAAAGCATCTGGACTATCTCCTTGCTTATTTTATCCGTCAAGATATAAAGATAGAGCGCAATATGTTAGTCTAGAGATACCGTCAGCCTTGGTTATTAGGACTCTTCCTTTTAAAGATAAGTCCCTTTGTAGCCATTGATTTAGCTTCTTCTGGAGTTTTTTTAATAAGAGGGTTAACATTTAGTAAGCATCTGGACTTCTGATCCTTTGTAATGGTTATGCCTAAATATGTAATTTCTTCTTTCACTGGAATACCATAATATGAAGGTATCACAATCTTGGGCAGCCATGAGTTCACATTTATTAATATTAAGATATAGACCAGACGCTTTGGAAAAGGATTGTATCACATTGATCGATATGGGAGTTTGGTTAGCATCTTTCAGAAAAAGTGTAGTATCGTCAGCCAGCAGGCTTATAATAACTTCTTTACCAGCTATGGAAATACCTTGTACAGGACTATTATTTAAAGAATTTGTAAGAAGTTGGGTGATTTAATAAAACAGGTATGAGAGAGAGGACAACCTTGCCCAATTCCTCTCTTTAACTCAAATCTAGGTGAGGTGTCATATTTCAATTTGATAGAGCTGTTACCATTTGTATAGAGAGTGTTAATAGCCTTACAGAAAAAAATCCCCAAAGCCAAGTCTCTCAAGGGAGTGGAAGAGGAACTGATGCTCTTCTGTTCTCCCTCCTCAATCCATTTTTTCCTAGATCTAATAAAGGCTCCTTCTGCTTTTAATATATATATATATATATATATATATATATATATATATATATATATATATATATACAGTTTATTTTGTAACTCAATCTTCCATCTTCTCCTCCCCCGAGCGGCCAGCTGGGGACCTCATCTTAATGATCACCTTTTCCTCCTCAGCTCTTCTGGTCTTAGCAGATTACTACCATATTATCTAAGGTATTTGGACACGTCAAATGTAAAGAGCTCCCAGTTCTTGCAATAGGATTTTTCTTCACAAGCCCTTCCCCAAAAGTGTGAAAGCAAATCTTTAACCTCAAACATATTTTGATTTCAATGTAAATGGCCCTATGGTTTGTGAGGGGAGTACAACAAATATTTGTAGTAACACACTCACTATCAATACATTTGGATATAAGACAAAAATCTATTCTGGATTGTCTGGAACCTGTTTTGTTACTCCAAGTGAATGATCTGTCGGCCGGAAACCTCTCTCCATAAGTAAGATCAAACTTTTCCATAAAAAGTATTAAACCCAAATTCTGATTGGTTGGCCTACCTGGGGGCCATCTATCAGTTTATCATCATTACTATCTATAGTAATGTTAAAGTCCCCTCCTATCAATAATAATGAATTCAGATAACCATTTTTTTTATTTAACTAGGCAAGTCGGTTACAATGGCGGCCTAGGAACAGTGCCTTGTTCAGGGGCAGAACAGATGTTTATTTTGTCAGCTCGGGGATTCGATCTAGCAACCTTTTGGTTACTGGCCCAATGCGCTAACCACTAGGCTACCTGCCGCCCAATGAAGTATATGTTTCTTTATAGATTCAAGCAACTCATCATTCTCATGTGAAGGAATTATTTTTTAAATGGAATTTCCGGCCAAGGGTGTCCCATTTTAAAATTAAAAAAATTAAAAAGTAATGAATGATTTTTAAATGGACCACCCTTGGCCGGAAATTCGTCACTCGTTCATCCCGCAATAATTGTGCTTTCAGTCACCGGTAGCTTGTGTGCGCTTTACATGCGCTACAGTCAATTACGAGTGCATGTCTACTTACATTAAATATATCATTATTAATATACGCATACTGTATGATAGCTAGCAAATTAATTAGCTAACTAACTTCAGCCTGCCTAGCTGGAACTTCTGTAGAAGGAAAATGTTTTACGATACGTGTTTGTGCCGTCATGTGCATTAGTAGCACAATTTAACTTATTTGTTTTTACTTTTATGTTGACTCCATATTGACGTTGAGGTTTAAGTTTTTGGCTGACTTTTCTTAGCGGATGTACAATCGTTGAGAATTGAATTATGGGGAGCTTCAGGCCCCGGAATGAACATAATTGTAGACTCGCAAGGCTGACTAAAAATGAGGGCTGAGGGGCTTATGTTGCAAAATTCCCTTGCTTGGCACAATCTTGGAATGCCCCAAGGTCATAAGGCGAGGGTAAAGTGGAAGAGGGTGTGTCTTTAGAGTATTTGAACAAAGCCCATGTGTGTTCTGTGTATATAAAAACAAATATTGATTTGATGAGCAAACTGTTTAGGAGTCTATTGGTTTAATTTACTGAAGCAACCAATGTGTAATAGTTCAAGTAAACAGACATTTTAATTTGCTTTTCTAATACCACAAATGGCTTTATCGTGTTTCAAGATGTATCACCCAAACATTTCTGATTGAACTTTTGGAAAGCCGTTTCACCTACCAGCATATAACATTTGATTACTTTTTTCCTGAACCGGACAATGTCGTCACAACAGTGTAGTTTTGGTTATAAGTAAACATGTCACTGTTAGTCTACACATGTTTAAGAAAAATGTGACGAATAACATTATTTGATATTGGGTCGGGTTCATTTAATAAATAAATAGCTCTTCCTGGAAAATTACAGTAATAACAAGTGTACTGTAATGTTTTACTCAAATACCAAAAGGAGGGACTTTTATTTTGATTACATTAAACAGGAAGTTTGAAATTAGGTGTTGCTGGCGTACGGGTCCGTGCAGAAGCATCATTGACAAGCCAACTCCGTTGCTAGGTTTTCTGAAGTTATTTTACATTCCGCAATCAGCACATTATTAGCGAGAGCTAGCTCGCCAGAAATCGATATTGCACGCGAAATGCAGAGCTGACAACTACCGAATTATCCAGTCAGTTATTTTTTTTTTATCAACTCCCGTCAAGTTGACAAAACGTCCTGTTTCGATATGGTAACTAGCTGGTCTGTACGTTAGCAAGCAAAGCTAGCTACTTTAGCCTGTTCTGCGCACAATGGTGACTGACATTCTCTGAAATGTTTGAAATAAAAAATGTTTTTTTTGTCGTGTCAGTGAATGACAGATTGCTTTAACATATTTGGTTATCTGATACGTAAAACACCTAACGTTATCCATGCGATGTAAAATCTGGCAGGCGTCAGCAACGCAGCTCTGCAATGGTTTCAGGCGTCAGCAACGCCTGGGCACAAGATCTTTGCATAACGACAGTCTTAATTCATTATTTTGTAACCTTAGCTAGCTAACATCGGTATGGCCTAGCTAGGCAGCCTGTCATGTCAGTAGGACCCGTTTCACTTTTTACTCATTTTCTAACGTTACTCAGTCACTGCAAGTGATTTCAAATACGGATTGTTCAATTATTGAACTGGAATCAAACTAGTTAATTCATTCAATGTAACGTTATATCCTATGTCTGCCCGCTCAGACTGTGGCGGAAGCTGTGTCTAAACGCAAGTACGCCTCGCAAGCGATACAGTTTTGGAAAAAATATGGAACGTAACTTTATCAGTGAATAATACTTTATGACTAGCGTTCCTACACGGCCATTTTCCATCTTACATCGCTTGTTTACAGAGTCGGCGACTACCTGTGCTAATTAGCTATCTGCATCTCTGAACACCTGTGTGTAACGGAAGGATGCCACAAACATGTAACTGAAAAATTGTCAACTTTCAACTGTGTAAAGTAAGTGTATATTTTGCATTTCTGAAAGTGTGACATGAAAGTAGAGGGCTTTGCTTAAAGAACCGTGCCGCAGTTGAATCTATTCACGTTTAATTCCTTGGACTAATTGAGTAGACTTCTTTAGTATATTATTGGGCTCAATCATGCTTTCTGATTAACAGTTGTCACGGCTAACTTAGTTCTGATCGTTTGCCTCGAGTCAAAATGTGCCCATAAGTTACCTACCTCATTGGTCAGAAAGCGCTAGTTAGCTAACCTAGCTTTACCTAGCAAAGACTTAGATGACCTGGAGCCAGTGGATTTGGCAATGAATAGGAAGCGAGGGCCAGCCAACGAGTGCATACAGGTCGCAGTGGTGGGTGGTATATGGGGTTTTGGTGACAAAACGGATGGCACTGTGATAGACTATATCTAATTTGCTGAGTAATGTTGGGGACTATTTTGTAAATGACATCGCCGAAGTCAAGGATCCGTAGGATAGTCCGTTTTACGAGGGTATGTTTGGCGGCGTGAGTTAAGGAGGTTTTGTTGCGAAATAGGAAGCTGATTCTATATTTAATTTTGGATTGGAGATGCTTAATGTGAGTCTGGAAGGAGAGTTTACAGTCTAACCAGACACCTAGGTATTTGTAGTTGTCCACATATTCTAAATCAGAACTGTCCAGAGTAGTGATGTTAGTCAGGCAGGCGGGTGCGGGCAGCGAACGGTTGAAAAGCATGCATTTAGTTTTACTAGCATTTAAGACCAGTTGGAGGCCACGGAAGGAGTGTTGTATGGCATTGAAGCTTGTCTGGAGGTTAAACACAGTGTCAAAAGGGCCAGAAGTATACCAAATTGTGTCGTCTGCATAGAGGTGGATCAGAAAATCACCAGCAGCAAGCGCGACATCATTGATATATACAGAGAAAAGAGTTGGCCAGAGAATTGATCCCTGTGGCACCCCCATAGAGACTGCCAGGGGTCCGGACAACAGGCCCTCCAATTTGACACACTGAACTCTGTCTGAGAAGTAGTTGGTGAACCAGGCGAGGCAGTCATTTTAGAAGCCAAGGCCATTGAATCTGCCGATAAGAATGCGGTGATTGACAGAGTCGAAAGCCTTGGCCAGGTCGATGAAGACGGCTGCACAGTACTGTTTTTTTTTTAATCGATGGCGGTTATGATGACGTTTAGGACCTTGAGCGTTGCTGAGGTGCACCCATGACCAGCTCCTAAACCAGATTGCATAGGGGAGAATGTATGGTGGTTTTAGAAATGGTCGGTGATCTGTTTGTTAACTTGGCTTTCGAAGACTTTAGAAAGGCAGGGCAGGATTGGATATAGGTATATAAGAGTTTGGGTCTGGAGTGTGTCCCCCTTTGAAAAAGGGGATGACCGCGGCAGCTTTCCAATCTTTAGGGATATCAGACGATACGAGAGGTTGAACAGGCTAGTAATAGGGGTTGCAACAATTGCGGCGGATTATTTTAGAAAGAGAGGGTCCAGATTGTCTAGCCCACCTGATTTGTATGGGTCCAGATTCTGCAGCACTTTCAGAACATCAGCTATCTGGATTTGGGTGGGGGGGGGAGCTTGGGCAAGTTGCTGCGGGGGGGGGGGGGGGGGGTGCAGAGTTCTTGGCCGGGGTAGAGGTAGCCAGGTGGAAAGCATGGCCAGCTGTAGAGTGCTTATTGAAATTCTCGATTATCTCCGATTTATCGGTGGTGACAGTGTTTCCTAGCCTCAGTGCAGTGGGCAGCTGGGAGGAGGTGCTCTTATTCTCCATGGACTTTACATTGTCCCAAAACTTTTTGGAATTTGTGCTACAGGATGCAAATTTCTGTTTGAAAAAGCTAGCATTTGTTGTGTATATTGGTTCCTAACTTCCCTGAAAAGTTGCATATCGCGGGGGCTATTCGATGCTAATGCAGTACGCCACATTTGGAGTAGTTAGCTGGCTATCTCATTGATCCTGCACTAGCTGGAGAGGCAGAATTGTTCACTTCTTACTGTGATGAGAGTATGGCCATATAGTGCATTCAGACCCCTTGAATTTATTACATTTTGTTATGTTACAGCCTTATTCTAAAATTGATTAAATTCTTCCCCCCCCCCTCAATCTGTACACAATACCCCATAATGACAAAGCAAAAACAAGTTTAGAAATGTTAGCAAATGTATAAAATAAAAAAATATTTACGTAAGTATTCAGACTCTTTACTTTGACGTACCTTTGGCAGCAAGTACAAACTAGCGTCTTCTTGAGTATGACACAACAAACTTGGCACACCTGTATTTGGGGAGTTTCTCCCAGGTTGGATGGGGAGCATTGCTGCAGAGCTATTTTCACATCTCTCCAGAGTTATTTGATTGGGTTCAAGTCCGGGTTCTGGCTGGGCCACTCAAGGATATTGAGACTTGTCCCGAAGCCACTGCTGCGTTGTCTTGGCTGTGTGCTTAGGGTCGTTGTCCTGTTGGAAGATGAACCGTCGCCCCAGTCTGAGGTCCTGAGTGCTCTGGAGCAGGTTTTCATCAAAGATCTCTCTGTACTTGCTCTGTTCATCTTTCCCTCAATCCTGACTAGTCTCCAAGTCCCTGCCGCTGAAAAACATCCACACACCATGATGCTGCCACCACCATGCTTCACAGTAGGGATGGTGCCAGGTTTCCTCCAGAAGTGACACTTGGCATTTGGGCCAAAGAGTTAAATCTTGGTTTCATCAGACCAGAGAATCTTGTTTTTCATGGTCTGAGTACTTTTTATGCCTTTTGGCAAACTCCAAGCGGCTGTCGCGCCTTTTAATGAGGAGTGGCTTCCATCTGGCCACTATCCATAAAGGCCTGATTGGTGGAGTGCTGCAGAGATGGTTGTCCTTCTGGAAGGTTCTCCTATCTCCACAGAGGAATTCTAGGGCTCTGTCAGAGTGACCATCGGGTTCTTGGTCACCTCCTTGACCATGTAATTATGTTCATTATTCTGACTTGCAGGGCCAGGCCATATAAAAGCCAGAGCATATTTTGTGTGTGTGTGTATGTATGTGTATATATATATATATATATATATATATATATATACACACACACACACACAGTAAGGGGGTAAAGTATTTGATCCCCTGCTGATTTTGTACATTTGCCCACTGACAAAGAAATGATCAGTCTATAATTTTAATGTTAGATTTATTTGAACAGTGAGAGACAGAATAACAACAAAAAAATCCAGAAAAACACATGTCAAAAATGTTCTAAATTGATTTGCATTTTAATGAGGGAAATAAGTATTTGACCCCCTCTCAATGAGAAAGATTTCTGGCTCCCGGGTGTCTTTTATACAGGTAACGAGCTGAGATTAGGAGCACAGTTTTAAAGGGAGTGCTCCTAATCTCATTTTGTTACCTGTATAAAAGACACCTGTCCACAGAAGCAATCAATCAATCATATTACAAACTCTCCACCATGGCCAAGACCAAAGAGCTCTCCAAGGATGTCAGGGACGAGATTGTAGACCTACAAAAGGCTGGAATGGGCTACAAGACCATCGCCAAGCAGCTTGGTGAGAAAGTGACAACAGTTGGTGCGATTATTCGCAAATGGAAGAAACACAAAAGAACTGTCAATCTCCCTCGGTCTGGGGCTCCATGCAAGATCTCACCTCGTGGAGTTGCAATGATCATGAGAACGGTGAGGAATCAGCCCAGAACTACACGGGAGGATCTTGTCAATGATCTCAAGGCAGCTGGGACCATAGTCACCAAGAAAACAATTGGTAACACACTACGCCGTGAAGGACTGAAATCCTGCAGCGCCCGCAAGGTCCCCCTGCTCAAGAAAGCACATATACATGCCCGTCTGAAGTTTGCCAATGAACATCTGAATGATTCAGAGGACAACTGGTGAATGTGTTGTGGTCAGATCAGACCAAAATGGAGCTCTTTGGCATCAACTCAACTCACTGTGTTTGGAGGAGGAATGCTGCCTATGACCAAGAACACCATCTCCACTGTCAAACATGGAGGTGGAAACATTATGCTTTGGGGGGCTTTTTCTGCTAAGGGGACAGGACAACTTCACCGCATCAAAGGGACGATGGACGGGGCCATGTACCGTCAAATCTTGGGTGAGAACCTCCTTCCCTCAGCCAGGGCATTGAAAATGGGTCGTGGATGGGTATTCCAGCATGACAATGACCCAAAACACACGGCCAAGGCAACAAAGGAGTGGCTCAAGAAGAAGCACATGAAGGTCCTGGAGTGGCCTAGCCAGTCTCCAGACCTTAATCCCATAGAAAATCTGTGGAGGGCGCTGAAGGTTCGAGTTGCCAAACGTCAGCCTCGAAACTTTAATGACTTGGAGAAGATCTGCAAAGAGGAGTGGGACAAAATCCCTCCTGAGATGTATGCAAACATGGTGGTCAACTACCAGAAACGTCTGACCTCTGTGATTGCCAACAAGGGTTTTGCCACCAAGTACTAAGTCATGTTTTGCAGAGGGGTCAAATACTTATTTCCCTCATTAAAATGCAAATCATTTTATAACATTTTTGCCATGTGTTTTTCTGGATTTGTTTTGTTGTTATTCTGTCTCTCACTGTTCAAATAAACCTACCATTAAAATTATAGACTGATAATTTCTTTGTCAGTGGGCAAACGTACAAAATCAGCAGGGGATCAAATACTTTTTTTCTTCTCTGTATATATCTCACCTCTCTTCCCTCTCCTTTTTGAATCCAGGCTCCAACCCAAATCTGAGCCATGTTGTCTCGCGTGCTGCTTCGGCAGCAGCTGATGCGGGAACAAGCCCAGGAGCTAGAGAGACGGGAGGCCCAGGAGCAGGCCTCTGTGGCTCAGCTCAGGGCAACTGACTCCACCCCTGCTATCGCTGTCACTCTGCCCTCAATAGCTGCTCGCCCTCTGTCCGCACAGGTGCCCATGGAGGTTTTGAAGGTGAGGCTCCACTTCTAAAGGCTTCTCTCCAGAGGAACTACACTAGCATGGCATGCTACACCATTAAATTGCTGCGTATAACCTCCATACTAAGTTGTCATTCTCTGTTCGCTGTTTGACTGACATGTTCTACATTTTCTATCTGATAGGTGCAGACCCACCTGGAGAACCCCACCAAGTTTCACATCCAGCAGTCTCAGAGGCAGCAGGTGAAGCAGTATCTCTCTGCCACCCTCTGCAATAAGGTGGCAACTCAGACCCTGGGTGTGTCTCCCCTAGCCCTGTCTAGCTCTGCCCCTGAGATGGATCCCATAGCCCGCAGTGCTCCCAACAGCTCCATGGCTTTACACAACCTGGGATCCAACAAAGAGGAGGTATGTCCCATGTGGTTCAGTTGGTAGAGCATGTCGGTTGGAGCGCCAGGCTTTTGTGTTCGATTCCCACGGGGGAGCAGTATGAAAAATGCACTCGCTACTGTAAGTCACTCTGGATAAGAACGGCTGCTAAATGTCTAAAATGTAAATGTATGTAGTATGACTGAAGACCATTACACTGCAATACACCACTCACATTGACTTGTAAGAAGCATTATATAGCTTATTACTTTCTCATGTGTTTTTGTTCTACCTTATGTTATTTTTAGTGCTACATTGATATTGATTACTGCATTGTTGGGTTTGGAGCTTGCAAGAAAGGCAAAGGGTGGCTACTTTGAAGAATCTCAAATATAAAATATATTTAGATTTATTTTTAAACTTTTTTGGTCACTACATGATTCCATGTGTTATTTCATAGTTGTGATATCTTCACTACTATTCTACAATGTAGAAAATAGTAAAAATAAAGAAAAACCCTCAACTTTTGACTGGTACTGTATTTTCAATGAAAGTTTAGGCTAAATGTCTAGACTGCTGGTCACTTATTTCTTAATTACTTTTTGGTTTGTTCTGTTGTGACATGCTTGAGGTCTCACAACTAGGATGCATGCCTTTGTTATCTTGCCCTTGTTGGCTTGGTGTCACAGTCTTCTGTTAAATACTACACTGGCAGCTTAATGATATCTCAACCTCTCTTACACACATGCCTTTGCTTTGAAATCATGCTTCATAAGGGCAAGATAATGACTTGCTTTGTGTCAGTGTTCCTTCCCTATATGTTTCAAATAAGTAATTTAATATACTTAAATTCAAGCTGGCCTTTAACGTTTCATATAAAAAAAAAAAAAGAATAATATTATTTATTTTACCTTTATTTAACCAGGTAAGCTAGTTGAGAATAAGTTCTCATTTACAACTGCGACCTGGCCAAGATAAAGCAGTGCGACAGAAACAACAAAACAGAGTTACACATGGAATAAACAAGCGTACAGTCAATAACACAGTAGGAAAAAAAGAAAGTCTATATACAGTGTGTGCAAATGGCATGAGGAGGTAAGGAAATAAATAGGCCATAGTAGCAAAGTAATTACAATTTAGCAGATTAACACCAAAGTGATAGATGAGCAGATGATTGTGTGTAAGTAGAAATACTGGTGTGCAAAAGAGCAGAAAAGTAAATAAAAACAATATGGGGATGAGGTAGGTAGATTGGGTGGGCTATTTACAGATGGACTATGTACAGCGCAGCGATCGGTTAGCTGCTCAGATAGCTGATGTTTAAAGTTAGTGAGGGAAATGTAAGTCTCGGAAGTCTCTTTTATTACGTGTTCTATGAAGCTGATAAGTTATTCTATGTATTGATTGGGGGTGTGTGTATCTTTCCAGATAGATGGTGTAATTGATGACATCATCAGCCTTGAATCAAGTTTCAGTGACGATTTCATGACATTAATTGAATTGGGGCTACAGCTGCCTAGTACGGTATGTGGAAATGTGTATTTATCAGTGTTTTTGTCCATTGCACTTAGGCTAATCCAATCATTCAGTGAAATGCAATTAACAACCAGCCTGTCATTCTTGGAATTATCTTGCTATATCTGTTGTCTTTTTTGATATTCTCTAACTGGAATTCAGTGGTGCTGTAGGAGTAAACATACACTTCTGGCACTTAACTAGGACTTGTCAGACCAGTGTTGTCTGGGTGGGGTAGCAACCAGGAGAGAGGAGAGTAGGACAAAGCATGCAGGGCATGGCAGCATGTGAAGTTGGAATGGTGGACAATGTAAAGAGGGTTCTGAAAATACTTCAACTATTTTAACAGTGAAGTTGTTATAGGGAAAGGGATTGAAGAGATTGCACCCCACATTAGAAAATGAGAATTTTGGTTTTTCTTCAGGAACATGGGGGGAAAAAAGCAAATCAATCGTGCTGTAAGTTAGCAAAATGGCATTGTTAAGGAGAATGGACATTTATCCATTTCTCTCACATTTATCAGGATTTATAGCCTACCTCAACACTCATCAGATTTGTTTGTTTCAAATGCGCTAATGCTTTTGGATAAATGTTAATCGAAGGTTCTACAAGGTTATTAGGCCTATACGAAATTGCAATGACTTGCTTGAAATTAGGTTCTTTATAAGCCAACCAACCTGTGATATGGTGATTTAGTACAGTAATACAATGTAGCCTAGCTTATACATGTCCTATTTCTAACAGGATAGTTCTTACAAGAGATGTTAGTACATGTTATTTGAATTTTATTTTTTTTAAATACAGGGAACAGTGCACATTAATCAACGTTTCAGTAAAAGTGCCGGTTTTAGCCAGCCGGCTAATTTTCAACCGCAGTCCCTGGGCAGGTTATTAAAAACAACAACAATACAGACAAACAATGAGCAGTGAGCACATGCAGAGCAGCATAGGACAAGCAACACATAGCACGCAGACAGCAACATAACACATAAAGCAATAAAACAAAATACATAAAAGCAGCAAAGAGTTTCCCCACCTCACAAGCTACAGACAACATAAAGATTTTTTTAAATTTGATTTATTGGAAAAATAGGATGTTGAATTACCATTATCCTTTTGTTTTGACACCTAAATTAGTATTCTGGTACACAAAGGTCAAGAAAATGTAAGACTACAAAATATAAATTAATTTATTAAAATGTTAATGTTTAATTCGTTTCCTCAAGAAGCTCATCCAGGTTGTTAGTATTCAACATTGTTTGCTTTGATGTTAATGCAGGAGTTTCCCTGTTTCTTACAGCTCCCCGGGAACCTCCTGGAAGTTAACCATAGTCCTGGAATGGCAGCACCTACCCTCACTGTCAGCATCTCCTGCCCTGCAGATCTAACCAATATTAAAAGGGAATACTCTGGTATAGTCTTGTTCCTTTAATAGGCCCCTGATCCTTATTTTATATAGCTCTGGAGATGAGCATGTTTGTTTTGATTATACACTTCTTATGTAATGTCCTACATAACTTTCCATTTTATTGAGAGGGAAAGGTTCAATTGTAACTTGTGTAAATGGTAAGATAATTGGTTTTTAGATTGCACGGCAGTACCTCCAAAGTATATGTTATGTTTAAGATGCAGATAACAAAGCGCTGGTGAAAGAGAGACAGAAGAAAGACAACCATAACCTCAGTGAGTCAACGCTTTTTACTCACTTCTGTATTGTTCTTAACCCACTATGATGCTAGCCAGCTCTTGTTCCTCTTGGAGTGGCAGTGAGTTTAATTTCTCAATCTCTTTGTCTGGTTTCTCTTGACAGTTGAGAGGAAGCGGAGGTTTAACATCAATGACCGCATAACAGAGCTGGGGTCCATAATACCCAAGTCAAGGGACTCGTGAGTTTGTCATTCTTTATTTACTATACAGGACATTTACTTTGGATTAATTAATCAGTTGCGCTATTGACACAAATGAATTCTAGGAAATCTCAATCAAAGTTTACATTTTGTATCAGATTTGATATTCCTCTTTAACAACCTTCTCTCATGGCTGTAGGGAGATTTGCTGGAATAAGGGCACCATTCTGAAGGCCTCAGTGGACTACATCAGGAAGCTGCAGAAGGAGCAGCAGAGAGCTAAGGAGGTAGAGATGCGTCAGAAGAAGCTGGAACATGCTAACCACTGCTTGATGCTGCGCATCCAGGTCAGTTTTTGGAGAAAAAGTAAGAAATGCTATCATACAATGTATTTAGTGATTGCTACTAATGTTCCCTTATTTCCCTTATTCTTCTTTTGTGAAGGAGTTGGAAGTGCAGGCTCAGCTTCATGGACTCTCTAGCCCGATGTCCTATGGTCTGAGTTCAGACCCCTCCCTCCTCCAGCAGCAGCACCTTCAGCAGGGAGGTCATATACTAGGGCCCAGAACTGGAGTGGCCTGCTCCCAAACCTTTCTCAGCTTGGGTGATGCAGCCATGGCACAGCCCATCCCTACCTCCTTCCTCTCTCCACCCTCCACTGACTCCCCTGTGGGTGTGACCATAGGCAGCCCTCTGGACCTGGGCAGTCTGAGCTTCGCCGAGCTGGATGACCCCTCCAATGCTGGGCTGTTCCCAGACGTGGGGTTGGGGGATATCCTCATGGATGAGGGGTGCACACTGTCCCCTGAGAGGGTGGACCCACTGTTTTTCGTGTCACCAGGTGCCTCGAAGACCAGCAGTCGTAGGAGCAGCTTCAGCATGGAGGAGGACTTGTAAAGGGTCATATTGGGGTCAAGCTGATCGAGAGAGAAGGGATTTAGGGAATGAGAGGGCTAGGGAAGGAGGAGGAGCACAGGAAAATAAGAGCCCCCAGAGTTAAAACACTGCATATGGCACTGGACTCTCCTTTAAAACGAACAGCCAATCGTTTAACGTAACAGGACTTTGATCTGAATCATGCATCAGTACAAAATAAATGACAATCCTTTCCTCTCTTACCAAGTTAATATTGGTCCCTGAACAAAAACTTTTCAGTACACGAATCAATAGTAATGCAATACTTTTTGAATGGAAAATAGTAAAATTAGTATTTGGATATGGACTATGGACATTGATTTTTGTTCTGTTTCTTGCAAGCCTCAAATCAACCAAGAGTTCCCTGCAGAGAAATTAAAGAGGAAATAGTGGTGGTTTAGTCAAGTATATTATTGGTCCTTATAGAGCGTATACTTTGTGCACTTTGTAACTTTTGTGAGAAGAAAGCAATGAGGTTCTTGTATCTATTTAGTGAAATTGGAATGAACTACATAACGGGTGCGCTATTGAATTGAGATTTTTTAACTGACTTGAATCAGGATTTGTTAGCATAAAGTGTTTAAGTTTATGCCTATTTTTACACATCTCAGAAGGTTTGTCTAACAAAAATGTACCAAAGTAGTATTTATTAAATATATGGCACATAGTGTTTGTGATTTAAAACAAACACATTTGATGACCTGTAAAAACAAAAGATATCTAGATTTACTGTATCTTACATTTACTTTCAAAACATGTTGTTGCGCCTTTTCCTGTTTATGCATTTTCTTTTAACGCTTTTGTCTGTTGAATGGTTGTACAGCTGGTCAGTAACTCAACTAATGATAAGCGAGAGAAGTAAAACAAAAGCTACTGCAGCTAGTCAGCCAAAGCAGGCCACCTTTCACAGAATGGTAATATATTTAACTCATTATACGGGTGTGTTATATATTTGTTATATAGTAAATGGAAGTATAGCTTTAACGTATGTTAATCTCTGAAACACTGCATGCTACATGTGTGTTTGTGTTGTAAAAACATGTACTGGGTTGTGTGCAGTAGTCTTTCTGATGGTCATTTGTGATGATATGATAAGATTATGTTGAATAAGATTTATATAGCTGTTTTCCAAGTCTAACTCTAGACATACAGTTAAAATGAATCCTTAATCCACTTTTTCCTTAGTCCTCTAATATGTTTAGGGATCTGTTTCCATGTCTGGAACTCTGTTTTATCTATTGCCATTGATGCTTCCAAAATGCTTCTCTTTCCTCCATGTCAAGGAAGATTCCTGCAGTGTACTCTCCTAACACAGGCTTTTTTTATGGAGATTAAAATGTTTGAGACAAACAATGCAATATCTGTCTGATTATCTGTTTCTAATGCACATTGTAGTGTTTGTTTGTCAATTAATCCCTTAAAGGATGGGATCCTCTAATTTGAATCATTTCGAAAAATATATATTTTTGCTGTTCTGATTTTCAGTTATGGTTCTGCTTTTACTGGAATGCAAACCTCTTAACAGCCTTAAAGGGGATATATTGTTGTTGGACACTTTTTATATTTGAATGTGTATTGAATTACTAGCTTTTTCTATACTCAGATAAGCAACCTGTCTAAATCTACACTATTGTCTGGTGTTTGTTTATTTTAAACTAAATAAAAATCAGGAAAAAACATTTGCCTATGTTGAATGCTTTTCACTGCAGTGATGCAATTACAGTTTCATGTTTGGTCTATTTAATCATGGTATTACACAATGGAAAAGGGGTTTTCAGAGTGCATTGTGTCTCTAACGTTGGGCTTCATTGTTCCAAACATGCTTTTCTTGCATACCCTCTGCTTTCTCAGACTGGCCCTTGGATTTGGAATGTATTCAATGGGTAAAAGCAATATGGTAGTGTTGTGGCTCCTCCTAGCTTTGCAGGAGCTTTGTACTGGATTTCCACAGATTGCATGACAGTGCAAATAGGTTTAAAGCTTTATTTTCCCCGAACTACTGTAATAAAATTAAGGTGGGGAGTCTCAAGGTGGGGAGTGTACAGAGTGTAATCACCCAATGAAATACATATTCAATACATGAGTGCAATTATCCAGAGAGAGTTTCTGTTGATTCATTTTAATGGCTTTTATTCCATTATAAATCATTTTTCTTGAATATCAGGGATGGCAACACACATTTTCTGTAAATGTAAACAGTATACGTATGTGACTTCTGAATATCAAACCATACTGTAAATGTGCCCTGTCCTGCCAATATTTTACATTAGTAGAATTCATAGTCGATTGTCCATAATAATATTACCATGCTTCTATTTACATTTTATTTTCGTTTGTCCTTTCAAATGCTGATGCCTTCCTTGCTGCCAAGAACTCCAGATCATTTACCCCACCCCCCCACCCCACCTCACTCACCACTTAGGGCCACTTTGATCTGAAGTAAATCTACATTTGTATATGAGCAGATTTATGGTTTAGTTAATCACTACTCTCAATGAACTATACTTAGAGTGCAGTGGTACCCTCTCTTTCAACAGTCTCACTCCCTATCAGCAATAAAGTATCACCGAGTTGTCTGTATGTGGTTAGCTCTCTTTCACATTGTGGTCCACCTTGAGTCATTGGTTAGAAAAGCATGTTGCCAGTGCAGATTTAGAAATGCAAAGAACCAAGCAGACTTTGTCAGTTACCCCAAGATCTAAATTAAATGTAACTACAGCAGATTCGTTACTGTCCTTTGAGTTTGGCCCTACACCATCTCTACAATCTCTGACTCTTGACAGTGTTCATAATTGTTTGACACTAACCAGGTTAGTGGAAGAGCATTTGTGAGATCTACATGCCTAGATCCACACACTCTGTGGCTTGCATGCAGATATCACAGGCACAGCACTCAAATCCTGGATCTACACACGGGCAGCAGTGGGCATCCAGACACCCACAGCAGCCACAGTGATGGGTCATGTCCAGCAAAGGTTCCAGGGAATCAGGCTCACAGCAGCACTCTGTGGAGCGCAGGGAGGAGCACAGGGATGAGGCACAGGCATGGCATCCTTTCCCCGTGGCCAGTAAACAGTCCCAAGACTGACAGAAAAGACATGACAAGAGGATGGAGGCGCACAGGTCTAAGGATGTGAAAAGACAGGAAGCAGGGAAACATGGATTGGAAGGCATTTGTAAAGCGGAAAGTACAAAACTATAAATGCAAAACTACATTTAAATCTAGAATTAATTTATTTCTTCACATTCAGAAAAGGCTCTCACCATCTCCATCCACTTGGTTAATCTGGACAGCAGAGGTTTTGTAGCTGCTCTTCCTTATTGAAGTGGGTGGCGGTCTCATTTGGTATGGTGGGCAATGCTTTGAGGTGGTCAACTGTGGGGAAATGGGCTGTGGTTGTTCTTTTGCCACAGACCATTGTTGTGCTTCATTTGTCTTGTCCGTTAGTAAGGTACTATGGATGTTCTAGTGGTGAAATTTCAGAATTCTCAGCAATTGGAGGTTCTGAATATGATATGAAAATAGATTAAGAAATAAGTGGTTACACTTTCAGCTAAAGCAATGTCATCTTGTACAACATTCTTGTGTACAAATTGCTTCAATCTTCATTCAACGTGATACCTAATGTTGTTGTCAGTAATGCAAAATTAATAGGTAGCAGGCAGGAACTATCATTGGCAGAAACATCAGTCAAAGATGGTTGACTGTCCTCATGGTGAATCCGGTCCGACAAAGTGCTATCCTCTGTCAAAGATGCTTTAATTTGGAAGAAAAATACCATGTTACAACATGCAAAATTAGTTTCCTGGGTGAGGGGAAGAAAACATAACACATAGCATCCCCCAGATAATGCTGAACATTCACTTTGAAAGTGTTAAGCATGTATATGGGAGGCGAAGTCAAGTGCAGGAGAGCGGAGTATATTAAACAGGCGCACTGTAATACCGGTCAACAACAACAGCACATAAAACATACTAGTGCCACAAACACGGTCTAATCCAAAAGTGCAGTGCCTGACAAAATAATCACGTAACAATAAACAATTACACACAAACACATGATGGGGAACAGAGGACTAACTACATGTAGATTGATTGGGGAATGAAAACCAGGTGTGTATGGAACAAGACAAAACAAATGGACATATGAGAAATGGAGCGGCGATGGCTAGAAAGCCGGTGACGTCGATCGCCGAACGCCGCCCGAACAAGGAGAGGAGCCAACTTCGGCGGAAGTCGTGACAGAAAGACTAGCAATCTGAAGCACATGAAGTACCTGTGTGGTCCACTGTCGATCCATTGGTAGAATTTTGTGCACTTAGATCGTGTATTACACAGCAGGACTGTGATCTCTCTGGATTCACTTCTCCAGACTCCCGGTTCTAATCCATGGCATCAGTTAAGAAACATTCGCTGTCTCCAAAGCAGCACAATCAATTTGAAATCTAAAAGGCAACAAAGAGACAAAGGATATTTCAGCCATTCACTAAATGGGTTCCAGGCAGCAGTTTTAAGTACTTTCACTTACAATCAGGACCTGGGGGAAATGTACAGATATGCAAGAAATAGCATGGTTATTATTCTATTATTAATCTCCATTTTGGAAAAGACATCTGGATACTGGCCGGGGTGAGGAAATGCTGACATCCTAATGAAAGTACAGGAGCACACCATTTTCAGCAAGGGTTTTGAGAGGTTTGTAATTGTAGGAATTGACCTATACATCAGCACAACCCCCTTCGCTGGCCAGGAGTCCTTTTGAGGTACCAGTCTTGACCAGCAGGCCCAGGATATATGGCCCTGATCAGCCTGCAAACTTAACCCATGCATATCATGTATTCTAAACATATTTAAAAAATGAATATATAAAATACTTGTTTTTGCTTTGACTACAAGGAACAAGAGTAGAATCCACATCACATTCAGAAGCAATTCAATGTTCATGTTTCTCAAGACGCATAATGTCAAATTATACTAAATGAAATATTGAAAAGGGTATTGGTTTGATCAAATGCATAGCAAATATGTTTTACTTATTGTGAATCTATTTCTAAATTGATTGAGAATAATTAATTTGTACGGGACAGCAGTATCACACACAGTGTCATGCACAGTATCATACACACAATGAATTGTACTAATAGATAAATAAAAACTTTGCAATGTAGCCACCATAATTACATATTCTGTAATAAACTAAATGTACTTACATTAGAAGCTTGAGCTTGGATAGAAGCTCTCTGGCATTGTAGTTGAAAGTGGATATAGCCTACTGTACTAACAACCTAAACAACATTGCGGACTACCTATCCCTTCCCTCTCATCCTCCTCTCCCTTGTGTGTGTGTGTGTGTGTGTGTGTGTGTGTGTGTGTGTGTGTGTGTGTGTGTGTGTGTGTGTGTGTGTGTGTGTGTGTGTGTGGGAGAGAGAGAGAGAGAGAGAGAAAGAAAGAAAGAGAGGGGGGGTGTTCTTGACTGATGAGAAAAAATGAGAGATGAGGTGAGATTAGAGACTAATATTTCTAGATACTCCATTCAGAAACAATAACTATGTGGGATGTAATGCTGCTATCTTAAATCTAACCAAAGTGCACCCCATTTTGTGACGCCTTGATGATAGACGCCAACCAAGATATCCTTCAGTCACGGCAACTGGGGAATGCTGGGAACGAGGAGGGGGTAAGCAGAGCGCATACGGGTGGACAACTGGGGAATGCTGGGAACGAGGAGGGGGTAAGCAGAGCGCATACGGGTGGACAATCGGGCAGAAGGTGGTAGAATATGCACTGGGGGACAGAGAGAAAGGGCATTGGGGAACCTTCCTCCGTGGCTGTTTTCATAACCAAGTGTAGATGTGGACATGATTGAGGGCAGGAGAGAATGGGGTGAGGACGTGAGACGGTGTGTGGAGAGATATATAGATACTTGGTTTTATTCGTTTTTAAAGATATATACAGATGGTTCAAAGGATCCAATCAATGGAAGAGTGGGGGCAGGGGTGTATATCACAGATTTCAATGTTAGAGTATATAAGCGGTTAACTGATAATGTGTCAGTGTATGCAGCAGAGTTGATGGCCATGATTATAAGTTTGAGATGGGTGGAGGAGGTGAAACCACTCAAAGTGGTGATCTGCTCTGATTCGGCTGCAGTGTTGAATAGTGTGAAGTCAGGCAGGTTGATAGGGGAGACTTGTTTTTGGAGATGATGGTGCTGTTAATGGGATTGGAGAGGAAGGGAGTGGTGGTCAGCTTTTGTTGGGTTCCCGCCCATGTGGGTGTGGAGGGTAATGAGAAGGCTGATGTGGTGGCTAAGAATGCTATGAGGAGAGAAGGGGTAGATTTTCAAGTCCCGCTGGGCCGCAGGGAAGTCAAGTCCCTGATCCGGGCAAATATGCTCGATCTTTGGCAAAGGAAGTGGGATGCTAGTTGTAAGGGGAGGCAATTTCATTGCGTGCATAGATGAATCAAGTGTATGTAGACAGGACGAGTATTATGTGCCAGCTGAGCCTAAATGCAGCAAATGTAGTGGTGAACATGCACCCGAATTTCTGAAGTTTCCTGTTAGGGTGAAGGAGACGGAGGTGGCAAGAATAAGGGCTGTCCAGAATGTCTCCTATCATTGAGAAGAGTGGAAGAAAGAAGTGAAGTTGAAGAAGTAATGGTAGTAGGAGTAGAGACACCAGGTCATATTATTTGTTAACAGAGGGATTCTGACATGTTGCATATTAAGAAGGTGGAATTTGTGGTGTTTATTACTTTGGTTATCAGCACAAACGGAGGAAATCTGAGAAAATAGGCATCCTTGTGAGTTTTTTGGGACTTTTTCTGCAGAGGCATTACAAGGAATCCTGTCCATGACTCCTTTCTCACCGGCACGTGATTTGAATGTGACTGAAGGAGTGGGATGGTTGTTTGATTTACTTTTGTATTTTGTCGTGTCCCCGTACAGTAGGTAGCGGCAATATATATGGACACCATATGTGAACTGATTGCCCACCATCTGTCTTCTGAGCTCGCGCTGCTAGGTGACCTAAACTGGGACATGCTTAAAACCCCAGCCATCCTACAATCTAAGTTTGATGCCCTCAATCTCAGACAAATTATCAATGAACCTACCAGGTACCACCCCAAAGCCGTAAACACGGGCACCCTCATAGATATCATCCTAACCAACTTGCCCTCTAAATACACCTCTGCTGTTTTCAACCAAGATCTCAGCGATCACTGCCTCATTGCCTACGTCCATAATGGGTCTGTGGTCAAACGACCTCCACTCATCACTGTCAAACGCTCCCTGAAACACTTCAGCGAGCAGGCCTTTCTAATCGACCTGGCCCTGGTATCCTGGAAGGATAATGACCTCAACCCTTCAGTAGAGGATGCCTGGTTATTTTTTTTAAATGCCTTCCTCACCATCTTAAATAAGCATGCCCCATTCAAGAAATTTAGAACAAAGAACAGATATAGCCCTTGGTTCTCTCCAGACCTGACTGCCCTTAACCAACACAAAAACATCCTGTCGCGTTCTGCATTAGCATCAAACAGCCCCCGTGATATGCAACTTTTCAGGGAAGTTAGACACCAATATACACAGGTAGTTAGAAAAGCCAAGGCTAGCTTTTTCAAGCAGAAATTTGCTTCCTGCAACACAAACTCTAAAAAGTTCTGGGACACTGTAAAGTCCTTGGAGAATAAGAGCACCTCCTCCCAGCTGCCCACTGCACATAGGAAACTCTGTCACCACCGATAAATCCACTATAATTGAGAGTTTCAATAAGCATTTTTCTACGGCTGGCAATGCTTTCCACCTGGCTACCCCTACTCTGGTCAACAGCACTGCACCCTCCACAGCAACTCGCCCAAGCCTTCCCTATTTCTCCTTCTCCCAAATCCAGTCAGCTGATGTTCTGAAAGAGCGGCAAAATCTGGACCCCTACAAATCAGCCGGGCTAGACAATCTGGACCCTCTCTTTCTAAAATGATCTGCCGAAATTGTTGCAACTCCTATTACTAGCCTGTTCAACCTCTCTTTCGTATCGTCTGAGATTCCCAAAGATTGGAAAGTTGCCACAGTCATCCCCCTCTTCAAAGGGGGGGGACACTCTAGACCCAAACTGCTACAGACCTATATCTATCCTACCCTGTCTTTCTAAGGTCTTCGAAAGCCAAGTTAACAAACAGATTACCATCCATTTCGAATCCCACTGTACCTTCTCCACTATGCTTTCTGGTTTCAGAGCTGGTCATGAGTGCACCTCAGCCACGCTCAAGGTCCTAAACGACATCATAACCGCCATCGATAAGAGACATTACTGTGCAGCCGTATTCATCGACCTGGCCAAGGCTTTCGACTCTGTCAATCACCACATTCTTATTGGCAGACTTGACAGCCTTGGTTTCTCAAATGATTGCCTCGCCTGGTTTACCAACTACTTCTCTGATAGAGTTCAGTGTGTCAAATCGGAGGGCCTGTTGTCCGGACCTCTGGCAGTCTCTATGGGGGTGCCACAGGGTCCAATTCTCGGGCCAACTCTTTTCTCTGTATACATCAATGATGTTGCTCTTGCTGCTGGTGATTCTCTGATCCACCTCTACGCAGACGGCACCATTCTGTATACTTCTGGCCCCTCTTTGGACACTGTGTTAACTAACCTCCAGACGAGCTTCAATTCCGTACAACTCTCCTTCCGTGGCCTCCAACTGCTCTTAAAGGCAAGTAAAACTAAATGCATGCTATTCAATCGACCACTGCCCGTACCTGCCCGTCCGTCCAGCATCACTACTCTGGACGGCTCTGACTTAGAATACGTGGACAACTACAAATACCTAGGTGTCTGGTTAGACTGTAAACTCTCCTTCCAGACTCACATTAAGCATCTCCAATCCAAAATTAAATCTAGAATCGGCTTCCTATATCGCAATAAAGCATCCTTCACTCATGCTGCCAAACATACCCTCGTAAAACTGACCATCCTACCGATCCTCGACTTCGGCGATGTCATCTATAAAATAGCCTCCAACACTCTACTCAACAAATTGGATGCAGTCTATCACAGTGCCATCTGTTTTGTCACCAAAGCCCCATACACTACCCACCACTGCGACCTGTACGCTCTTGTTGGTTGGCCCTCGCTTCATACTCGTCGCCAAACCCACTGGCTACAGGTTATCTACACGTCTCTGCTAGGTAAAGCCCCACCTTATCTCAGCTCACTGGTCACCATAGCAGCACCCACTCGTAGCACGCGCTCCAGCAGGTATATCTCACTGGTCACCCCCAAAGCCAATTCCTCCTTTGGTCGCCTTTCCTTCCAGTTCTCTGCTGCCAATGACTGGAACGAACTGCAAAAATCACTGAAGCTTGAGACTCATATCTCCCTCACTAGCTTTAAGCACCAGCTGTCAGAGCAGCTCACAGATCACTGCACCTGTACATAGCCCATCTGTAAACAGCCCATCTATCCACCTCATTCCCATACTGTATTTATTTGTTTTGCTTCTTTTCACCCCAGTATCTGTACTTGCACATTCATCTTCTGCACATCCACCATTCCAGTGTTTAATTGCTATATTGTAATTACTTCGCCACCATGGCCAATTTATTACCTTAACTCATCTTACCTCATTTGCACTCACTGTATATAGCCTTTTTGTTTTCTTTTTTTCTACTGTATTATTGACTGTATGTTTTGTTTATTCCATGTGTAATTCTGTGTTGTTGTATGTGTCAAATTGCTATGCTTTATCTTGGCCAGGTCGCAGTTGCAAATGAGAACTTGTTCTCAACTAGCCTACCTGGTTAAATAAAGGTGAAATAAAAAAATGTAATAAAAAAAATGATTATGGTGAATGAGGCAGCAATGTGAAGTTTAAGTGTTGTAATTGTGGGAGGGAACATAGTGCAGCATTTGGTGGATACCAGGTGCAGAGAGAGGCTAGAGAGGCTTAGAGATATAAAATTAGTCATGATGTATCGTATGCAGAGGCTGTAAAACAGATTGGTGGAACTACAGTGTGGAATGATGGCGCTTCCATGGCTGCTCCAGTAGTAAGTGGGTGTTTCTGCCGGTCCTGGCATGGTTTCGAGGCCTCTTCAGAAATTTGTGCTCATGAATGTGCGGTGTCAAAGGACGCTTTGATAATTAATAAAGTTGACTTCATAGCTTTTATTGGTAAGGTTACCAATACGACTCGGGGGATTTATTTGTTTTGTCATTTTCATGGTAGTAAAAGAATTGGGCAGATCATTAGTGATCGTACATTCCAGCACAGTAGGTGGCGGCATGCACTTAAACGATTGCTTGCGGACCGCCATGATAGCATAGAATAAAGCTTTAAAGAAGAAGGTTTGGTCCAACATCCGAGTTCAGCCGATTATTTGATTTCCGGCGTCGTCAACCCAGATTGTGACCCTGAGCAGTTGTTTAGCTAGGTACTATCGTTGAAGTTTGATCGAGGATTGCAAATACATCACAAATGGTACCGTTAGTTAGCTAAATTAATGCAAAGAAATGCGTTTTGGTTTATGTGAATTTCATGGTTGGTTGCCTAACATAGCAATTGTCTAGATTAGTGTCTTCGCCTTGCTAAACCAGCTAATGCTAGCCAGCACTTTTAGCTAGCTAACGGTAGCTTGCCAGTCGCAATGGAAATGCAACAGCTTGTCGATTATTTTCAGACTTTTGGCTTGTTACCGTTTGTTAGTTAAGCGTTCGCTATTTGTTTTATGTCTCAGGTTATGGTTACCTAGCTAGATCTAGCTAGCGAAGTTGCCATCTGGAATGCGAAATAATTTTTTTAACTAACAAAAGATTGTATTGTTTGGGCAGACTAGTATGTCCGACTCGACTTAGAGTAGACCGCAGTATAGTAACTTTAGATATTAATGTTTGCCATCAGATTAGTTGTTTTTGACATAATGATGATTAGCCTATCAGATCGAACCTCCAGCGGCATAACGTTACCCAAGTACTGCAACTAGCTTGTACTCTGCAGGTCGAGCCGACAGTCCATTGAAATCATGGTACATTTATTTTCAACCAACCTTTATTTGGCTATACTTACACTGGCGTGTCTTATAAACGGATGTTTCCAGTTCCAGGGTAACTCCAAAAACTAGAGAATATTAAATCCACTTTTTTTGTGTTGAGTTAGAAATGGCTTGTCGCATGTGTGTACATCTGTGTTTGGGTTGTATGCGAGATATCCGGCAGCTAAAATGCTGAGGGAACTCCGTGCAAAAAGTGGATGTAATATTTTAATGACTTCTCTGGTTATCTGAGTTCCATCTGCAAATGGAAACAGATGTCTAAGACACCAGTGCCTAACAAATCGAGAATGAAAAAAGTATCGACAAAGGTTGTTTGAAAATAATTGCCATGTTTTTATGGACCGTCGGATCGACCTCCAGTACAAGAAATATTAGTTATTGCGCTGGAGGTTGTCTGACTGGCTAGATGATGATGATTATCTTCCAGGACAGTGAAGTGTCAGACTTTGAGCCTGCACCGGGGCTTGAGAGCAGTATGGAGGGCGAGAATGCACCAGTGTACTGCATTTGTCGAAAACCTGACATCAATTGCTTCATGATGTGAGTTTAATCAGATCATAACAGCAACACCTTCAACACAAGTAATCATAACATGACCTTGAAATGTTACATAACCTTAATTTCATGGGGCTCATATCTGTGTTTTTCTTGTAGTGGTTGTGACAACTGTAATGAGTGGTTTCATGGTAACTGCATCAATCTCACAGAGAAGATGGCCAAAGCTATCAGGCAGTGGTACTGCCTGCGATGCCAAGGTGAACTTTTGGTTTCCTATTCACTATCATCCACATGGGTATCTGTCACATGTACTTACTAACCTGTTGCTTTTTATTAGACAAAGACCCATCATTGGAGATAAAATACCGTCCAAAGAAGAGCCGCGAAAAGGAGGCAGAGGGCCAGAGAGAGCCAGAGAGAAAATTTGAAAGACAAAACAGCACTCCAGATTATAAATCTGAAAGGCGCCGTGGATCAAAGGTTCGTTATTTTACATCTAAATGTTATATCCCCATTTTCCTTCAATGTATATCTAAAATTGTGTATCTTTGGAACTATTCTATTGGCAAACATATCTTTGTCTCTCTTGTTTGTCTCAGGTTAAGCGCTCTGCTCGTATGTGTGGAGAGTGCGAGCCCTGCTTGAGGACTGAGGACTGCGCCACATGCGACTTCTGCAAGGACATGAAGAAATTTGGGGGTCCCAACAAAATAAGACAGAAGTGTCGATTTAGGCAGTGTGACGTCCGAGCCAGGGTGCGTTCCTAATGAGACTATGCCATCACTCTATTTTTTTACTTACATCTTTTGAACAGGTGTAGTCAAAAAACGTCTGTAGTCTTGCAAACTGTGACACAATGCCTCTTATTCTCTGCAGAAAATGTTGCGTGTGAAGGATGAAGAGTTTAATTTGCGTGAAAGGCGGGATAATTCCTACCACCGGAGAAGACGATATTCAGACGACTACGATAGTGAGGCAGAACTCTATGAAAAGTACAAGGCAGCGGGATATGACGACAACATGGTATTGCAATAGATGAGAAATATGGCTGAAGATTCTGTCAAGAACTATTTGAAACACATTCAAAATACACAAAGATCCTTATTATTGTCCTACTGTTGCACTTACACTCCCATATCCACTTGTTCTTTAGCTTGAATAGCAATTTTTCAAGTATTTTGAATGTTTCTTATTGTTTCTGTTCAACCCAGCCATGGCTCAGTGATGAGGATGACGGGCCTCCATTCAGCCCTGTCCTGCGAAAGAAAGCTGTGAAGGTCAAGCATGTGAAGAGACGGGAAAATAAATTTGACAAGAAAGTAAGCAAACTTTACTTTCACATCTTGCAGACACACAATGATTACTGTTAATTTTTATCCATGCAGTTGCAGTCCACATCTACCAAATATTTGAAGATTTTAGCTTTTTTTATTGCATCATAGGAATCTTACTGTTGTGACAAACTACATCAAAGTACAGTGATCTTACATGTGTGCATTGCGATTTGTTTTTTGTTAATGCATATCAGAAAGAGTCACGGCGGCACAAACAGAAGCAGAAGCACAAGGACAAAGTCAGGCACAGCGATAGGGGCGATGCCAGGGATGGAGGAGGGCAGCGACAGTGCCTTGGGCCCAGCTGTGTGGAAGCTGCACGAGCCAACTCCAAATACTGCTCAGAGGAATGTGGCATGAAGCTGGCTACCAAGTAAGCGCACAAACACCAAAACACACACATGCAACTGTAAGAAAATCAACCAAATGTAAAATACATTCTGTCTCTAGCCGGCTCTATGAGATACTCCCTCAACGTATCCAGCAGTGGCAGCAGAGCCCCTGCATCGCTGAGGAGCAGGGCAAGAAGCAACTGGAGCGGATCCGAAGGGATCAGCAGAATGCACGCATGCGTCTCACTGACATGGAGAAACGCTTCCACGAGCTGGAGGGAATCATTGCTAAGGCCAAGCAGCAGGTAGTCCAGCAGGATGAGGAGGTGAGTCACTTCAGAATTAGTTTATTGGCCACTGCGGTATTTATCCAGTGGGGTCAGAGCTCCTCGGCAAGAGAAATGTTTTGCCCGTTCAAGTCTGCGCTCAAATCTTTCAGCGGCTTCCTGGGTGAAACATTGCTTTGACGTGTCTTTCTTTTGGTTCTCGTTTCAGACGAATGAAGGGGACAATGAAGAAACAGACCTGATGATTTTCTGTGTGTCCTGCAGTCACCCTATCAACCCAAAGGTGGCACTGCGACATATGGAGAGATGCTATGCTAAGGTGAGCCAGTCAATGTTGAGCCAACATTCTTTTTATCTAGCCTATCAGTCAACCCCAAAAATTCCTTCCCTCTAACTCAGTTAGCGTAGCGCCACAGGGTTTGATTGCAGTCATTTTCTTGTACGCGGTAAGATGGAGATTTCCTATTTAGCTTCTCTGATTTTAGTTGTGAGTTTGTGGTATACATCCAGAGTGCAGTGGCTGATAAGTGTCTGCAACATCCTATATGGGAAAGGATGAAATGTACAGAATTAAACTTAATATAGAGTACTAGCAATATGAATATAAGTTGCAAATATGCACTCTTTCCTAAAGGACACAGTATAAACTGATAACATTCTGTATTTCTCTCTTTTGCATTGACAGTATGAGAGCCAGACATCTTTCGGTTCAATGTACCCAACAAAGATCGAAGGGTAAGAGTCTAGCACTTTGAATGGGTTTGCTGGAAGTGAACAATTGTTGCTTGCTTTTCTGTTTCCATATTGTTTCACCACGGTAGTCTGTATACTTTTTGTTCTCAGAGCAACAAGACTCTTCTGCGATGTGTACAACCCCCAGAGCAAGACCTACTGCAAGAGGCTTCAGGTTTTGTGCCCAGAACATTCCAGGGACCCAAAGGTCAGTGATGATTGGCAAGTCAAATGCAAAAAACTTTGCCATGAAGCACACTAATTGTCCTGCTGTTTGACTTATGATGTATAATCTTGGCTTCGCTTGCCCTTCTCTTGTTTTGTGGTTAGGTCCCAGGGGATGAGGTGTGCGGCTGTCCTCTGGTCCGTAATGTGTTTGAGGCAACAGGAGAATACTGCAGGGTTTCTAAACGCAAATGTAATAAGCACTACAACTGGGAGAAGCTCAGGAGAGCTGAGGTGGACCTGGAGCGTGTCAGAGTGGTTAGTAGTGGAATGTACCACATCCATCTATTTTGAGCCACTTCACCAGGGTTGAGGTGAATTCCATTGGAATTCCTGTAGATTGAATCAGAAAGATCCCATAATTCCAATTCATTCTGATTTTTGGCTAACATGAATCAATTGACTAAGACCCTGGTTATAACAAACATTATTGACCTTCATAAATGCTAGTTCATATGATCTATGAAAGTGAATTTTAAAGGACCGAGTAGACAGTTGATTTCAAAGACTTTTGCTATATTAATCATTACTCCTTGCTTTTCTCCCAAAATGTCTTTGTAAACAGTGGTACAAGCTGGATGAGCTCTTTGAGCAGGAGCGCAATGTCAGGACTGCTATGACCAACAGGGCTGGTCTCCTCGCTCTTATGCTGCACCAAACCATTCAGCACGACCCCCTGACAACGGATCTCCGTTGCAACAAGGACAGATAGCCAGCTGCATCTTCATGTTATTTCTGAGTGGCATTTTCGTACATCTTTGTTAGAGATTTATAGTATCTTTTTGTAGAGACTTTGGATTTTAAGACCTTTGCTGAAGTTGAAAAACAGAAATATTTGAATGGTAAATGAATATATTTTCCTTGTGTCCAGCACTATTGAGGTCTTGTCACTTCTGGTATCTTGCTAATTATTGTCCAAAAATAAAGACTGTGGTCAAGCTCTCTTGCAAATGAAAAACCTTGGTCAAGCCATCCGCGCTGTAGAATCTGCGTGTGCGCATGCGCTCACATTATGGTATAGCTGACCCCATTTAGTTGACTGGTGGATTGTTTGTTTGGTAGCTGGTCGACCAACAGCCTGAGATTTCCTTAGTCGAGCAGTAGCAAAAAAAAATATTTGATGGTGTACAAGACACTGGTCTGATTCGTGCCCGTCTGAGTGGACTGCTCCATTGTGGAGGACGTGGGGATGGCACAGTCCATGAAATGTGCAACTGAAATTGTATATGGTTATATTACATAAGAACAATGGTGCAATTATATTTTAAAACAAATGCGCTTTCTCTAGTGTTGGATAGTGGTCGCTGTTCACTGTTCAGAAAAACGTCAGTGCGCTCTTGAATTGGCACCTTTTCCTAGACCATGTTGCTATGTGCATAATAGCAGAGTCAACTAGTATTCTGGTGTTGAGAACAATACGGTGGAGGCAGCAGCAGAATGAGATGAGAACAGCCCTTGGCTTATTGTCTAAGAAGTGAGGAGAAAGGGAACCCCAACTTAATTAGGTCTACTCAACAGTCTGTTGAATATGCCTGGCTTCATAAATCCATATATCTACAAAAATAAAACAGATCCTGCTTCTGTTACCTGTTTGAGTGTTTAATAGCCTACTGAGTCAGTGAGCACCAAGCCTCATGCAATTACATGTCAAGTAAACAATTTTACAAATTCAGCTGTTTTTAGTCTTTGCTTTGCTGTAATAAAGGCTTTACACTTTTCAGCCTCTGGTATTATAATTTGTGTTAACACTTCCAAATTGTCAGATAAATAATATAACGCTCCTTTTTCTTGATATTATTATTAGTAGTTGTATTTATTAAGGATCCCCAGGCAGCAGCTACTCTTACTGGGGTCCAGCAAAATTAAGGCAGTTAAACAATGTTAAAAAGATTACAAGACATTCACAACAGTGTGCCCTCAGGCCCCTACTCTACAACATATCTAAAACACAAAATCCATGTGTACCTGTGTGTATGTTAATGTGTGTTTATGCATGTGTCTCTGCCTATGTTTGTGTTGCTGCTGTTTGTGTTGCTGCTGTTCCGTAAGGTGTGTTTTTTAAATCAAATTTTACTGCTTGCATGAGTTACTTGATGTGGAATAGAGTTCCATGTAGTCATGGGTCTATGCAGTACTTTAAGCCTCCCATAGTCTGTTCTGGACTTGGGGACTGTGAAGAGACCTCTGGTGGCATGTCTTGTGGGGTATGCATGGGTGTCCGACCTTGTGCATTTCAGGTAAAATAACAACTCAATGTTTATATCCCAGGACAAATTAGCTAGCAACAGCAAGCTAGCTAAATTGCCATACATGTTTGCTTTTCAACCTGTCCCCAAATTAATATAGTTGGTTCAGAGTTTGTTTTGATATTTCAACCTGCGTGTCCTGACCGCGTCTGGTGTGGGTGAACAAAATCAACATGTGCGCAATGGCACGCACTCGCGTGAGCGGTCTGGTTAGCATGTAAGAGTGCATCCTGTTCAGTCTTAATACCGTAACTTACTTAGGCCTATATTTCAATACTTATATAAGCTATTGTATCAATCATTCATTCTTTCATGTCATCACACAACATATGAGTCATTCATGATTTGAAATGCAATCAAGCATTTTAGTTTTAAAATAAAATAAAGCAAGCGTTGAATAATTATCTTAAACAATAAATAAACCGTTCCATTTCGGATATTGCATTCACAGATAAATGCTACTATTTTTAGTCTTTGCTGTAATAAATGCTTAACAACAAAAAACATTACAACAGACTCTCTGGTACGCTTATTTATTGAGTGTTGTTTACATTGTTCCAAACAGTCAGAAAAATTATATTGTAATCTATACAGCACCTGTTTGGCACACATAATATGCACGCAGAGCTTGCTCCTTACCTTCTTGTTCTTGATCTCCAATATTTTCCACAACTAGTCAAATGTATTCCTCCTGAGCAACCAGTAAACATTCCCCCATTTCGAGTTTATTTGTCATGTCCTCACATCCATTTTTGCTGTCACGTGTTAGTGTTCAGAGTTTGTTATAACCAATTTATTGAAGTGATTATAATATGTTATAGGTCAGGTCCTATTGTGCACTATTTGGACGGGATTAGTTTTACTGGGGGAGGTCGGGTAATGTAATTATATGCTGCAGCAGGGAAGAGAGAGAGAGAACAGGTGCTAGTCACATAGTCGTTGTCTTTTTGTTTTAACACAGTGCTGCAAGTTTGAGCCCGGCACAATCAAATTAATTGCAGGTCGGACTCCATCTAGTCATTTGTGTGTCTTAATTATTTAATCAAACAGCGTGCTTAAGGCATCAGACAAGCTCAGTGAATATAGTTGATTTAAATAAAACACATAAGATGTGTCAATATATGGAAAAATACTGCGCATTTTTTAGAATTTCGACCAATCCATTGATCAAACAGACGACTTGGTCGACTAAGATTTTTTTTAGTTGGGGACATCAGTAAATTATGGTATCATGCGGAATATGCTTGACAGGGAGAGATGCTCCGATCTCTGAACCTCTTCTAAACAGATTGTCACCAGTGAATTGTGTGATATGTTAATATGCAGTAAATTCATTCAAAAAGTTAAGCAAATTGTATTGACTTTTTTTGTTTCGGTTTGGTAGCAACACGCATCATACACAGAAGCACATGTCTCCCAGGCAATAGTTAGGGTAGACCCTAATCAGTGATTGATATCCCACATAACTATGATTGCATTTGGATCTCATGAAAGGTCAGAAATCGTCTCGCAGCAAAGAAACATCTAAGCACTTTATAAATGCACAGATCTGATGAAAATAAAGCCATGATTGGATTTTTTTTAATGATCATAACCCATTGTCAATTATGATAATTTAAAAGATTTGAATGGTCGTGATTTTAATTGAATAGCTAATTCAAATAGATTGCCAATACAAGTAATTACTGGGTTAGTTCCATCTCATATTTACATTTACATTTTAGTCATTTAGCAGACGCTCTTATCCAGAGCAACTTACAGTAGTGAATGCATACAGTTCATCCATTTTCCCCCCGTATTTCATAGGAAAGTATTCAGACCCCTTGACTTTTTCCACATTTTGTTAGGTTAAGGCCTTATTCTAAAATTGATTAAATTGTTCTTTTCCCTCATCAATCTACACACAATATCCCATAATGACAAAGGAAAAACATGATTTTAAAGACTGAAATATGACATTTACATAAGTATTCAGACTGTTCACTCAGTCATTTGTTGAAGCACCTTTGGCAGCGATTACAACCTGAAGTCTTCTTGGGTATGATGCTACAAACTTGGCACACCTGTATTTGGGGAGTTTCTACCACTCTTCTCTGCAGAGCCTCTCAAGCTCTGTCAGGTTAGATGGGGAGCTATTTTCAGGTCTCCCCAGAGATGTTAGATTGGGTTCAAGTCCAGGCTCTGGCTAGGCCACTCAAGGACATTCAGAGACGTGTCCCGAAGCCACTCCTGCATTGTCTTGGCTGTGTGCTTAGGGTCGTTGTCCTGTTGGAAGGTGAACCTTCGGCCCAGTCTGAGGTCCTGAGCGCTCTGGAGCAGGTTTTCATGAAGGATCTGTCTGTACTTTGCTCCGTTCAACTCTGCCTCGATCCTGACTAGTCTCCCAGTCCCGGCCGCTGAAAAACATCCCCACAGCATGATGCTGCCCCCACCATGCTTCACCGTAGGGATGGTGCCAGGTTTCCATCAGACGTGACACTTGGCATTCAGGCCAAAGAGTTCAATCTTGGTTTCATCAGACCAGGGAATCTTGTTTCTCATGGTCTGAGAGTCCTTTAGGTGCCTTTTTGCAAACTCCAAGCAGGCTGTCATGTGCCTTTTACTGAGGAGTGGCTTCCGTCTGGCCACTCTACCATAAAGGCCTGATTGGTGGAGTGCTGCAGAGATGGTTGTCCTTCTAGAGCTCTATTAGAGTGACCATCAAGTTCTTGGTCACCTCCCTGACCAAAGCCCTTCTCCCCCGATTGTGCAGTTTAGCTGGGCGGCCAGCTCTAGGAAGAGTCTTGGTGGTTCCAAAACTTTTTCCATTTAAGAATGATGGAGACCACTGTGTTCATAGGGACCTTCAATGCTGAAAAAATGTTTTGGTACCCTTCCCCAGATCTGTGCCTCGAAACAATCCTGTCTCAGAGCTCTACGGACAATTCCTTCGGCCTACTGGCTTGGTTTTTGCTCTGACATGCACTGTGAACTGTGGGATATTAAATAGACAGGTGTGTGCCTCTCCAAATCATGTCCAATCAATTGGATTTACCACAGGTGGACTCCAACCAAGTTGTAGAAACATCTTAAGGATGACCAATGGAAACAGGATGCACCTGAGCTCAATTTCAAGTCTCATAGCAAAGGGTCTGAATGCTTATGTAAATAAGGTATCTGCTTTTATTTTTAATACATTTGTAAAAACATTTAAAAAACTTTTGGTTTTGAATTATGTGTAGATTGTTGAGGAATTATTTTTATTTAATTCATTTTAGAATAAGGCTGTAACGTAAGAAAATGTGGAAAAAGTCAAGGGGGTCTGAATACTTTCCGAAGGCACTTTTTCACAAATTGGAGACTATGAAAATTAAACATACTGTTTCAAATATGTAACATTTTGAAAATACACATATATCGCATACATAGTAAATAAGAAATAAGGCCTGAGGGGGTGTGGTATATGGCCAATATACCATGGTGAAGTGCCTGGATACAGCCCTTAGCCGTGATATTGGCCAAATACAACAAACCCCCAAGGTGCTTTATTGCTATTATAAACAGGTTACCAACAGAAATAGAAAAGTAAACAAGTATTTTTGCATCCTACCCATGGTTTATTGTCTGATATACCACAGCTTTCAGCCAATCAGCATCCAGGTTCCAAACTACCTAGTGTATAATGGCATTCATCCCATGTTGGAGACTCAATTAAAGAATAATTTCAAATATGTAGTCAGCAAACTCAATGGAATAATAGACCAACTACTCATCTATCCATGTTATGGACTGGAAGCATGTTGAAACAAAATCTGATATTAAATCCATGCTAAAATAGTGTGCAAAACTCTCATCAAGGCAAAGGGTGGCTACTTTGAAGAATCTCAAATAAAAAATATATGTTGATTTGTTTAACACTTTTTTGGTTACTACATGATTCCATATGTGTTATTTCATAGTTTTGACGTCTTCACTATAATTCTACAATGTAGAAAATAGTAAAAAATTAAGGAAAACCCTGGAATGAGTAGGTGTGTACAAACTGTTGACTGGTACTGTAGGTGGAGGTTGAGATGTATGTGTCCTGGTGAAAGGAGAGGAAGGTCACGTTTCTCGGGATGTTCTTCCTCAGAGGGTGCAGCATCAGAATCAGCAGGCTAAAGCTCTCACACACTAACCCCTTCAGAGAGGACAGAGGGTACGACAGTCTGCCTCCTCACCCCCACCCACCCCCTTACCTCACACATACACATGCACACACACAAATCTCATTAGATTCTCAGTGCAGACTAAGCCTTTCTATGTGGAAATTATGACAGTGTGTGTGTCCATGTGTGCTCATCCATTCCTGTGTGTGTGTGTTACCTGTTGGGAGTGGTCTAGCAGCTGCAGCTGCTCCATGTCTAGGGATTTCCTTCTCTACTGAACATGTGTAGGATGTGGGGGATTGTAAGGGACTGTAATTCTGCTTCCAGCGTCTATGGAGACTGATGAATCTACACACAGAGTCAAATACAAAGTACATTTAGATCATCTCAAATTACACACGTCCTCTGTCCCTCTCTAGAAAAACAAAGGTGAAATATGTCATTATACTCTAATACAGGGGTATTCAACTCTTACCCTACGAGGTCTGGCACCTGCTGGTCCTGTTCTACCTCATAATTAATTGCACTGGTGTCCCAGGTCTAAAATCAGTCCCTGAATGGAAAAAGACAGTGAAACTGGCTTGGAGGTCCAAAGTGTAGTTTGAGGGCTCTAGTATATGGAACCAGACCATGCTAGGCAGGGAATGGCAGAAGTGTTGTGCCTGCCTGCCTGCCTATATGTGTAGTGTCACTGTCAACACTGCCAGCTTCAATCTCACCCAGTTGTGCAGGTGTAGTGGTGGCCATAAGCAGGCATGCTCAGCATGCCCACCTATTTCTCTACAGATATACTCACTAATTACCATTGAGAATAATTGAATGACTGAACAAATGAACGATCAATCTTAATTCCTTTCATCTCTGGCTTTATTGGGTGGAGGGAATGACGACCTATAGCCAGCTACCTACACCATATAGACAATGGTTGATCATTAATTTATACTCACCTGGTGGCAGAGAGTGGGTGATGGTCAAAACTTGGCATGTCAAGCCGTTTCCCTTGTACAGTATAACTTGACAGACAGACTGACACACACACACCTGTTTGGTATGATAGCTAACGTTACAACAGTAGGTAGCGTTAGCATTTAACGTTAGCTCGATGCTTGGTGGCTTTTAATATCAGCTCCCGATATTGTCTGTCACTATCGGTAAAGCCACCAAGTATTGAACGCAGCTAGCTAACTAACTACCGTTACTTGTTGGTGGTCCTATTTAGAACTAACCTGGAGAAAATTAGCTAGCTGAAGCTATGATCAGATAACGTTAGATAGTCACACATATTTTCCTTAGAAAACAGCTAGCACTGCCAGTAGCAGAATACGTATCATCAAATATTTGTATAACTAAAACATACTTGTTCTATCTATGGTATTATGTTGTAGCCCCTCGTCTCTACGTCCACATTATCTGTTCATTAATTAAATATTGTGGACAGGACAACATTAGAAAAAAATTATCGTTATGTAGCAAGTCTAGTATTTCACTTCAGCCTTGGCTTGGCAATGCCAGACAAATTCAGGCGTAGTTACGACAAGTTAGTTTAGTAGCTAGCTAGCGACTGAAAGCAGTCAACCCTTGGGACGTAACCACAATTCGGACGTCCATAGCCTAACCATTTTAAACGTCAACTACGTCCCAAGGATACCGAATAGCACAGACCGTCATGCGTGCATAATATGTTTCCGGGTATGTTGCAGGTGATTACCGGTTTTTAAACCGTCGATGGTAAGTTTTCGATATTTTATACTGTTTTGAACATATTTTCTACCGTTTTGTTTTGGAACTGCGTCCTTTCATCACAATGATGTCTTTCATACCAAGCGGTGCAAATGGTGGGAGGATGTTAGTTCTGTTCACTGTTCCCTCGTAACCAACGTCACCATAACCAAATAGCTAGCTAACGTGACAACTGCTAATGGCTATCTATTCTTCCGCTAGCATAGATTCTAATAGCTAGCTAACTCAAATAGCTATTTTTGCTCTATTTGTCTGCGGTAGCTTGGTAGTTGTTTTGATATGTGACCTTTATTTAAATTAGTTTTGTCTTCTCTGGCTTTGCAGAACGTTATGGTGGTCGTGAAGGGTTGTTAGCTTGTTTGCTAACGTTAACTAACTACGTTAGTAACTGCGATGCAACCAAGACTTGACACTTCATTGTCAAAGCTCTCTTGGTTGCATCGAAAATAACTAACTAGCCACTATGTTAGCAACCAAAATGAGTGAAGTATTTTTTTATTTAACCTTTATTTAACTACGGTAGCATAACTAACTAGGCTGTATAATAATGCTACTATCACTTATTATATCGTTCCCTACCAAATAATCTTAACGCCGTCACTTAAAATAATCCCAACAGACAGAGAGGAGAATTAACGTTACCTAACTACTATAGAAGTTCATTGATTGACGTTGGCTGATTGTAGCTAACGTTAGCTAGTAAATTACCACATGTGTGAATTACCATATTATAGCCAGCCAGCTGACAGTCAAGCCAGCTAGCTACCTAGATGATTTAACTTGACAAAATATAACGTTAATCATATTATAGCTAACTCACCGTCTTTGACAATAGCAGACTGTCAGTCAAACATCGTCATCGTTCATGTCAGTGGCTCGACTTGGTTGAAACGTCTTGTCCAGCTCAGCATGGTCTATTGGTGATGGCATTACTATCTGGGTGCATTTATTCAGGATATACCCATATGAAACACTGTTAAAAGTCGGTGTAAAGCTAATGATGATGACGATGTAATCTATTTAAACTTAATCTCATTACCAGGTCCTATACATCAATTGGGAGACATAACGGTTTTTGGAAAGCCCTGCTGAAGCAAAGTTTTTGCTTGAATTACTCTCGAACCCCACTGGATGTGAGCATTCATCTGTATTGTTATGCAAAGTATTTGAAGTGTGAACCTAAGAGTGTACTTTAGAAGTCATTGTTCAAGAAAACATTTTGGAGAACCTTAAGTCCCTATGGCTTCATGAATGCATAGAGCCCCAGAAATTAGTGAAGTACTGCTGGATTACCGAATTTCAGGGAGAGGGCCAGGGACTCAAGACATGGAGGTCGACGGAGAGGTACTCAAACCTACAAATGATGCACTTCTAGAAAGGGAGGAGAGGATTGAGGTTGGGGACAATGGGATGGAGAGGACCTCTGAGGTCCTATCGCCACTGGAGGCCCTGGCTCCCTCGGACAGTCTTGACATTCAGGATCATGCCACCTCAGGTCCTGTGATGACAGACCATGGCCATACAGAGAAGATCCCAGGGGGAGTTGCTTTAGAGCCCCCTATAGACTGGTTTGAACCCCTGGAGGATGACAATTATGAAGATGACACACAGGGCTTGGACATGGGCCTTGCTGTGGGGGAGCGACACCTGAATAGCAGAGGGGATGCTGAAGAGGAGAGTGTTGCAGGGAGCGAAAGGAGCGGAAGCGTGGCAGGCAGTGAGAGGAACATCAAGAACAACAACCTGTATGTTGAGTGATATGACACTTAATTTGACTAGCATTGACTGCTGTTCTTGTAATGTTATATTATAGGGTAATAGTGACACAGACTCAGAACATTTTACAAAACACATTTACTTGAAGGACAGTGCAGATGCCAAGTTTGGTAACAGAATGACGGCACAAACAGCAGAAACCGTCATTCTGTCACCAAACTTAATCTGTACTGTTATTCAAGTAAATGTGACTTTTAACAATTTCCACTGAACATTTTAAAGTAGTCCTTGTGCGTATAGTTGTAGGGTTTGTTTAGCTTTGCAATCATTGGTTTTTGTTTCACATATACTACCGTTCAAAAGTTTGGTCACTTAGAAATGTCCTTGTTTTTGAAAAAAAGTAAAAAAAATTGTCCATTAAAATAACATCAACTTGATCAGAAATACAGTGTAGACATTGTTAATGTTGTAAATGACTTGTACTTGGATACGGCAGATTTTCTTTTTATGGAATACCTACATAGGCGTACAGAGGCCCATTATCAGCAACCATCACTCCTGTGTTCCAATGGCACGTTGTGTTAGCTAATCCAAGTTTATCATTTTAAAAGGCTAATTGATCATTAGAAAACACTTTTACAATTATGTTAGCAGAGCTAAAAACTCTTGTGCTGATTTTAAAGAAGCAATAAAACTGGCCGCCTTTAGACTAGTTGAGTATCTGGAGCATCAGCATTTGTGGGTTCAATTACAGGCTCAAAATGGCCAGAAAGAAATAACTTTCTTCTGAAACTCGTCAGTCTATTCAAGTTCTGAGAAATGAAGGCTATTCCTTGTGAGAAATTGCCAAGAAACTGACGATCTCGTACAACGCTGTGTACTACTCCCTTCACAGAACAGCGCAAACTGGCTCTAACCAGAATAGAAAGAGGAGTGGGAGCTCCCGGTGCACAACTGAGCAAGAGGACAAGTACATTAGATTGTTTAATTTGAGAAACAGACGCCTCACAAGTCCTCAACTGGCAGCTTCATTAAACAGTACACGCAAAACATCAGTCTCAACGTCAACAGTGAAGAGGCAATTCTGCAATGCTGGCCTTCTAGGCAGAGTTCCTCTGTACAGTGTCTGTGTTCTTTTGCCCATCTTAATCTTTTATTTTCATTGGCCAGTCTGAGATATGCATTTTTCTTTGCAACTCTTCCTAGAAGGCCAGCATCGCGGAGTCGCCTCATAACTGTGGATGTTGAGACTGGTGTTTTGTGTGTACTATTTAATGAAGCTGCCAGTTGAGGATGTGTGAGGCATCTGTTTCTCAAACTAGACACTCTAATGTACTTGTCCTCTTGCTCAGTTGTGCACCGGGGCCTCCCACTCTTTATATTCTGGTTAGAGCCAGTTTGCGCTGTTCTGTGAAAGGAGTAATACACAACGTTCTACGAGATCTTAAGTTTCTTGGGAATTTCTCGCATGGAATAGCCATCATTTCTCAGAACAAGAATAGGCTGACAAGTTTCTGAAGAAAGTTATTTCTTTCTGGCCATTTTGAGCATGTAATTGAACCCACAAATGCTGATGCTCCATATTCTAAACTAGTCTAAAGGTGGCCAGTTTTATTGCTTCTTTAATCAGAACACAGTTTTCAGCTCTGCTAACATAATTGCAAAATGGTTTTCTAATGATCAATTAGCCTTTTAAAATTATAAACTTGGATTAGCTAACACAGCATGCCATTGGAACACAGGTGTGATGATTGCAGATAATGGGGCTCTGTAGATATTCTATAAAAAAATCTGACGTTTCCAGCTACAATAGTCATTTACAACATTAACAATGTCTACACTGTATTTCTGATCAATTTGATGTTATTTTAATGGACAAAAAATGTGCTTTAATTTAAAAAACAAGGACATTTCTAAGTGACCCCAAGCTTTTGAGCAGTGGTGTACATTTAAAGTGAAAAATCAGAATCTCAGTTCTTACTTGTAGCAAATATGTAGCCAGTCAAACTATACAAAAAGTAGCCAGTTGATGTGCTTTCCAGTTATATTTTATGCTCTTATGATGACAATACTTTGACATTTTAGTTTTTATTTTATGCCAGGTTTTCTGTTTATAGGCGGAAGAAAAGAGTGAAAACTGAAGAGGGCTGGGAGGACTGGCCGGCACTTGGAGAGGGGTGGAAGCGCAAGGCGGTTGTTCGTCGCTCGGGTTCTAGTGTTGGCCAGAGTGACGTTTATTACATGAGGTAAAAACATTCTGGCAAAACTCTATACATTTTTAGACCAATGGCCAGTTTATGTTTTTAACCACTGATATTGTCTCATGATGTAAGGTTCATTGTTATATACTAAGGCTCACTTGTTGTACCTATTGTGTGAATATACCACATAAAAATGTGGTAGAAACAATTTAACCTAATAATACAAGCTCACTGCACATGCATTTTGTTATGTCAGTATTATATGCTTTTAGGTGACTTTAAACCATTGATGCCACTAATGGGTCACACTATCTTTCTTCCCTTCTCTGTTCCCCGAAGTCCGAGTAATGAGCGTGTGAGAAGTAGGGTTGAGCTTTCCAAAGTCCTGGCAGATACTCTGGACATGACAATGTTTGATTACAAAGCAGGGGTGTTCAGGGGTGCTGGACAACCCAAGACAGTGCGCCTGAGAAAGGTTATAAAAGAAAAAAGCTCCCAGCATTTACACTTGAAATGATAACTTTTCTTTACCTTCACTAATTTCGATGTATTTTCTAACAACTTCCATTTCGTCTCTTCCATCCCATGGTCTGTTAGAACATACAGAAGGATCATACTACCTCAGCGGACTGTGGCTTTTCCTCAGAGTCCAGCTCCATGGGCACGCCAAGCCGAGACTCACACCTCCAACATATCACTCCCCCAAGACCAAACACCTCTCTCACACAGATAAGTTCAGCCTCTGTCGCTCATGATGTGGAAGGTATGAAGCACAGTGCAACTAAACTGCCCTGGAGCCCTGTGTCAGCACTTTCAGTCTCCATCAATGGGAATGCTGGTTCAGAGCCCTCCTTTTGGTGAGTCAAATGCTCCTATATTATCTCATAATTTTATCGCTGAGAATTGAACATCTTCAATCTAACTACATGTGATCTAAAATGTAATGTACATAATCCCTGAAAGTAATTGTTTATCATGAGAGGACGATAAACAGTAACTTGTTATGATGCATACTCACCTTTCGGGTAATTTAAAAAAAATAATTGCTGAGGTGTAATCACTTTTGAGGGTTGAAGTACAAATAAGATTAATACATAAAATATTTTATGACTTATTTCCTATTCAACAAAACTGAATAAGGCTTGAAATTACTTTTATGCTTTCTAAATATGGTATAATCAAATTATAAAACCACTAACTATAATATTTCACCTTCCTTATAAATGTAAATACATATTTGTATGTTTAGTGTTTGAGAAAATGTCAATTTTTTTCTGAAGGGCTCTCTTGATCAAAACTTCAGCCCCCACCGCTGTGAATGTCACAAAGAGCTCTAGCTTGGCTTCCCGAACTCACCTTTCACCTCATGTTAATAATTTCCATCTATGACCGTGGTCACCAACCTATCCTTAGTCAAGATCACTTTCGCATTCGAAAAGCAAGCCGAGATCTACCGCTCAGATAAGTTAAGTCATGTTTAAAAAATATATATATCCTAATAAAAGCAGTTGTGTAGGAATGAGGTTTGTGCAATAGACCTAATACATTATCACAGCATATTGGCTATATTCCAGGCCTACCAATGTTGTTATATTCCTCAATATTTAAATAGACACAATGCTATTAATAATTAAAACGCAGGGCTATCAATACACTTGGCTACTTATACATTGCAGTGCGAGTGGAAGAAGGGAGATGCGCGTTTTGTAATAGATTTTTACAAAAACAGTGACATTGCGGAATAAAAACTTAAACAGGAACTCACTCTGCTGTATTCTTTGACAGTCTCTCGGTGGTCATGGTTTTAAAAGTTATTAAATCTTATGTAGGCTAGTATCAAACTTGGGGCCAGGGTTGTGGAAGCTCTGTAGGCGTGGTGATTTGAGCTATCCGATTCACCGTTTAGGCAGAGTTTGTCTTTTCAGACAAATTTTAATGGTTCAAAATAGGAACACTTTGCTTACCCGGTGCGCAGGGCTTCTGAATCAAGTGCACCTTCTGTCAACAGCGCAATACGATAAAGAAATAATAAGTGTGCAAGTTTTATAGTTAGCTTTTCTGCAGAGATGTTTGGTGATCGACTAGGAATGCCTTGAAGATCAACCAGTGAAAAAGTTTTCTGTTTAAAATTGATGAATTATTTTAGATTATGGCTATAAATCGATCTATGAATGTTCTATATCGATGAACCACTCTCCTGCTGCGTTATGATGTAAGGATTGCAGGCAAGTGTGTTGTCAGTGGCTGTGACATAGGTTCAGCCCGGAGTTGATAGACAGTCGGAAGAGCGAATGAAATGGTAGGGGGGACATCCCAGCTGCAAGTGGTTTCAGATTTCACATCCTACTACACACAGGCTAAAACAATATACAATTGTGTCCGTGGGAACCAGGGCTATCGCTCAATGCAAGCCATTTTGATCTACGTTGTCCACAGATTTATGTAGGTTGGAACCGGTACCAGAACCAATCAGGTCCCTTAAACAGGGAACTTTACATCTAAGAGTTAAAAAAAAAAAAAAGTTTAACACATTCCTAATACGTAATCATGGTTTAGGCTATATGTCAGCTTGAGTGTTCAATTTTTTTTTACAAAAAATATGTATGTATGTATGTATGTATGTATGTATTTTGTACGTAAAATAAGCCAAGAATACATGGGAGTGGTTTTGATGTTACGCTCTTTGAACCTTAGGTAACTTGCTTCAATACTCTTTATTTCAGCGTCTGTACCATTTGTGATAATTCATACACAGGCTTTGAATATGAAAGACAGATGAAGAATCCCTGTTGCCCCAAATGCAGGGGTATGTCATCTTATTTAATGTCAATCTAATTAAAGGAAAGCCATTACACAAATGCCTTTTAAAGAGGAACATAATTTACATATTTTAAGACATTGTAAATGTGCCTTTTTAAAAACATTTTTTTTATGAAGGTTCCATTTGAGGTTGTGTTAACAGTATCTCTCATTTCTTTAGGCAAGAATCCAGTTTATCAAAGATTCAGGAAGGTAAATAAGTGTTCCTCAACTAACTACTCTCATAATTTCTCTGTTTTTAACACACTTTCATGCTCCTTATAGTTTGTGTTTTGGACTGTTTCCCTTTACTTAATTCAGTTTTACATAGTTAAACAATGATTAATCAACATGGGTCTGAATGGAGGGGAATATTCAACATTTTCTTATCTTTTATAGTGGATTCCTTGTGGTAACTGTAAGGCTTGCCTTACCACAGAGGATTGTGGGAGCTGTGCTAACTGCAAAAAAGCGCTGAACCCTGACTCCAGAAAACCTGTCAGCTGTCGGAAACGCAAATGTTTATGTCCGATCCGCAAGGTACAGACTCAGATCACATTTGTGTTTTATTTGTCACACGTGCCGAAAACAACCGGTGTAGACTTTACCCTGAAATGCTTGCTTACGAGCCTTTCCCAACGAAGCAGAGTTTAAAAAACATAAGAAAAACAGTAGCACGTGGAGTAAAATGCACAAGAATTAAGCCATTATACAGGGAGTATCAGTACCAGATCAATGCAGAGGTACGAGGTATTGTAGGTAGCTATGTATACTGAACAAAAATATAAATTCAACATGTAACCATTCCAAAGATTTTACTGAGTAACAGTTCATATAAGGAAATCAGTCAATTGAAATAAAGTAATTAGGCCCTAGTCTATGGATTTCACATGACTGAAAATACAGATATGCATCTGTTGGTCACAGATACCTTTTTAAAAAATGGTAGGCGCGTGGATCAGAAAACCAGTCAGTATCTGGTGTAACTACCATTTACCTCATGCAGCGCGACACCTCCTTTGCATAGAGTTGATCAGGCTGTTCATTGTGGCCCGTGGAATGTTGTCCCACTCTTCAGAAGCTGTGCGAAGTTGCTGGACAAGAGCGGGAACTGGAACACGCTGTCGTACACGTCGATCCAGAGTATCCCAAATATGCTCAAAGAGTGACATGTCTGGTGAGTATGCAGGCTATGGAAGAACTGGGACATTTTCAGCATCCAGGAATTGTGTACATATCCTTGCGACATGGGGCCATGCATAATCATACTGAAACATGAGGGTATAGCGGTGGATGAATGACACGACTATGGGCCTCAGGATCTTGTCACATTATTTCTGTGCATTCAAATTGTCATCGATAAAATGAAATTGTGTTCGTTGTCCGTAGCTTATGCTTGCCCATACCATAACCCCACTGCCACCATGGGACACTCTGTTCTAGAGGTCGACCGATTATGATTTTTCAACGCCGATACCGATTATTGGAGGACCACAAAAAGCCGATACCGATTAATCGGCCTATTCTTATTTTTTGTATTTTGTATTTTTTTTGTAATAATGACAATTACAACAATACTGAATGAACACTTATTTTAACTTAATATAATACATCAATAAAATCAATTTAGCCTCAAATAAATAATGATACATGTTCAATTCGGTTTAAATAATGCAAAAACAAAGTGTTGGAGAAGAAAGTAAAAGTGCAGTATGTGCCATGTAAGAAAGCTAACGTTTAAGTGCCTTGCTCAGAACATGGGAACATATGAACGCTGGTGGTTCCTTTTAACATGAGTCTTCAATATTCCCAGGTAAGAAGTTTTAGGTTGTAGTTATTATAGGACTATTTCTCTCTATACGATTTGTATTTCATATACCTTTGACAATTGGATGTTCTTATAGGCACTTTAGTATTGCCAGTGTAACAGTATAGCTTCTGTCCCTCTCCTCGCTCCTACCTGGGCTCGAACCAGGAACACATCGACAACAGCCACCCTCGAAGCAGCGTTGCCCATGCAGAGCAAGGGGAACAACTACTCCAAGTCTAAGAGCGAGTGACGTTTGAAACGCTATTAACGCGCACCCGCTAACTAGCTAGCCATTTCACATGGGTTACACCAGCCTAATCTTGGGAGTTGATAGGCTTGAAGTCATAAACAGCGAAATGCATTGCTCAGAGCTGCTGGCAAAATGCACGAAAGTGCTGTTTGAATGAATGCTTACGAGCCTGCTGGTGCCTACCACCGCTCAGTCAGACTGCTCTATCAAATCATAGACTTAATTTGAATATAATAAACACACAGAAACACGAGCCTTAGGTCATTAATATGGTTGAATCCGGAAACTATCATCTCGAAAACAAAATGTTGTTTTCTTTCAGTGAAATACGGAACCGGTCTGTATTTTATCTAACGGGTGGCATCCCTAAGTCTAAATATTCCTGTTACATTGCACAACCTTCAATGGTATGTCATAATTACGTAAAATTCTGGCAAATTAGTTCGCAACAAGCCAGGCAATGAACGCAAGAGCAGTGACACAATTTCATGTTAGCAGGCAATATTAAGTAAATATGCAGGTTTAAAAATATATACTTGTGTATTGATTTTAAAGAAAGCCATTGGTGTTTATGGTTAGGTACATTGGTGCAACGACAGTGCATTTTTCGCAAATGCGCTTGTTAAATCGTCACCCGTTTGTCTAAGTAGGCTGTGATTCGATGAGAAATTAACAGGCACCACATCGATTATATGCAACGCAGGACACGTTAGATAAGCTAGTAATATCATCAACCATGTGTAGTTAACTAGTGATTATGTTAAGATTGATAGTTTTTTATAAGAAGTTTAATGCTAGCTAGCAACTTATAATGTCACATAAACCCAAACCACAGCTAAATGCAGCACTAACCTTTGATGATCTTCATCAGATGACAATCTTAGGACATTATGTTATACAATACATGCATGTTTTGTTCAATTAAGTTCATATTTATATCAAAAAACTGCTTTTTACATTAGCATGTGACTAGCATGTGACTAGCATTCCCACCGAACACTTCCGGTGAATTTACTAAATTACTCACGATAAACGTTCACAAAAAACAATTATTTTAAGAATTATAGATACAGAACTCCTTTATGCACTCGCTATGTCCGATTTTAAAATAGCTTTTCGGTGAAAGCACATTTTGCAATATTCTAAGTAGATAGCCCAGCCATCACAGGCTAGCTATTTTGACACCAACCAAGTGTGGTACTCACCAAACTCCTCCGATTTACTATTAGAAAAGTTTGATTACCTTTGGTGTTCTTCGTCAGAATGCACTCCCAGGACTTCTACTTCAATAACAAATGTTGGTTTGGTCCCAAATAATCCATAGTTATATCCAAATAGCGGCGTTTTGTTCGTGCGTTCAAGACACTATCCGAAGGGTAAATAAGGGTCACGCGCCCGACACGTTTCGTGACAAAAAAATTCAAAATATTCCATTACCGTACTTCGAAGCATGTCAACCGCTGTTTAAAATCAACTTTTATGCCATTTTTCTTGTAAAAAAGCGATAATATTCCGACCGGGAGTGGTGGTTTTCGTTCAAAGAGAGAGAAAGTAAACATGGAGTCGACTCGGGCACGCGCGACCCGTCCCATTGTCCTCAGATCGACCACTATCAAAATGCGCTAATGTTTTTCAGCCATAGGCTGCAAAGCCACGATTCAGCTTTCTGGCGCCTTCTGAGAACCTATGGGAGCGTTAGAAAATGTCACGTCATGCCAGAGATCCCCTGTTTTTGTTAGAGATGATCAAGAAGGCCATGAAATGGTCAGAGAGAGCGCTTCCTGTTTGGAATCTTCTCACGTTTTGGCTTGCCAAATGAGTTCTGTTATACTCACAGACACCATTCAAACAGTTTTAGAAACTATAGGGTGTTTTCTATGCAAATCAAACAATTATATGCATATTCTAGTTACTGGGCAGGAGTAGTAACCAGATTAAATCGGGTACGTTTTTTATCCGTCCGTGCAAATACTGCCCCCCTACACAGCCTGGAGGTGTGTTTTGGGTCATTGTCCTGTTGAAAAACAAATGATAGTCCCACTATTTGACCAAGGAGAGTTGGAGTGCTGCATCAGATGACCTGGCCTACATAGTACCAGTTATATAAAAATCCTGTGCATCGTCAGTGCAAGATTGTGCATCGTCAGTGCAAGATTGTATCAATGCAGATAGTCCAGGTAACCATTTTTAATGAGCTATTTAGTGGTCTTATTGCTTGGGGTAGAATCTGTCCCGGAGCTTGTTGGTCCGAGAAACAATTCTCCAGTACCATTTCCCGGACGGTAGCAGAGTCAACAGTCTGTGGCTGGAGTCTTTGGCAATTTTTCGTTCCTTTTTCTGACACCGCCTGATATAGAGGTCCTCGGTGCCAGGGAACTCGGCACCCGTGATGTGCAGAGGGTGGTCCGGACATCCCAGTTGTTCTTCTCAGGGGTGCAGTTGTAGCTGTTTGAGGATCCAAGGGCCAGTGCCAAATCTTTTCAGCCTCCTGAGGGGGCAGAGGTGCTGTCGTGACCTATTCATGACTGTGTGTGGATGGGGGCGTGCTCTCCCCTCTTTCTCCTGTAGTCCACGATCAGCTCTTTGGTCTTACTGACGTTGAAATTGTTGTTGTCCTGCCACCACACTTCTAAGTCTTTGACCTCCTCCCTGTAGGCTGTCTGTGATCAGGTCTACCACTGTCGTGTCGTCAGCAATCTTGATGGTGTTGGAGTCGTGTGTGGCCACACAGTTGTGGATTAAAAGGGAGTACAGGAGGGGACTAAGCACACACCTCTGAGATGCCCCCGTGTCTAAGGTCAGTGTGGTGGTGGTTTAGTTGCCTACCCTCACCACCTGGGGACGGCCCGTCAGGAAGTCCAGGATCCAGTTGCATCTCCCTGATAGGAGACTCTCGAACGAACCTCCTCCATCTTATTCTCGAGTGACTGGACATTTCACAATAGAATGGAGGGGAGTTCCGGTCGATTTTTCTCTTTGTCTCAGTCTCGCCAGGATACCGGCCTGTCTGCCGTGTCTATGCCTGCCGTGTTTTAGTAGCCCATTTAAACAAAGGAATGGTGTCCTGTATGAACAAGGAAACAGCTGAGTCTAAGTTAGACAGAAGAAAATACGGACAATGAATGAAGAAATAAAAGTGATCTATTTTGTTTTTTTAATTTGTTTTGTATTTCAGAACAAACCCGAAGGTCCCCAAAAGTTGGATCCCCATCCCATGACGAATTTCAAGGTAATTGACTAGAATCCTATTACCCAGTGTATTCTAATGTGTCTTTCAAAGTAAATAACAAATCTGAATGCATGTATATGAAAAATGCTGAAGGCTATTGAGTCCGCTTACTCAATTTAAGAGCAGCATTTCCCACAAGTCCACACGTGAACATTGGCAGTTTATTTGTAATGTTCTCTTCACGTCTCCATGAAAAGCTCCCATAACTGAATATACATATTTTTTTGGGCAGATTGACAGTGGAGAATTGCAGGTAACAATACCAAGCCATCTCTAATAATACTCCTCCAATCCTGAACTCATTGTTAATTGAATATGCAATGTAAACAATAAATGTTATTGAATAAAGACCCAAGGAGAGGGCAGAACAGATCTTACTCATTATTCCCACAGAACTCCACTCCTCAATACAGTGACCCCGAAGACTTCTCTGTGAATGTCGATATAGATGATGACGATGAAGAGTTTGATGGTGATGATGCTGACTATGAGGTAAGCTCTGCTTCAAGAAATAAGTCCTACCCCACTTCTATCTAGGAGTTCCCTCTGCTGGCCAATTACACCCCCCCCCCCCCCAAATATAAAAACCCTGCTCTTCCTAGGGAGGTCTCCATCTGAAGTTGGTCACAGTTTGGGCCAACAAGCTCCTTTATCTGTCCACTGAATATCTAGACAGTGACATGTATTTGACAGTTAATGGTATTAGTTCAAATATACACTGCTCAAAAAAATAAAGGGAACACTAAAATAACACATCCTAGATCTGAATGAATGAAATAATCTTATTAAATACTTTTTTCTTTACATAGTTGAATGTGCTGACAACAAAATCTCACAAATTGGATTTCCATTGATTATTTTTATCAACCCATGGAGGTCTGGATTTGGAGTCACACTCAAAATTAAAGTGGAAAACCACACTACAGGCTGATCCAACTTTGATGTAATGTCCTTAAAACAAGTCAAAATGAGGCTCAGTAGTGTGTGTGGCCTCCACGTGCCTGTATGACCTCCCTACAACGCCTGGGCATGCTCCTGATGAGGTGGCGGATGGTCTCCTGAGGGATCTCCTCCCAGACCTGGACTAAAGCATCCGCCAACTCCTGGACAGTCTGTGGTGCAACGTGGCGTTGGTGGATGGAGCGAGACATGATGTCCCAGATGTGCTCAATTGGATTCAGGTCTGGGGAACGGGCGGGCCAGTCCATAGCATTAATGCCTTCCTCTTGCAGGAACTGCTGACACACTCCAGCCACATGAGGTCTAGCATTGCCTTGCATTAGGAGGAACCCAGGGCCAACCACACCAGCATATGGTCTCACGAGGGGTCTGAGGATCTCATCTCGGTACCTAATGGCCGTCAGGCTACCTCTGGCGAGCACATGGAGGGCTGTGCGGCCCCCCAAAGAAATGCCACCACACACCATGACTGACCCACCTCCAAACCGGTCATGCTGAAGGATGTTGCAGGCAGCAGAACGTTCTCCACGGCGTCTCCAGAGTCTGTCACGTCTGTCACGTGTTCAGTGTGAACCTGCTTTCATCTGTTAAGAGCACAGGGCGCCAGTGGCAAATTTGCCAATCTTGGTGTTCTCTGGCAAATGCCAAACGTCCTGCACGGTGTTGGGCTGTAAGCACAACCCCCACCTGTGGACGTCGGGCCCTCATACCACCCTCATGGAGTCTGTTTCTGACCGTTTGAGGAGACACATGCACATTTGTGGCCTGCTGGAGGTCATTTTGCAGGGCTCTGGCAGTGCTCCTCCTGCTCCTCCTTGCACAAAGGCGGAGGTAGCGGTCCTGCTGCTGGGTTGTTGCCCTCCTACGGCCTCCTCCACGTCTCCTGATGTACTGGCCTGTCTCCTGGTAGGGCCTCCGTGCTCTGGACACTACGCTGACAGACACAGCAATCCTTCTTGCCACAGCTCGCATTGATATGCCATCCTGGATGAGCTGCACTACCTGAGCCACTTGTGTGGGTTGTAGACTCCGTCTCATGCTACCACTAGAGTGAAAGCACCGCCAGCATTCAAAAGTGACCAAAACATCAGTCAGGAAGCATAGGAACTGAGAAGTGGTCTGTGGTCCCCACCTGCAGAACCACTCCTTTATTGGGGGTGTCTTGCTAATTGCCTATAATTTCCACCTGTTGTCTATTCCATTTGCACAACAGCATGTGAAATTTATTGTCAATCAGTGTTGCTTCCTAAGTGGACAGTTTGATTTCACAGAAGTGTGATTGACTTGGAGTTACATTGTGTTGTTTAAGTGTTCCCTTTATTTTTTTGAGCAGTGTATATATATATTTTTTTTTCTTTATCAGTATTTTTTTCTCATTCTGTCTTTCAGGCTTGGATAAGGAAACGTAAGCGACGCTCCTGTGGGAAGTGTGAAGCTTGTAATAGTAGGATAGACTGTGGCACTTGTGATTTCTGCATAGACAAACCGAAGTTTGGAGGCAGCAATAAGAAGAGACAGAAGTGCCGTCTGCGGCAGTGCCAGAAACAGGCCATGGTAAGGGTTGATTACTCACATATGTTGAGATGATTGTCAATCATATCAGCATTTGAGGGTGACAAGATTTTTGGCAAATCCTTTTGAGTTAGTCCTTGTAATTAAGCAATGGCCATACTCATTGTTATGCCATGAATGGACTCCTAACAATGTTTTCAATGGTGCTCTTATGTGTATGTATGTGTTTGACAGAGACACTTGTTGCCCTTTCAGTTGGGTCAGACTGATTTTGGGTCCGAAGAGGGGTGGGTGCAGCTTGGCAGGCCTAGACCTCACTTTACATACAGTCGCAAGACTACCCCAAAGAAAAGTAAAACACCGCAGCGGGAAGTGGACCTGGAGTTCACTGATGATATAGACGAGCCTTTGCAGGAAGAAGATGACCACTCCATGGAAACAGTGAGTTCTGCTATGTGGAGATAGCGTTTCCCTATTTTGTTGTGTTAAAAAATTGTTTATTGTTGTCCAATGTCATCGTCACATTATTGTGATTGTCTTGAGTACAGGATTCCATGCAAATACTGATGCATGCACTACATGACCAAAAGTATGTGGACACCTGCTCGTTGAACATCTCATTCCAAAATCATGGGCATCAATATGGAGTTGGTCCCCTGTAGAGGTCGACCGATTATGATTTTTCAACGCCGATACCGATTATTGGAGGACCTAAAAAGCCGATACCGATTAATCGGCCAATTTATTTTTATTTTAATTTTTTTTATTATTTTTATATATATATATATATATATATGTGTGTATGTGTATATATGTATATGTGTGTATGTGTATATATATATATATATATATATATATATATATATATATATATATATATATATATATATATATATATATATATATGTATATGTGTGTATGTGTGTGTATATATATATATATATATATATATATATATATATATGTATATGTATGTATGTATATATATATATATATATATATATGTATGTATGTATGTATATATATATATATATGTGTTTTTTTTGTTTGTAATAATGACAATTACAACAATACTGAATGAACACTTATTTTAACTTAATATAATACATCAATAAAATCAATTTAGCCTCATAAATAATGAAACATGTTCAATTTGATTTAAATAATGCAAAAACAAAGTGCTGGAGAAGAAAGTAAAAGTGCAATATGTGCCATGTAAAAAAGCTAACGTTTAAGTTCATTGCTCAGAACATATGAAAGTTGGTGGTTCCTTTTAACATGAGTCTTCAATATTCCCAGGTAAGATGTTTTAGGTTGTAGGAATTATAGGACTATTTCTCTATACGATTTGTATTTCATATACCTTTGACTATTGGATGTTGTTATAGGCACTTTAGTATTGCCAGTGTAACAGTATAGCTTCCGTCCCTCTCCTCGCTCCTACCTGGGCTTGAACCAGGAACACATTGACAACAGCCACCCTCGAAGCAGCGTTACCCATGTAGAGGAAGGGAAAAAACTACTCCAAGTCTCAGAGCGAGTGACGTTTGAAACGCTATTAGCGCACACCCGGCTAACTAGCTAGCCATTTCACATGGGTTACACCAGCCTAATCTTGGGAGTTGATAGGCTTGAAGTCATAAACAGCGCAATGCATTGCTCAGAGCTGCTGGCAAAATGCACGAAAGTGCTGTTTGAATGAATGCTTACGAGCCTGCTGGTGCCTACCACCGCTCAGTCAGACTGCTCTATCAAATCATAGACTTAATTATAACATAATAACACACAGAAACACGAGCCTTAGGTCATTAATATGGTCGAATCTGGAAACTTATCATCTCGAAAACAAAACGTTATTCCTGTTACATTGCACAACTTTCAGTGTTACGTCATAATTACGTAAAATTCTGACAAATTACCCAAAGTGTTGCATATACCCTGACTGTGTGCAATGAACGCAAAATGACACAATTTCACCTAGTTAATATTGCCTGCTAACCTGGATTTCATTTAGCTAAATATGCAGGTTTAAAAATATAAACTTCTGTGTATTGATTTTAAGAAAGGCATTGATGTTTATGGTTAGGTACAGTCGTGCAACGATTGTGCTTTTTTCGCAAATGCGCTTTTGTTAAATCATCCCCGTTTGGCGAAGTCGGCTGTTTTTGTTAGGAAGAAATAGTATTCACACAGTTCGCAACGAGCCAGGCGGCCCAAACTGCTGCATATACCCTGACTCTGTTTGCAAGAGAAGTGACACATTTTCCCTAGTTAAAAGAAATTCATGTTAGCAGGCAATATTAACTTAATATGCAGGTTTAAAAATATATACTTGTGTATTGATTTTAAGAAAGGCATTGATGTTTATGGTTGGTGCAACGTGTACCTAAGCGATTATATGCAACGCAGGACAGGCTAGATAAACTAGTAATATCATCAACCATGTGTAGTTAACTAGTGATTATGATTGATTGATAGTTTTTTTTATAAGATAAGTTTAATGCTAGCTAGCAACTTACCTTAGCTTCTTACTGCATTCGAGTAACCTCGTGGAGTGCAATGTAAAGCAGGTGGTTAGAGCGTTGGACTAGTTAACCGTAAGGTTGCAAGATTGAATCCCTGAGCTGACAAGGTAAAAATCTGTCTTTCTGCCCCTGAACAAGGCAGTTAACCCACCGTTCCTAGGCCGTCAATGAAAATGAGAATGTGTTCTTAACTGACTTGCCTAGTTAAATAAAGGTCTTAAAAAAAAAAAAAAATTAATCGGCCAAATCGGCGTCCAATAATACTGATTTCCGATTGTTATGAAAACTTGAAATCGGCCCTAATTAATCGGCCATTCCGATTAATCAGTCGACCTCTAGTCCCCTCCCTTTGCTGCTCTTCTGGGAAGACTTTCCACGAGAACATGTTGGAACATTGCTGCAGGGACTTGCTTCCATTCAGCCACAAACGCATTAGTGAGGTCGGGCACTGATGTTGGGCGATTAGGCCTGGCTCGCAGTCGGCATTCCAATTTATCCTGAAGGTGTTCGATGGAGTTGAGGTCAGGGCTCTGCGCGGGCTAGTCAAGTTCTTCCACACCGATCTCGACAATCCATTTCTGTATGGACCTCGCTTTGTGCACAGGGGCATTGTCATGCTGAAACAGGAAAGGGCCTTCCCCAAACTCTTGCCACAAAGTTGGAAGCACAGAATTGTCTAAAATGTCATTGTATGCTGTGGGGTTAAGATTTCCCTTCATTGGAACTAAGGGGTCTAGCCCCTATTATGAAAAACAACCCCAGACCATTATTCCTCCTCCACCAAACTTCACAGTTGGCACTATGCAGGTAGCATTCTCCTGGCATCCGCCAAACTCAGATTCGTCTGTCGGACTGCCAGATAGTGAATCGTGATTCATCACTCCAGAAAACGCGTTTCCACTGCTCCATAGTTCAATGGCGGTGAGCATTACACCACTCCAGCCGATGCTTGGCATTGTGCATGGTGATCTTAGGCTTGTGTGCGGCTGCTCGGCCATGGAAACCCATTTCGTTAAGCTCCCGATTTGAACAGTTCTTGTGCTGACGTTGCTTCCAGAGGGAGTTTGGAACTCTGTAAAGTGTTGCAACCGAGGACAGACTATTGTTATGCCATACAGCAAGGGGGAAAAAGTATTTGATCCCCTGCTGATTTTGTACGTTTGCCCACTGACAAAGAAATGATCAGTCTATAATTTTAATGCTAGATTTATTTGAACAGTGAGAGACAGAATAACAACAAAGCAATCCAGAAAAATGCATGTCAAAAATGTTATAAATTGATTTGCATTTTGATGAGGGAAATAAGTATTTGACCCCTCTGCAAAACATGATTTAGTAGTTGGTGGCAAAACCCTTTTTGGCAATCAGAGGTCAGACGTTTCTTGTAGTTGGCCACCAGGTTTGCACACATCTCAGGAGGGATTTTGTCTCACTCCCCTTTGCAGATCTTCTCCAAGTCATTAAGGTTTCGAGGCTGACGTTTGGCAACTCGAACCTTCAGCTCCCTCCACAGATTTTCTATGGGATTAAGTTCTGGAGACTGGCTAGGCCCCTCCAGGACCTTAATGTGCTTCTTCTTGAGCTACTCCTTTGTTGCCTTGGCCGTGTGTTTTGGGTCATTGTCATGCTGGAATAACCACCCACGACCCATTTTCAATGCCCTGGCTGAGGGAAGGAGGTTCTTACCCAAGATTTGACGGTACATGGCCCCGTCCATCGTCCCTTTGATGCGGTGAAGTTGTCCTGTCCCCTTAGCAGAAAAACACCCCCAAAGCATGTTTCCACCTCCATGTTTGACGGTGGGGATGGTGTTCTTGGGGTCATAGGCAGCATTCCTCCTCCTCCAAACACGGCGAGTTGAGTTAATGCCAAAGAGCTCCATTTTGGTCTCATCTGACCACAACACTTTCACCCAGTTGTCCTCTGAATCATTCAGATGTTCATTGGCAAACTTCAGACGGGCATGTATATGTGCTTTCTTGAGCAGGGGAATCTTGCGGGCGCTGCAGGATTTCAGTCCTTCACGGCGTAGTGTGTTACCAATTGTTTTCTTGGTGACTATGGTCCCAGCTGCCTTGAGATCATTGACTAGATCCTCCCATGTAGTTCTGGGCTGATTCTTCACCGTTCTCATGATCATTGCAACTCCACGAGGTGAGATCTTGCATGGAGCCCCAGGCCGAGGGAGATTGACAGTTCTTTTGTGTTTCTTCCATTTGCGAATAATCGCACCAACTGTTGTCACCTTCTCACCAAGCTGATTGGCAATGGTCTTGTAGCCCATTCCATCCTTGTGTAGGTCTACAATCTTGTCCCTGACATCCTTGGAGAGCTCTTTGGTCTTGACCATGGTGGAGAGTTTGGAATCTGATTGATTGATTGCTTCTGTGGACAGGTGTCTTTTATACAGGTAACAAACTGAGATTAGGAGCACTCCCTTTAAGAGTGTCAGCTCGTTACCTAATCTCAGCTCGTTACCTGTATAAAAGACACCTGGGAGCCAGAAATCTTTCTGATTGAGAGGGGGTCAAATACTTATTTCCCTCATTAAAATCCAAATCAATTTATAACATTTTTGACATGCATTTTTCTGGATTTTTTTGTTGTTATTCTGTCTCTCACTGTTCAAATAAACCTAGCATTAAAATTATAGACTGATCATTTCTTTGTCAGTGGGCAAATGTACAAAATCAGCAGGGGATCAAATACTTATTTCCCTCACTGTACGTGCTTTAGCGGTCCCATTCTGTGAGCTTGTGTCGCTTACCACTTTGCAAATGAGCCGTTGTTGCTCCTAGACGTTTCCACTTCTCAGTGACAGCACTTACAGTTGACTGGAGCAGCTCTAGCGGGGCAGAAATTTTACGAACTGACTTGTTAGAAAGGTGGCATCCTATAACGATGCCACGTTGAATGTCACTAAGCTCTTCAGTAAGGCCATTCTACTGACAATGTTTGTCTATGAAGATTGCATGGCTGTGTGGTCTTTTTTTTTTTTAAATGTTATGCTTGTCAGCAGCAGGTGTGGATAAATTAGCTGAATCCACTAATTCAGAAGGGTGTCCACATACTTTTGTATATATTTATATAGTGTACATTAAACTGAATTATACCCAAGTTTTTAAAATCATGCTCCCACTTTCTTCTCACTGTCTTACGTCTGTTATTGTCGTAGGCACATTGGCGCCCTATGCTTCCCAGCAGTAGCATACCCCAGGATGAGAACTTCAGAAACCAGCTACCGACAGTCCAGGTTAGTATCAAATTGGATTTAAGCTTTTGTTTAGGTTTACTTTTGTGGCATTCACCTTTTGGTGATATATTTTTTATTTTTTTTTACTTTGTATTCCAATACACAAAAATGTCAACAGATTTCTCATATTTTACAGGTGCATAAAGAGACGATGGAAATTGTCAAAAAGAATGCGCTTATGGAGCGTGTCCCGCATATCCTCAACCATTTAAGTTCTCCAGCAGTGAGTCACACTTCTCTTTACCTTATTGAAATTCTCTTAAGCATGCAATGTTTTACACTGCAGTATAATAAAATCAAAATCCAGGAGAGGTAAGCTCTAGTAATTGTTTGACCTATGGCTAGTGTGCTCTTCAGTGTTTAACTTTTAACATTTTAGACTGGAGTATGGTGTATTTCTCTTTCTTGCCCAGTATTGCACACTGTTCAAACCGGCGGATCCCCCAGTGCAATATGGGGGACCCCCAGGTGAGAATATGTCCTTGGCAGCTCCGGATGGACAGAGTGGAATGAACGGAGGAAGGCTAAGTGTGGAGAAGGATGTAGAAGCGCCGTCTGGAGAGCCTGAAGTAGAGGAAGTCACACCTATGGTAAGTTACCACTTCCTGCTTTGGTGCATAGGTACACTTTACAGCATTGTAACCAATATTTAAGGCTAATAATTACCTTTTCGTTTGACTAGAGGAAGTTCTGTATTAGAGTTATTATGCTTGGATTTAAAATGTTAAGATATTCTATTAGAAATACATGTGCAAGTAAATCTCTAACTGGAGTAAGAGTGGAGTGGAATTGATTCCAACTGCATTTTGTTACCCCTGTTATGTTCTCTGTAGATCACTCAGATCTTCAGTTTGGCTGACAGTGCAGGAACAAGTGGGATCGACCAGGACCATGAGCTGCTAAAGCTACTGGAGTCCCTGCGCAGCTCTGCGCTCCCCACACTCTGGTTTGCCATAATGGTGGAGGGTCCGATGCTACAGCTACTGCAGTGCTCCAAGCTCTCCCACATGGTGGACACAACTGTCCAGATTGACCTAGGCTTCTGCTATCAGATCTGTGTACAGGGCCAGCAGCTGCTCCTCACCCACCCGCTGTATGAAGCTCACCCATCCGGCCTGACCTCTGTGCCCCAGGTTGTGAACCTGCTGCTAGATCTGGAGAAGTACAATGTGTGCCAGGGGGTCCCGACCAAGGAGCAGCCATTCAGCCAGGCTCCAATCATCATTGAGCGGGCATCGACCTGTGACTTTCTGGTACTTAAAGAAACAGAGCACTGTCCGAAGTGTAAGGCCTTATCCTGTAGCTATTAAGAACATTTGGTTCCGCAGGGTCACTTAGCAGAAAACGAACAAATGGCCACAGTACACACAGCATCACACCTCTGCCCTCACAGAACATCTCAAGTCTTTGCTGGGGATGGACAACCAGGACTGGTTTACACACTTGCCACTGGACTTTGCAATTAAATGTAAGACATTTTGAAACAGGATGTTTTATTGCCCTTTTTGTAAGTATATCTTACAAATAAATGTACAAATCATTATGGTTTAAAGCCTGCTTTTTTGCAATAGCTTTTCAGGTTTGAGGTACTAGTACAGAATACAGATATTCTAGCTTTCAGCTGCTCTCTGACACCCATTGTGAGCCGTGTGTCCTGTTTATTTTTCCCTTGTTTAGTGCTCAATGTGGAAGGTCACAGTGCATCCACATTTACTCATGTAGATAGATAATAAGTGGTTTATCTTGGTAATGTAAGCAACTTTCAAACAAGTTATTGACCATAAGCACATGGACATTGTTTGATTAGGTCATTGATTTATAAATTATTCTATGTGAAACCAATGTCCCACATGAAGACCTAAATGGATGGGATTATCACATTCTGTCAACTGTTGGCTGATTTAACCCAATGTTGTTTTGAGAGCAGGGCTTCCAGACCTCTTCTAGAGGGTGAGACAGTGATAATCCTTATAAGTGTCATCTTCCCATTGCCACTGTCAATCATCATCTGAAGAGAACCACAGCCAAACGGCTTGCTTGATTTGGTTGCTCTATTCACATAGACACATCTGAAAAATACAGATGTGCTCAAATTGAAGCATTAGTACTTAGTTCTCTGTAAAGCTGTTTTCTAAAACATTTATTTTACATGAAAGTAAAATCTGCATTTGAAAAAAAGTAAACACTGCAATGATTTTGTCATGACCTGTGAATTCTATTCCTATGGTTCTGCTCCTTCTTTTTACAGTCTGTGCTCTGGTCAGTGTGTTCTTTCTACTTTAGACCGTTATTCCATATCGTTTCTTTATAAGGTTTGGTAACATGGAGAAATATGCGTTTGTAAAATGAGCAAATTCTGCTGATTTTTAATAAAGCCTATTTTTAAAAATTAAGTGGTGGTTTACGACGTAAATATGGGAAGTATTTTAGCCAAACAAATGTCTGTGATTCATTTAAATTAATTTATATTGTATAAAAGGCAAACACATTTTTTTTTCAACAACAAAATGATTCAGGGTTGGATTAATTTTTAAATATGGGGTACAACAGGAGGCAGTGAATGACCATACTGAAAGAAAAACTACCTCGGTCTTCTAGCTATAGGATATGTGGTTATGTTCTAAGGCTAAAGCGCGTTACTAATTTACATATTAGGTGTGACCATGGTTTGTGAATTGAGCAAACAGTAATGCAGGACGTCACGAGCGCCACGGCATTGGACATGTATTCTTGCAAAACGCAGGTATTTATTTAATTCTAAAACATGAGTTAAATTGTAATTATGTGTGACATGAAGCATGCTATTAAAAACATTCTATATCTTATCCAAGTAGGACAACCTTTCCCGTGAAGACAGATTTCACGTTTGTTTGAGATGCGCAGCGCAAGGCATAGACGCAAGGGAGGATGGGGTTGTAGACGCGCGAGAAAAGGGCAGCTGATGAATTTCAATTGGAATATGGAGCCACGTTGGATACGCAGAAGAACAATATCTGGAAATTATGGCGAATGGGCAATTGCTAAACTACATTGTAACATTTTAGTCAAAGAACATAATCTCGAGGCTTTGATCGGGCAGTCTCCCGTGGCTTTACAACATTGAACAGCACCATGGAGACCTCCGCACACATCAGTCATATTCTCAGGGATGGGATTCTATAGGCTCTATGAACTCTTCGTTGTAACACTATAGGGACGTGTACATCACGGAATATATTGTAGCCACAATCCATGAGTTCATGGCACGTCTTCGTTAATTTGCGATTTCAAATCTTCATCACTGGGTTCCTTTTCAGGCAAGTAACCTTCTGCAATATAATTTTGTAGAATTACTTTACAACCAAAACGTGCATTCAAAGTCTGTCCTGGCGCAATTAAGAAATGCAATACATGCCTTCATCAACCCTACTGTTGGTGTCCATCTGCGTAGGCTATTGCTGTATTAGCCTATTTAACCGGGTTTAATTGAATGGTAGTGATGGCCATGTGTCTCTCGCTGTTAGAATTACAATTTTTAATCAGTAATATATTTTTTTATAATTATACTATTTGACAACCTCACTAATTACACGGTAATGTTTTTGTTGCCTTCCCACTGCGTTCTAAACCTGTCTCACATGAAAAACCAAAACATCTGCCTATTTGGGGTCGTGATTACTACTGGTTGTAGCATACCGTACATTTTGACATTTCATCATGACACATTGATGAATTCCCATATCGTGTTGGACACTAAATTGCCAAGAGATTTCAAGATTTTATTCTGAATACTGCAAAATTCTATGTTTGTAGGATTTTCTGACATACGTGTATCTCCTCGAGCTGTTGCTGCATACATGTACAGGATGATGATATGGAACATGCATACATACAATACACAGGGCCCATCAATAGTTAATGCAGTTACAACGTAATTTTTACTGCTTATTTTCCAAAGCAATTTTTGTAATCTGTCCCTTTTTAGTGTCTAAGATTATCCTACAGATTGAACTTTTAAGATGGTTACTTTGTTTATAATTTCAGCTTTAACAGTGGAGTTATTAGAGATGAGGCCTGTAAGGTGTGCATGTTCCCACGCTCATTTAACCAGCGCTGGTATTAACACTTATTATGAACACATTCTTGAACAAGGATATCTAGAGCTGCCAGGATCTGAGGGACTTGTCCAAATCTGTCCTGGACAGTGCCTCAGGGTAATTCACTGCTGTTGCTTTGGTCTGTCTGAGAAACACTCCCGTTCTCAGAAAGGGATTTTCTACGTTGTTGCCAATGCAGTGTGACATTTTTGGTACTGATCACTTTAGAAGTGATCTTTTTTGCATGGTCTTTGAGTTCATTATGCATGACAATTAGAGGATGTTACAGAACGTAAAGGAAACATTGTCAGGAAATCAGTGGATGGCAGACAGTTAACCTTTTTGAGTGCTTGTCTAGGGGTATGGTTTGTGCACATGGTTTTCTTGAAGCCCAAGTTAACTAGAGCCAGTCATTCATTTGATGTATGAATTACAGGTTGGTTTCATGACATTGTTAAATATGAATTTCGGTAGAATGATTATTCTACTTTTCTATAAAGTATGCTATTTACAGTCAATTCCACTTCACGGCATGGAAAGGGAGTTTTCAGACACAGGTGGAAACACATAAGTGTCTGTTACGCCAACGAGACACCATGTCCATGCCATTTATGTCCAACTGACACGGACTGACAGGATTCGAGCAACTAGCTTGATGTTCCCTGAAAGTACTTATAAGCTGCCGGACATAAGGATCTACTCAAGGATCTCCTTGGGTCACACCCAAACTGACCCAGTCTCAGTTGGATAGGTGAAAGTGCACAAAGTGGTATACCTTGTATCATACACATTGTGATGTGTCAAGATTTTTTTGAACCAATATCAAGCGCTGGCGATTACGAGGACATTTTCACTTCAAGGACTTCTTTGTATTATTATTTTTTAACTCTGCGTTGTTGAAGGGCTCGTAAGCAAGCATTTCACGGTAAAGTCTATACCCGATGTATTTGGTGCATGTGACATAACATTTGATTTGGAATACATAGAGATCCCTTCATGTATTATGGATCATGGGAAAACAGTATATTAATTATCTCCCTGGACATAGGGACACGTTCCATACTCTTACATTTACATTTACATTTACGTCATTTAGCAGACGCTCTTATCCAGAGCGACTTACAGTAGTGAATGCATACATTTCATACAATTTCTTAAAAATTTTCTTCTTCTACTTTGAACCTACCAGATATCTAGTAGGGGGAGGAATCACTGGATTGCTTTCTCCTATACAGTTGTTCAGATCGACATAGGGTAGCGAGCCATCAAGGGCAGAGGGAAGGGTTTCAAAATGGGAATACTGGGCTTGCCATAGGATTAGCCCCCATGTGCTAAACTGCCCTGGGCTGTGCTGATAAGCATGTTATGATCAGTAGTTCAGGGAGGTACAAAGAGTGAGAAGAGATCATATTGGAATGTCACCTGACCCTCCAACCCTCTATAAACCCTCCACAGGGTCCAGCTGGTGGCTGGCTGTTCAGGTGCAGTTTGTTGAATGAGAGGAAGACAGACCATAATACATCCTGAGGACTGTATTTACTAACAAAATGGCTTCCCTCCTTCTGCCTACTAAAAACATGACTTTTAGTGCACCAATTAGCTCTTTTTGACTTCATGTCTTTTGTGATCTTCATTCTTTAGATTAGGAAATAATTATATTGTAGTGATACAGGGAGAACAGCTAGAGCCAGAACAAGCATATGCCTACTTTCTCTTGGAGCCCCTTGACTCACCTGCATCTATCTCGGGCAAAACCAACATTGGACATTTTGAGGGGTAAGCACATTAAAATGACTATAGAATTAACAAAATGGAAAACTTATTTTTGGCCAAAATGCATATGCTAAGATATATATTTCAAACTCTGCATTTTCAATTGAAGTTCCTTCCCAGTTGTGGACATTTCCTCAGTTGTCTTGTTAACTTTCTATCCCCCACCCCTTATGTTAAGGTAATGGTTTAGTCTCGCTAACTGTCCTCCGGGAATACTGCATACCCACTACACTATTATTATCGTAATTAAGTCAGGTGAAGAAAGTAACATGAACGAACACAGAGAAAATGTGGCACAGCTACAGAAGAGAGACGGTATTTTAAAGATATTTGTGTGATACAGCAATGTTTACTTATGAGAGAGATCTCTTCTAAAAAAGGATGCTGGTCAGAGAATGTTACTTAAAAAAATGGGTTACTTATTATTAGTGTATATGTAGCATATCTGTTGAAGTGAGTTTGTGTCATTTGACAGTTCATGACAGAAGCAGCCAGCAGCTGTGTAAATAATGGTTGTAGCCACTACCAGGAGTGAGTGTGTCACTGGATCCTACCCTGTCTATCTGCACTGGATCCTACCCTGTCTGTCTGCACTGGATCCTACCCTGTCTATCTGCACTGGAGCCTAGGTCACATTTCAGCTGCTGTTCTGTGGGTGTCTGCTTCTAGCATCAACATCATAATAGTATCAAGGCAAAGGGTTGCTATGAATAACAAAGGATTTCCCTTTGGCAATGACATACAGAAGTAGCCTATATCACATTATTTAAAGTAGTATGCACTAAAACATGCAAATTAATAGGTTTTTGGACAGACAATTTGTTAACTGAGCTGTGTATGGATTTTAGCCTGACCTGCAGTGGTGGGGCTATATAGCTTGTGAATATTATCATATAATAAGCTAAGTTTGTAAGGATACGTGGTGTTGTGAGAGTGAACATGGTAGAGAGAGAGAGAGAGGCCTGCCCTGCCCTGCAGCCTTGACCTTGTGTCCGTCCCCCTGGAATTAAATATTAAACTCCTGGTTGGTTTGCATGCTGCACAGGGGCTGCCTGCCTGCCTGCGCTCACAGTACAGTTCATGTTATAATAAGCATGTTTCCCTCCGCAGCTCATCTTTATCACCATAACCATTGTCTAACTCCTAGCATGTGCTAGCGGGGGCTCCCTTTGTTTTTTGTCCTATATTTTGCTATCTTCCTGTAGCCTATAGCCAGGGTTTTTCCCTACATTTACCCCCAAGTGGGCCAGCAATTTGAGTTTCTTTATTAAAAAAATATATATGTTTTACCCTTTTTTCTCTCCAATTTCGTGGTATCCAATTGGTATAGTCTTGTCTCATCGCTGCAAATCCTGTACAGATTCAGGAGAGGCGAAGGTCGAGAGCCGTGCTTCCTCCGAAACACAACCCAACCAAGCCTCACTGCTTCTTGGCACAATGCCCATTTAACCCGGAAGTCAGCCACACCAATGTGTCGGAGGAAACACCGTACACCTGGCGAACGTGTCAGCGTGCACTGCACCCGGTCCGCCACAGGAGTCGCTAGTGCGCGATGGGACAAGGACATCCCTGCCGGCCAAAACCTCCCCTAACCCGGACGACGCTAGGCCAATTGTGCTCCGCCCCATGGGTCTCCCAGTCGTGTCCGGCTGCCACAGAGCCTGGACTCGAACCCAGAATCTCTAGTGACACAGCTAGCACTGCGATACAGTGCCTTAGACCACTGCGCCACTCGGGAGGCCGTGCAATTTGAGTTTCAACCTATGAGCTTCTGGATGGCAGGAAGCTTGGCCCCAGTGATGTACTGGGTTGTACGCACTACCCTCTGTAGTGCCTTGTGGTCGGAGGCCGAGCAGTTGCCATACCAGGCAGTGATGCAACCCGTCAGGTTGCTCTCTGGTGCAGCTGCAAAACCTTTTGAGGATCTGAGGACCCATGCCAAGTTAACAAACAGATCACTGACCATTTCTAATCCCACCGTACCTTCTCCGCTGTGTAATCCGGTTTCCGAGCTAGTCACGGGTGCACCTCAGCCATGCTCAAGGTCCTAAACGATATCATAACCGCCATCGATAAAAGACAGTACTGTGCAGCCGTCTTCATCGGCCTTGGCTTTCGACTCTGTCAATCACCGTATTCTTATCGGCAGACTCAACAGCCTTGGTTTCTCAAATGACTGCCTCGGCTGGTTCACCAACTACTTCTCAGATAGAGTTCAGTGTGTCAAATCGGAGGGCCTGTTGTCCGGGCCTCTGGCAGTCTCTATGGGGGTGCCACAGGTTCAATTCTCAGGCCGACTCTTTTCTCTGTATATATCAACGATGTCGCTCTTTCTGCGGGTGATTCCCTGATCCACCTCTACGCAGACAACACCGTTCTGTATACATCTGGCCCTTCTTTGGACACTGTGTTAACAAACCTCTAAACGAGCTTCAATGCCATACAACACTCCTTCCGTGGCCTCCAACTGCTCTTAAACGCTAGTAAAACTAAATGCATGCTTTTCAACCGATCGCTGCCCGCACCCGCCCGCCCACTAGCATCACTACTCTGGACGGTTCTGACTTAGAATATGTGGACAACTACAAATACCTAGGTGTCTGGCAAGACTGTAAACTCTCCTTCCAGACTCACATTATACATCTCCAATCCAAAATTAAATCTAGAATCGGCTTCCTATTTCACAACAAAGCTGTTACGTGCCTCCTAAGAGAGGTAGGTGCAAGAGTCAGGAGCAGGAGAGCAAGGATTTCCAGAAGCACAAACGTTTATTAGAACGTCCCAAACACGACAACAACAGGTGGGGAAACACACCCAACGAAGTCGCCACACACAGGGAAATAAACGTAACACACGGAGGAGAAACCTCTACTACTAAATAAACTACACCTGTACAACACGACCGTGAGAAAACAAAACCCTGTGGTGCAAACACGCACCCCTATCGTAGCAACAACAGCAAATAATCCCGCACAAAGAATAGCAGGCAGCAGGGGTTAATAAACCCACCGAAATTAACTAATAGGACACAGGTGTAAAACAAAACAGACAGACACAAACGAAAAGGAAAAATGGATCGGTGGCAGCTAGTAGGCCGGCGACGACGACCGCCGAGCACCGCCTGAACAGGGAGAGGAGCCACCTTCGGTGGAAGTCGTGACAAAAGCCTCCTTCACTCACGCTGCCAAACATACCCTCGTAAAACGGACTATCCTAACGATCCTCGACTTCGGCGATGTCGTTTACAAAATAGCCTCCAACACTCTACACAGCAAATTGGATGCAGTCTATCACAGTGCCATCCGTTTTGTTACCAAAGCCCCATATACCACCCACCACTGCGACCTGTATGCTCTCGTCGGCTGGCCCTTGCTTCATATTCGTCGCCAGACCCACTGGCTCCAGGTCATCTATAAGTATTTGCTAGGTAAAGTTCCGCCTTATCTCAGCTCACTGGTCACCATTACAACACCCGCCCGTAGCACATGCTCCAGCAGGTATATTTCACTAGTCATCCCCAAAGTCAACACCTGCTTTGGCTGCCTTTCCTTCCAGTTCTCTGCTGCCAATGACTGGAAAAAATTGCAAAAATCGCTGAAGTTGGAGACTTATAGATCTCTCACTAACTTTAAGCATCAGCTATCTGAGCAGCTTACCGATCACTGCAGCTGTACACAGCCCATCTGTAAATAGCCTATTCAATCTACCTACCTCATCCCCATATTGTTTTTATTTATTTTTTGCTCTTTTGCACACCAGTATTTCTACTTGCACATCATCATCTGCACATCTATCACTCCAGTGTTAATTTGCTAAATTGTAATTACTTCGCTACTATGTCCTATTTATTGCCTTACCTCCTCACACCACTTGCACACACTGTATATAGACTATTTCTATTGTGTTATTGACTGTACGTTTGTTTATTCCATGTGTAACTCTGTGCTGTTGTTTTTTGTCACACTGCTTTGCTTTATCTTGGCTAGGTCGCAGTTGTAAATGAGAACTTGTTCTCAACTGACCTACCTGGTTAAATAAAGGTGAAATTAAAAATAATTAAAAAAGCCAAATCTTTTCAGTCTCCTGAGGGAGAATAGGTTTTGTCATGCCCTCTTCATGACTGTCTTGGTGTGCTTGGATCATGTTAGTTTGTTGGGATATGAATGCCAAGGAACTTGGCGTCCACATCAACCTGCTCCACTACAGCCCTGTCGATGCAAATGGGGGCGTGCTCAGTCCTCCTTTTCCTGTAGTCCACAATCATTTCCTTTGTCTTGATCACGTTGAGGGAGAGGTTGTTGTCCTTGCACCACACGGTCAGGTCTCTGACCTCCCTATTGGCTGTCTCATCATTATCGGTGATCAGGCCTACCACTTTTGTGTCATCAGCAAATTGAATGATGGTGTTGGAGTCGTGCTTGGGCGTGCAGTCATGAGTGAACAGGGAGTACAGTAGGGGGCTGAGCACGCACCCCTGAGGGGCCCTTGTGTTGAGGATCAGCATGGCGGATGTGTTGTTACCTACCCTTACCACCTGGGGGCGGCCTGTCAGGAAGTCCAGGATCCAGTTGCGGAGGGAGGTGTTTAGTCCCAGGGTCCTTAGCTTAGTGATGAGCTTTGAGGGCACTATGGTGGTGAACGCTGAACTGCAGTCAACGAATAGCATTCTCACATAGGTGTTCCTTTCGTCCAGGTGTGAAAGGGCAGTGTGGAGTGCAGTAGAGAGTGCATCATCTGTGGATCTGTTGGTGCCATATGCAAATTAGAGTGAGTCTAGGGTTTCTGGGATAATGGATTTGATGTGAGCAATGACCAGCCTTTCAAAGCATTTCATGGCTACAGACGTGAGTGCTACGGGTCGGTAGTCATTTAAGCAGGTTACCTTAGTCGCTATGCCCAAGAATACTATGGTGGTCTGCTTGAAACATGTTGGTATTACAGACTCAGACAGGGAGAGGTTGAAAATGTCAGTGAAGACACTTGCAAGTTGGTCAGCGCATGCTCGGAGTACACGTCCTGGTAATTCGTCTGGCCCTGCAGCCTTGTGAATGTTAACCTGTTTGAAGGTCTTACTCACATCGGCTGCGGAGAGCGTGATCACACGGTCGTCCGGAACAGCTGATGCTCTCATGCATGTTTCAGTGTTACTTGCCTCGAAGTGAGCATATAAGTTATTCATCTCATCTGGTAGGCTCGTGTCACTGGGCAGCTCTCGGCTTTGCTTCCCTTTGTAGTCTGTAATAGTTTGCAAGCCATTCCACATTCGATGAGCGTCGGAGCCGATGTAGTACGATTTGATCTTAGTCCTGTATTGACGCTTTGCCTGTTTGATGGTTTGTCAGAGGGCATAGCGGGATTTCTTATATGCTTCCGGGTTAGAGTCCCGCTCCTTGAAAGCGGCAGCTCTACCCTTTAGCTCAGTGTGAATGTTGCCTGTAATCCATGGCTTCTGGTTGGGGTATGTACGTACAGTCACTGTTCGGACGATGTCCTTGATGCACTTATTGATAAAGCCAGTGACTGATGTGGTGTACTCCTCAATGCCATCGGAAGAATCCCGGAACATATTCCAGTCTGTGCTAGCAAAGCAGTCCTGTAGTTTAGCATCTGCTTCATCTTACCACTTTTTTTTATAGCCCGAGTCACTGGTGCTTCCTGCTTTTTTTTGATTGTAAGCCGGAATCAGGAAGATATAATTATGGTCAGATTTGCCAAATGGAGGGCGAAGGAGAGCTTTGTACACATCTCTGTGTGTGGAGTAAAGGTTGTCTAGAATTTATTTTCCTGTGGTTGCACATTTAACATGCTGATAGAAATGAGGTAAAGCTGATTTAAGTTTCCCTGCATTAAAGTCCCTGGCCACTAGGAGCGGTGCCTCTGGATGAGCATTTTCTTGTTTGCTTATACAGCTCATTGAACACGGTTTTAGTGCCAGCATCGGTCTGTGGTGGACAGCTACGAAAAATACAGATGAAAACTCTAGGTAGATGGTGTGGTCTACAGCTTATCATGAGAAACTCTACCTCTACCTCTGGTAGAGTTAAAACTCCCAGGTGTCCATCCCTGTTGTTTCTTTGATCTGTCTCTCATCTAATTTGGTTTTACTGAGTGTGGATTTTCCTCTAAAACTCCTTTCTTTCCTGTAGGATTTACTCAGGAATGTGGTTTTAGTGCTGAGTTATTGTACCTGTGTCTCTGAACACATCTGCCATCCTGATGTGTCAGTAGTTACCTCTGACTCACACCATAGGAGTCTTGTTGTGTTTTACCAGACACCCCAGGTCCTCACCCCTCTCATGCCATGTTTCTCTTGATTACTTATGAACTTACCTTGATTATTTATAAACATTCTAAACTGATTGTGGAATGTTGAGATCTAGCTACTCACACTGCCTTGCTGTGCTTTGTATATTGATTGGTTTGTGTTAAGGAAAACAATCCTAGATGCCGTGCCTACCTTATGGCTCCAGGCATCAACTCGCCACTTCCCTCCCAAGAGGACACCCAGCTGTCCCTGTTGGTAAACCCAGCTGTCCCTGTTGGTAAACCCAGCTGTCCCTGTTGGTAAACCCAGCTGTCCCTGTTGGTAAACCCAACTGTTCCTGTCTGTCTCTCCATTTTTCCTCTCAATCTCTGTCTTGCTCCTTATCCCCATGTTTTTTTAGACTCTTGAATGGCACATTGTTAAGAATTTAGGTCAGATTTTGGTAAACCACCTCCCTTTGGTCAATAACAATGTCCTCTTCAGTGCAGATTAAGTTAAATGAATAAGAATGGAGTGGATTCATGGGATGGGCTGGGTCAGACTGTCAGTGTCAATACACAGTGAATCGTTACTGTGACAATTGTTTGTTTAAGAGGCACCTCTGTGTCTCTCAATAGGAGGTCACACAGGGGGAACTTCACACTAGTATGAGCAAACAGGACCGCCTCAATTCCAGGACTGAAACCCATGTGAAATGTGTGAGGTAAACTATATATACAAAAGTATGTGGACACCCCTTCAAATAGGGGATTAAGCTATTTAAGCCACACACATTGCTGACAGGTGTATAAAATCGAGCACACAGCCATGTAGTCTCCATAGACAAACATTGGCAGTACAATGGCCTTACTGAAGAGCTCAGTGACTTTCAACTTGGGACTGTCATAGCATGCCACCTTTCCAACAAGTTAATTTGTCAAATTTCTGCCCTGCTAGAGCTGCGCCGTTCAACTGTAAGTGTTGTTATTGGGACGTGTAAACGTCTAGGAGAAACATCAGCTCAGCCGCGAATTGGTAGGCCACACAAGCTCACAGAACAGGTCTGCCGAGTGCTGAAGCGATTAGCGTGTAAAAATCGTGCAACGTCTGCACAAGAACTGTTCGTCGGGAGCTTCATGAAATGGGTTTCCATGGCCGAGCAGCCGCACACAAGCCGCCATTGGACTCTGGAGTGATGAATAACGCTTCACCATCTGGCAGTCCGACGGATGCCAGGAAAACGCTACCTCCTTCAAGGCATAGTGCCAACTATAAAGTTTGGTGGTTGGAGGAATAATTGTCTCGGGCTGTTTTTCATGGTTTGGGTTAGGCCCCTTAATTCCAGTGAAGGGAAATCTTAACGCTAGTGTCTGCTAGCGTCAATTACATTCTAGAAGATTCTGTGCTTCCAACTTTGTGGCAAGAGTTTGGGGAAGGCCCTTTCCTGTTTCAGCATGACAATGCCCCCATGCACAAAGCCATACGGAAATGGTTTGTTAAGATCGTTGTGGAAGAATTTGACTGGCCTGCACAGAACCCTGACCTCAACTCCATCGAACACCTTTGGGAGGAATTGGAATGCCGACTGCAAGCCAGGCCTAATCTTGTTGCTGAATGGAAGCAAGTCCCCACAGCAATGTTCCAACATCTAGTAGAAACCCTTACATTTACATTTTAGTCATTTAGCAGACACTCTTATCCAGAGCGACTTACAGTAGGGAAGGCATACATTTCATACGTTTTCATAAAAATGTTTTTTTCCATACTGGTCCCCCGTGAGAATCAAACCCACAACCCTGGCGTTGCAAACACCATGCTCTACCAACTGAGCCACACGGGACCCTTCCCAGAAGTGTGGAGGTTGTTATAGCAGCAAAGGGGGAACCAACTCCATTTTAATGCCCATGATTTTGGAATGAGATGTTTGATGAGCAAGTGTCCACATACCTTTGGACATATAGTGTGTGTGAAGCATGGAGTTCTTGTATTGTATGACTGAGGTGGTAGATAAATGTTACATTTTTAACAATGATAATATGGTGCCGTTATCAGTACACATCTTAAAAATGATCAAACCTTAGCCCTAGAGGCATTCTGTGTTGTTGATGATGTTTTGTTTAGGAAATAATAATTTTATTATTTAGTAGACTGCAAGGAGCTGCCTGTTGTTTATGACTGAGATTCTGGAGTCTCAGCAAGAGATGCTTTGGCACGAATAAATAGTATCACTTCTGTTTGCTCTCTTTGTAACGTAAGGGAATAAGGCCTGATTTGGAACAAAGCTTTCATGGAATTCAGGATAATACCACAAAGTAGAATGATAGGCTACCTCTTGACTTATTTAGACTGAGATGAGCAAGCTTTGGCCAATGCCGGCAGGCTTCAAAGGTTCTTGTTGAGATGTCAGATATACACTGTATATACAAAGTTTGTGGACACCCCTTCAAATTAGTGGATTTGGCTATTTCAGCCACACCCATTGCTGACAGGTGTATAAAATCGAGCACACAGCCATGCAATCTCCATAGACAAACATTGGCAGAATAATGGCCTTACTGAAGATCTCAGTAACTTTCAACTTGGCACTGTCATAGGATGCCACCTTTCCAACAAGTCAGTTAATCAAATGTCTGCCCTGCTAGAGCTGCCCCGGTCTACCACTTTGCGCTGTTATTGTGAAGTAAAAATGTTTAGGAGCAACAATGGCTGAGCTGCAAAGTGGTAGGCCACACAAGCTCACAGAACGGGACCGTTGACTGCTGAAGCGCGTAGTGAGTAATAATCGTCTGTGCTCGGTTACAACACTCACTACCAAGTTCCAAACTGCATCTGGAAGCAATGTCTGCACAAGAACTGTTCGTCGGGAGCTTCATGAAATGTTTTTCAATGGCCCAGCAGCTGCACACAGCCTAAGATCACCATGCGCAATGCCAAGCGTCGACTGGAGTGGGTAAAGCTTGCCGCCATTGGACTCTGGAGCAGTGGAATCACATTCTCTGGAGTGACTCCATATGAATGCTCATGATTTTGCAATGAGATGTTCGACGAGGAGGTGTCCACATACTTTTGGTAATGTAGTGTACCCCCCTACAACATCTTTTCCAAAATGCTTCATCAGGACCCACTTGTGAGCCATGTTCCTGTGTTTCTGACAAAAAATATTGTTTTTGTTTATTTGGTGAGTTACAAGAAAATCCCAAAGGCTCGGCCACAACACAAACCAGTTTTGGAGCGACTGTGTGGAGAATGCTGTCACGATATAAAATGTTGGGTCCCTGCTGTCTTCAGTGAATGTGTGCAACTGTGCATAAACACAGTATGTTTTGTCTTACTTTCAGGGCAAGGTCATTGCTGTTCATTTTGGTTCATTCATTTTTTTGTATTACAACTAAGACAATTTGACAATTGAGACATTAAACACACACGTGGTTTAGGTTTCTCTCCATCTTTTCTTCTCCATACATTATTTATGCTGTTTCGCTCTCACTCGTCTTCTAAGACATTATTGTCAGCACTAAGAGAAACATTTTACCTACAGTGAACAAAAATATGAACGCAACATGTAAAATGTTGGTCCCGTGTTTCACGAGCTGAAATAAAAGATCCCAGAAAATGTCCATATGCACGAAAAGCTTATTTCTCCCAAATTTTGTGCCCAAATTAGTTAACATCCCTGTTAGTGAGCATTTCTCCTTTGCCAAGACAATATATCCACCTGACAGGTGTGGCATATCAATAATCTGAATAGAAAGCATGATCTTTACACAGGTGCACCTTGTGCTGGGGACAATAAAAGGCCCAACTAAAATGTGCAGTTTTGTTACATAACACAATGCCACAGATGTCTCCAAGTTTTGAGGGAGCATGCAATTGGCATGCTGACTGCAGGAATGTCCACCAGAGCTGTTGCCAGATAATTGAATGCTAATTTCTCTACCGTAAGCCGCCTCCCACGTCGTCTTAGAGAATTTGGCAGTACGTCCAACCGGCCTCACAACCGCAGACCACCACGCCAGCCCAGGACCTCCACATCTGGTTTCTTCACCTGCTGGATCGTCTGAGAACAGCCACCCGGACAGTTGCTGAAAGTGTGGGCTTGCACAACCGAAGAATTTCTGCAGAAACTGTCAGAAATCGTCTCAGGGAAGCTCATCTGCGTGCTCTTTGTCCTCACCAGGGTTTTGACCTGACTGTAGTTTGGTGTCGTAACCAACGTCAGTGGGCGAATGCTCTCCTTTGATGGCCACTGACACGCTGGAGAAGTGTGCTCTTCACAGATGAATCCCGGTTTCAACTGTACTGGCAAATGGCAGACAGCGCGCATTGCGTCGTGTGGGCGATCAGTTTGCTGATGTCAACGTTGTGAATAGAGTGCCCCATGGTGGGGTTATGGTATGGGCAAGCATAAGCTACGGAAAATGAACACAATTGCGTTTTATCAATGGGAATTTGAATGCACAAAGATACCATGACGAGATCCTGAGGCCCATTGTCGTGCCATTCATCTGCCCTCATCACCTCATGTTTCATCTTGATAATGCACAGCCCCATGTCGCAAGGATCTGTACACAATTCCTGGAAGCTGAGAATATCCCAGTTCCTCCATGGCCTCCATACTCACCAGAAATGTCTCCCATTGAGCATGTTTGGGATGCTCTGGATCGACGTGTATGACAGCGTGTTCCAGTCCCCCCCCCCCCCCCCAATATCCAGCAACTTTGTAAAGCCTTTGAAGAGGAGTGGAACAACATTCCACAGGCAACAATCATCAGTGATCAACTCTATGCGAAGGAGATGTGCCGTGCTGCATGAGGCAAATGGTGGTCACAACAGATACTGACTGGTTTTCTGATGTATTAAGGTATCTGTGACCAACAGATGCGTATCTGTATTCCCAATCATGTGAAATCCATAGATTAGGGCCTAATGAATTTAGGCCCTAATCTATGAATTTAGGCCCTAATCTGTAGCTCAGTTGGTAGAGCATGGTGTTTGCAACACCAGGGTTGTGGGTTCGATTCCCACGGGGGGCCAGCACAGAAAAATAATGTACGAAATGAAATGTATGCATTCACTACTGTAAGTCGCTCTGGATAAGGGCGTCTGCTAAATGACTGTAATGTAATTTCGATTGACTGATTTCCTTATATGAACAGTAACTCAGTAAAATCTTTTGTTGCATGTTGAATTTATATTATAAATGTTATATATATTATAAATAAATATAGTATAGATAGTCAGGCAGGCAGACAGGCCGATCGGCTCCGCCTCGTCCCTACGACAGTAGCACAGTCGTGCTTAAGAAAGTCCTTGTAATGAACCTGATAAGCCTGATAACCTGATAACGTGAAGCCATCCAAATTCCAAAAAGTATACTTTTTCTATAATGCACATACAATGGACATAGACAAGCTAGGTCTGATAGTCTTTCACATTCTGTATTAACTGTAGGCCTATTTGTGTTTTGTCACATTACTGAAAATGTAAATGATCCGTCTCTTTCTGTTACAGGATTTAACATTAGACACTTGAAGATCACTTTACTGTTGGGGACTAGTGGAAGAGGCACATTTCTTACTGGCTTAACAAAAATAGATGGCTAACCAGACACCTGGAGAACATATGCTTGAAGTTGCAAGGTTTTTGAATATTTAAGCCAACCTGTTCTCTATGCCAAATTATTTGTCCCATTTCTATTAGGTAACCACAGTGCACTCTCTCAGTAGGTGAGGTTTTGATTGGCTGAGGTTTGAGAAGCAAGACCTCACGAATCAGACCACATGGAGGTCAAAGGGCGTCTCATCACATCCATGGGTGTGGGGTCTCCAGGTGAGTTTTACACCTTCACAAAGAGATGTTGTGGTATTTAGTAATCTTGCGTAGACAGACACATGTAAGATAGGATGGTATCGTGGTGTCTGTCAACAGACTGGGATGTGACGACTAACAAGGAACTTTGTTCCGTTGTACAGATTTTATTTCTTACTGATAATTTGGACAATTCCTGATTTCGCAGGTATTTGCATCTTTTGAATTTCGGAAGGGCATGGGACATTTGGCCCATAGACTTGCCTGAAACTTGCTGAAAAAGGGGGGTGGAGCAACCGCCTTGCTTCCGCTCTTCGTTGTAGTATGTTTTCTAACTATCAGACATGCTTTTGAGTGATGTACCCAGTAGGTCCCTCAGGTCCTCTGGCACTGGCCTTTTAACTATCCCAAAGCCTAGGACCAAGAGGCATGGAGATGCAGCCTTAAGTTACTATGCCCCCAGCCTCCGGAAAATCCTGCCAAAGAACCTGAGGGGGGCCGAAACTGTGGACATATTTAAAAGGGATATTAAAACACACTTTTCTAGCTTTGCTTTTCCTTAGGGTGCTTTTTTAGTATTTCAGTTTTTGTAATTTTTTCGTTTTTTTCTATCCTCTTAACATAATTATTTATGTTTTTATTTTCATTGTTGTTTTGTTTCTGGGGGGGGGCTAGTTCTTAAAAAAAACAAAAAAACGTTTATTTAACTAGGCAACTCAGTTAAGAACAAATTCTTATTTACAATGACGGCCTAGGAACAGGCGGTTAACTGCCTTGTTCAGGGGCAGAACAACTGATTTTTACCTTGTCAGCTCGGGGATTAGATCTAGCTACTAGTCCAACGCTCTAACCACTAGGCTACCTGCTGGGGGGGGGGGGGGGTTTAAGTGCATTGCGTTACATTTATGTCTGATATATATCAGCTATATAAATGAAGCTTGATGGTTAACACATCTGCCCCCAGAACTTAATCGAGCATCTGGCACAAGTACGCAATATTTTAGTTCTGGGTTTCTGATATTAGGTACTTAGTAACACCATTGCTATTACATAGTAATTGTATAATTGTTGTCTTAACTGAACATGTTGACGTGTTTGTTGGTGTGTAGATCAGGACAGCAAGCTGCAAGCTGAGCGCATCTCCGCATTACAGGAGAGAAAGCAAATCCTGGAGGACATCCTCAGCAGCCGAATGGGAGAGCTGAGACAAGTGTGTCTGCTGGAGGCGGTCAGTTCCTCTCTCCTACCTTTTCACTATTGTAGGTCTCAGGTCAGTTCCTCTCCCCTACCTTTTAACCATTCGCGGGCTCAGGTCAGTTCCTCTCTCCTACCTTTTAACTATTGTAGGGCTCAAAGCACGTTAGAGGGAAAGGCTCCATACACCCAAGCCATGCTATCGAGATGTGTGCTTTATCAGATTAATGGAAAGCAAGAACCAACGTTAGGTTTGTTTTCTGTATCTGACTCAATACAGAGCAGCTCTCAACCCCTGTAAACCTCAACCACCTGAAATAATAAATCAGGCTCAATGAGTTTGGCTGTACAGATGAAAGAACAATATTTGGCAACTTGTTGTTACAAAGCAAAGTTTAAAGAGCAACTGCCATTAAAAAGCAACTTCTTGTTTAGAAAACAGCCTAAGTGGCATTGAAATGAGTCAGAAACATTTATTCTACTGTCAAAATTGACAAAGTGTAAATAGGATAATTTTGGTCAAGGTCATTCTCGTCAAAAACAGAGTTTTGTGAGACTTGTGGTCGTAATTGCATCCCAATGTCCACATGCCCACAGCTGGCAGCACACAAGTAATCAGCATTTCGGAGTGCAGCTGTATGTGACCCAATTGTAATGCTGTGGTAAATTTGGGTTGACTTTGGAAATCCCTATAGGGCTAGTTAGGGACTATCTGCAAATTACACAATGTACATGGAACAATATGTTAAAATTCCAATAGCTCCAAATTTCAATGACTTAAAAATCTCAAACCAACGATAAATTGTAGAAATGGATATACAAATATTGAAAGCATTTAATGAGAACTAAAAGGTGAGCAACAAAATATTGTCTCATTTACAATGTGTAATTTATTGACAGCTCCTAACTAGCCCCGGAGGCTATCCAAAGTCAAACCAACTTTGCCACAGTCGCACACCAGTCGGCTAAAGCTAATTGGCTAAATAAATTGGCTAACTCTTCCCACCTGCGAACACACACAAGAGACACCCACATCAAACACACACCTAGGCTCCTGAGTGGCGCAGTGGTCTAAGGCACTGCATCTCAGTGCAGTTCCTGGTTCGAATCCAGGCTGCATCACATCCGGCCATGATTGGGAGTCCTAAATGGCGGCGCACAATTGGACCAGAGTTGTCCGGGATAGGCCCTCATTGTAAATAAGAATTTGTTCTTAACTGACTTGCCTAGTTTAAATAAAGGTTAAATTAAAAAAACGTTTTAAAAACTAAACAAACTCACATTCTAATTCAGTCATGGCCGCAAGCTTTTCTTAATAAACCAAATCAAAAACGAGGTAAAATCAGGAAGTGCAGTCACCCTTTAAAGTGTTCCCCTTGCAGAGCAGTGTAAGTCAATAATATGTAGTGAAAGCTTATGAATGTTAGCCTTATTTCTCCAGAGACAGAGACCAAAATACTTTACCAGGCACCAAATCCAGCTTTTCACTCACAGCTGTTTCACACATTTCGCCTGATTTTGGTTTAGAATTCAACACAGATGTGTCTCAGCTTCTCTCCAGACTAAGATTATTCATGCATGGAAATGCTCTCTATATACTCTTTAGTGCATTAGATGAGGTGGTTTGATTCACTACCATTCAAATGATACTATTCTTGACCAATGTTCATATTATCACAGTAGCATTAGTTCTAGCTAATTCTAATATACACTGTTACAGTCTCCAGCCTGTGTATGATACAAATGTTTATTACGTTTGTTCCTATTGCTGTTTGATATATTTAATAACAGACAGTATGAAATTTGACTTGGCATTGGCCGTATGAAAACAGTGGTAAAAAAAAGTATGAAAATATCTGCAGGAGCTGACCGGGATGGTCCCACATGCTTTTCCCCTGGAGACAGGAGAGAGAGCTCCTGTTGTACAGCGCAGGGCTGGCCTGGCACATAACAACACCAAGGGAGAGGTCAGAGAACATTCAGAGACTATGACACTGGTCACAGAGGACCTATATGTCTGTTAATACTGATTATCAACTCATCACTGACTAAGTTATTGCTTTGTGCAGGATGAGACAGGTCAGCGAAGGCAGATGAAAACACTCTTCAGTGGTGCTCTGTACAGACACTCAGAGTCAGACAGGAATGTCCCCAACAGCAGGAGGACCGTTCACCGTGGATGCCACACAGGTAAGGTAGCGCTGCTTACAGCAAGAGTTCCAAGATGTATTACCAGCTATACATAAAGATATTGCACAATGTTACAGTACCATGATATCCATAGAGAAAATGCTGAACAACCTCTCAGCACACATAGAATGTAACTTCTATATGAGGCAGTTTCCTCTCCTTTCCGATGCTGTGATGGCCTGTGTATTTGGTCTCCACTTCCTGCCTGTGTTGTACTGTGTAAAACAACACATTTCACTGTACCTATCCAGTATATGTGACAATAAAACATCTTTATTTATTATGTATTACTGAGATTGTTGTTGCCTGTGATGACAGGTTGTGTTTGTTTATTTTCCAGAGGACACAGTGATGTCGGAGAGTACTAGCTCCATGTCAGATTCAACGTCCCATGACAATGGTGAGTCAGCCAGAGCTGCAAATGCAATAATAACAACTGAATCTGTAAAAGCTGGTCTGTAAAATTATTGAACGGTTATCTTTGTGTGTTCCACAAATACAGTTGAAGTCGGAAGTTTACATACACTTAGGTTAGAGTCATTAAAACTCGTTTTTCAACCACTCCACAAATTTCTTGTTAACAAACTATTGTTTTGGCAAGTCGGTTAGGACATCTACTTTGGACATCTATTTCCAAACGCCTGAAGATACCGCGTTCATCTGTACAAACAATAATACGCAAGTATAAACACCATGGGACCACGCAGCCGTCATACTGCTCAGGAAGGAGATGCGTTCTGTCTCCTAGAGATGAACGTACTTTGGTGCGAAATGTGCAAATCAATCCCAGAACAACAGCAAAGGACCTTGTGAAGATGCTGGAGGAAACAGGTACAAAGTATCTATTTCCACAGTAAAACGAGTCCTATATCGACATAACCTGAAAGGCCACTCAGCAAGGAAGAGGTCACTGCTCCGAAACCGCCATAAAAAAAACGGACTATGGTTTGCAACTGCACATGGGGACAAAGATCGTACTTTTTGGAGAAATGTCCTCTGGTCTGATGAAACAAATTGTGGCAAACCTCTTCAAAGCTAGGAGCGTTTGTCACAAATTAAGTGAGAAACTGTCACCAAAGTCAGCCCAGAATTAAAGTTCTTTCGAACACGACAGTACCTGTATGTTTGTTTCTCTGTCCTGGTCCACCCAGGTCGCAGGTAAGGTCAAGGATAGCAGGGTTCGGTACACAAATCTGGTTCTCGGTAGGTCCAGGTCTAAACGCCAACAGGTAAGTCCAAAACAGTCCAGCTCGTACACGGTAAATCCAGCCAATGTAGAATGTCTCTCTCTCTATGGTTCATAGATCCTTCCCGCTCTCTCTCTCTCTTCCTGGTTTTTCTTGACCTTTTATCTGTGGGTCGGCTCCACCTTCTGAGGGTTCCCCTTGCTTCTGGGAATTGTAGTTTTGGCAGTCGGCCATTTTGTGATCTGTAGTTCTGATCGGGGTGGCCATTTTAGTGATCGGGCAGAGCCCGTTTATTAGTTCTGCCCTCACATATCTGCCATTTATCACTCGACCCCCTTCTTTGCCACACATCTCCCCCCCTAGATCCGACCCCCTAGGTCGGGCTACCGCAGCAAAATATGCGTGCATGCGGGATAACCCATCCACATTTCCCATTTCCTTTCCTGCTCTGTGTTTCAAGTCAAAGTGAAACGGTTGGAGACTCAAAAACCACCGCATCACCCGAGCGTTCTTCTCTTTAGCCCTATGCATCCAGGTGAGTGGTGCATGGTCACTGATGAGGGTGAAGTGGCGCCCCAGCAGGTAGTATTTCAGGCTTTCCAGAGCCCACTTTACTGCCAGCGCCTCTTTCTCAACAACTGAGTAGTTGGTTTCCCGTGGTTCCAGCTTCCTGCTTAAAAACAGGATGGGGTGTTCCACCCCTTCTACCTCTTGGGACAGCACTGCTCCCAAGCCGACCTCTGAAGCATCCGTCTGAACCACAAACTCTCTCTCAAAGTCTGGTACCACCAGCACTGGATTACAGCAGAGGGCCTCCTGTAATGTCCTAAATGCTTTGGTGGCCCTTTCATCCCACTTGACCATGTTTGGCCCTCTGGCTCTAGTCATGTCGGTGAGTGGGGCGGCCACTGTGGCATAACTTGGGATGAACTTCCGGTAGTACCCGGTCAGCCCTAGGAAGGCTCGAACCTGCTTCTTATTTACTGGTTTCGGCCATTCTCTAATTGCCTCCACCTTCTTACGTTGGGGTTTGATTAATCCTCTTCCCACGGTGTATCCCAGATACTCCGTTTCCTCTAACCCCACATAACACTTGGCAGGGTTCGCCGTGAGCCCTGCCTTTCTAAGGGCGTCTAACACCGCCTGTACCCGGGGTAAGTGGGATTCCCAATCTGGGCTGTAGATCCCCACGTCATCTAAATAAGCTGCGGCGTATGCTTGGTGCGGTTTTAGGACCTTGTCCATGAGCCGTTGAAAGGTGGCTGGGGCCCCATGTAGGCCGAATGGCATGACGGTGTATTGAAACAAACCGTCAGGGGTTGCAAATGCTGTCTTTTCTTTGGCCCTGGGGGTCAGAGGAATTTGCCAGTACCCTTTTGTCAGGTCCAGGGTCGTAATGTACCGAGCTTTACCAATTTTCTCCAGTAGTTCGTCTACTCTGGGCATGGGGTAGGCATCAAACTTGGAGATTTCATTTACCTTCCGAAAGTCGTTACAGAACCGCAAAGACCCATCGGGCTTGGAGACCATCACAATTGGGCTAGACCACTCACTATGTGACTCTTCGATCACTCCAGCTGTCAACATTTTCTCCGTCTCTGCTCTAATCGCTGCCTGTCGAGCCTCGGGTACCCGATATGGCCTCATGCTCACTTTTCTCCCTGGTAGGGAAACGATATCATGAGCTGTAACCTCAGTTCGGCCGGGTACTTCTGAAAACACATCTCTGTTTTTCTGGATCAGGGTCTTTACTTCCTGTACTTGTGCTGGGGACAAAGTAGGTGAAATATTTACTTCAGCTGTCTCCTGAGTGTGTGTGGGGTACGTGACCATTAGTGTTTCTCTCTCTCTCCATGCTTTTAACAGGTTTATGTGATAGATCTGTTCCTGGGGCCGTCGACCTGGCTGTCGGATCCGATAATTAACTTCTCCTATTCTCTCCAGTACTTCATATGGTCCTTTCCATGTGGCTAGTAGTTTGCACTCTACCGTGGGGATCAGCACTAACACCTTATCTCCCGGTTGAAATTCCCTCAGGGTAGCCTGCCGGTTATAAGTGTGCCGCTGGTGCTCTTGTGCTTGTCTCATGTGCTCTCTGACGATGGGCATGACTGTGGCTATCCTGTTTTGCATTGCCGTGACGTGCTCTATGACACTAGTATACGGGGTGGATTGGTGTTCCCAGGTTTCCCGGGCAATGTCTAAGATTCCCCGGGGGTGCCTCCCATATACCAGCTCGAAGGGAGAAAACCCCAGCGAGGCTTGAGGAACCTCTCTAATGGCAAACATCAGATATGGCAACATGCAATCCCAGTTTTTCCCATCCTTGTCAATTACCTTCCTGAGCATTGACTTCAGGGTCCGGTTGAATCTCTCAACCAGCCCGTCCGTCTGTGGATGGTAAACTGATGTCCTCAACTGTTTCACCTGCCACAATTTACAAAGGTCTGCCATAAGGCGGGACATAAAGGGGGTCCCCTGGTCAGTAAGGATCTCCTTTGGGACCCCAACCCTGGTGAACAATAGCACTAGTTCCTTGGCGATATTTTTGGAAGCCATTGTCCGAAGGGGAATGGCTTCTGGGTAGCGAGTGGCATAATCTAGAATGACCAGTATGTATTGGTGCCCTCTGGCAGATTTGGGTAGTGGGCCCACTATGTCCATCGCTATCCTCTCAAATGGCGTTTCGATTATGGGGAGTGGCACTAACGGGCTTCTAAACGCTGGTCGGGGAGCTGTTACCTGGCACTCCGGGCACTCTCCACAATGCCGAGCCACTTCAGCCTGAATTCCTGGCCAGTAAAACCTCCTTACAATCCGGTCTCGGGTTTTATCGATACCAAGGTGTCCACCCAGAATGTGCCCATGAGCTAGATCCAGCACTGTCTTTCTGTACCGGGTGGGGACCAACAACTGTTCCACCACATCAACCCCTATTTTTGAGACTCTGTACACCAAACCATTTTTCATGATGAAGTGGGGAAAACTATTAGGCATCATCCTATCATTTATGGGAGTACCATCTATGACCTGCACGTCTGCTCTGGCTTGCTGCAGGGTTGGATCCTGGTGTTGGGCCGTCCCGAAATTAGTCATGGACCCTGCCAGGTCTGCTGGTTCTAGATAGTCGTCCTCTGGATTCAGATCGACCCCAGCCCCACTAGTACTGGGCTGTTCATTATCAACAAGGTTTGCCACTTCATCCTCATCCTCCCCTACTAGTACCTGTGGGCTTGGCCCCTGGGAGACCTCTTTTCTTGGCCTTGGTTGAAGGCCCCATGCTTCTTCCTGCTTGGTCAGGGTTGTTGGCTTCTCAAATATGCCGTTCTTTTGACCTAACTTCGCAAAGTTAGGAAAGTATCTACCCAATATTACATCATATGGCATCTTTGGGACCACGCCGACCTCATAATCCAGCAGACCGTCCTCTGTTTGTATGCTCACTAATGCTGTGGGGTACAGACGGGTATCCCCATGAATGCACGTAACACTGATATCCTGACTTGTATCCAGTTTATGCGTCGGCACTAGGTTTGCAACGACCAGGGTTAGCATACTGCCGGAATCCAGTAGTGCTTCAACCTCCTTCCCTTCAACCTTCACCCTGCACATATGTTTGTTTCTTGATCTTTCAAGTACAGTGGTTACCACGGGACATGCATACCATATCTCATCTTCTTTTTCACCGAGGTTACATTGCATTGGCTCTTCTTTAATAGGGCAGTAGGCTGCAATATGTCCCGGTCGATTACAATTGTAACAGATAATAGGGTTCCAGGGGGGAGACCTCCTCGACCCCCAGTCCCGGTTTCCGGTTTTTCCCTTAGTGTCTCGGCCTGATTCTGATTCTTTCCTCATGGCCCCACGCTGCTCTCCTCCCCCTCCCCCTGTTGGCACAGTCTTAACCTGTCCGCTGGTTCGCCCAGGCCTGGGGAATGGGAATCTTTCCTCCTGCGCCTGCTCAGCTGTTCCTGCCGTACAATACCGTTCAACCAGGCCCACGAGATGGTCGGCGGAAAGTACCTCGTTCTGGCCAACCCATCGTCGCACTTCTTGGGGTAGACCTCGCTGAAACTGGTTGAGTACGATGGTCTCGACGACCTCAGCGGACGAACGGGTCTCCGGTCGCAACCATTTCCGTGCCAGGTGAATCAAGTCGAACATCTGTGTTCGGGGGGGTTGTCCCGGTCTGTAGGACCACTGGTGGAAGCGGTGTGCCCTCACGGTATCGGTCACTCCCAGTCTAGTCAGAATCTCTCCCTTGAGTTTATCGTAATCCTGTGCATCCTTCAACTCCAGGTCAAAATATGCTTTTTGAGCATCCCCTGCCAGGTATGGTGCCAGAAGCCCTGCCCATTCTTCTTTTGGCCACTTCTCCCTCTCTGCCGTCCTTTCGAAGGTGGTAAGATATGCTTCCACATCATCCTGCGCTGTCATTTTTTGAAGAAAATGATTGGCCCACCTTTGGGTATTTGCAGCTGGTAACTGAGTCCCAATTTGGTCCGCTAGCCCCTTTAGGCCTTCTCTTAACTCCCGGGTGTTTCTCTCTTGCTCTTCTCTGAGCAGCTGGTTGGTGTGGTGCTGGACCTGTAACGTGTCCTGATACATTCGCATTGCATCCTGATGAGCTATTTGTTGAGCTCTAGTTGCCTCTTGTTGGGCGGCCACCGCTTGTAACAGGGCCTGTATGGCTCCCTCCATACTCATTTTCCTGAAAAAACTGTCCTAACCAAACAAAGCCACAAAAAAACAAACAAAAAAAAAACTTGACTCCCCTTTGGAGTGCTAACTAAACTTTTTTTTTTTTTTTTTTTTCTACCTAACCAGCGGTATGGTTAATCCAATGCCCACATTCTCCACCACGTGTGGCAAACCTCTTCAAAGCTAGGAGCGTTTGTCACAAATTAAGTGAGAAACTGTCACCAAAGTCAGCCCAGAATTAAAGTTCTTTCGAACACGACAGTACCTGTATGTTTGTTTCTCTGTCCTGGTCCACCCAGGTCGCAGGTAAGGTCAAGGATAGCAGGGTTCGGTACACAAATCTGGTTCTCGGTAGGTCCAGGTCTAAACGCCAACAGGTAAGTCCAAAACAGTCCAGCTCGTACACGGTAAATCCAGCCAATGTAGAATGTCTCTCTCTCTATGGTTCATAGATCCTTCCCGCTCTCTCTCTCTCTTCCTGGTTTTTCTTGACCTTTTATCTGTGGGTCGGCTCCACCTTCTGAGGGTTCCCCTTGCTTCTGGGAATTGTAGTTTTGGCAGTCGGCCATTTTGTGATCTGTAGTTCTGATCGGGGTGGCCATTTTAGTGATCGGGCAGAGCCCGTTTATTAGTTCTGCCCTCACATATCTGCCATTTATCACTCGACCCCCTTCTTTGCCACAAAATATAGAACTGTTTGGCCATAATGACCATTGTTATGTTTGGAGGAAAAAGGGGGAGGCTTGCAAACCGAAGAACATCGTCCCCACCATGAAGCACAGGGATGGCAGCGCTTTGCTGCAGGAGGGACTGGTGCACTTCACAAAATAGATGGCATCATGAAAGAGGAAAATTATGTGAATATATTGAAGCAACATCTCAAGACATTAGTCAGGAAGTTAAAGCTTGGTTGCAAATGGGTCTTCCAAATGGACAATGACCCCAAGAATACTTCCAAAGTTGTGGCAAAATGGCTTAAGGACAACAAAGTCAAGGTATTGGAGTGGCCATCACAAGCCCTGACCTCAATCCTATAGAAAATGTCTGGGCAGAACTGAAAAAGCTTGTGTGAGCAAGGAGGCCTACAAACCTGACTCAGTTACACCAGCTCTGTCAGAAGGAATGGGCCAAAATTTACCCAACTTATTGTGGGAAGCTTGTGGAAGGCTACCCGAAAGTTAAACAATTTAAAGGCAATGCTACCAAATACTAATTGAGTGTATGTAAACTTCTGACCCACTGGGAATGTGATGAAAGAAATAAAAGCTGAAATAAATCATTCTCTCTACTATTATTCTGACATTTCACATTCTTAAAATAAAGTGGTGATCCAAACTGACCTAAAACAGGGAATTTTTACTAGGATTAAATGTCAGGAATTGTGAAAAACTGAGTTTAAATGTATTTGGCTAAGGTGTATGTAAACTTCCCACTTCAACTGTACATCAGTTGTGCAAAATATTCTTAAAATATCTAGGCAAAGTTAGTATCATTACATTATTCTGTGATGCCACAGAAAAGGAGAGATTGTATTATTTGGTGCTGTTCACATTCACAGTTTATAAATCAGTTACTGGACGACAGATCGTGAAAATGAGAGGGGCAAAGAATCACATTTCACCTCCTTAAATTCTGAATTACACGGCTGCTGCCTGATTATGTTCATGAAAGAGAATGACCTGTTTACTGTAATTGCGTGTCAATTGTGAGTTAGTGACTCTAGTTAAGACTAAACCCCATATTCTCCCTCCCTCAGAGGAGTCCTCTCCCAGTGTGGCAGAAGACCACCGCTCCATGTCCCAGCCCCGTCTGGGCAGCCCAGACCACCGGGTCTGTAGGAAACTGTCCCCAGTGGAGATATACTATGAAATGAGAACACGCCGTAATTCTGTGACCAGCTCTATCAGGTAATGTCAGTGTGTGTGTGTGTGTGTGTGTGTACAGTCGTGGCCAAAAGTTTTGAGAATGACACAAATATTAATTTTCACAAAGTATGCTGCCTCAGTTTGTATGATGGCAATTTGCATATACTCCAGAATGTTATGAAGAGTGATCAGATGAATTGCAATTAATTGCAAAGTCCTTCTTTGCCATGCAAATGAACTGAATCCCCCCAAAACATTTCCACTGCATTTCAGCCCTGCCACAAAAGGACCAGCTGGCATCATGTCAGAGATTCTCTCGTTAACACAGGTATGAGTGTTGACGAGGACAAGGCTGGAGATCACTCTGTCATGCTGATTGAGTTCGAATAACAGACTGGAAGCTTCAAAAGGAGGGTGGTGCTTGGAATCATTTTTCTTGCTCTTTCAACCATGCTTACCTGCAAGGAAACACGTGACGTCATCATTGCTTTGCACAAAAAGGGCTTCACAGGCAAGGATATTGTCGGCTCCTCTCCTTGTTCGGGCGGCGTTCGGCGGTCGACATCACTGGCTTTCTGGCCATCGCCGCTCTATTTTTCATTGGTCCATTTGTTTTGTCTTGTTCCCTGCACACCTGGTTTACATTCCCCAATCACACTGCATGTATTTATTCTTCTGTTCCCCCTCATGTCTTTGTGTGATATTGTTTGTGTTACGTGTTATTTGTGACGCACCAGACTGGTGTTCTTATATTCCGTGTTGTTCACGAGGTATGTTTATTTGTTATACATACATTTTTGTGACTGTTTGCGCATTCTTGCACTTTTGCCAATTGGCTGGAGGTTTTGACGCAGTTGCGTCCGTCTGTTGGTTTCTCCTGCCTCAATAAAGTGTGCGCCTGTTCACAACCCTCTGCTCTCCTGCGCCTGACTTCGCTACCAGTACGCACACCCTTGACAGGTATTGCTGCCAGTAAGATTGCACCTAAATTAACCATTTATCGGAACATCAAGAACTTTAAGGAGAGCGGTTCAATTATTGGGAAGAAGGCTTCAGGGCGCCCAAGAAAGTCCAGCAAGCACCAGGACCGTCTCCTAAAATTGATTCAGCTGCGGGATCGGGGCACCACCAGTACAGAGCTTGCTCAGGAATGGCAGCAGGCAGGTGTGATTGCATCTGCACGCACAGTGAGGCGAAGACTTTTGGAGGATGGCCTGGTGTCAAGAAGGGCAGCAAAGAAGCCACTTCTCTCCAGGAAAAACATCAGGGACAGACTGATATTCTGCAAAAGTACAGGGATTGGACTGCTGAGAACTGGGGTAAAGTCATTTTCTCTGATGAATCCCCTTTCTGATTGTTTGGGGCATCCGAAAAATTAGCTTGTCCGGAGAAGACAAGGTGAGTGCTACCATCAGTCCTGTATCATGCCAACAGTAAAGCATCTTGAGACCATTCATGTGTGGGGTTGCTTCTCAGCCAAGGGAGTGGGCTCACTCACAATTTTGCCTAAGAACACAGCCATGAATAAAGAGTTTGGTGACGAACAATGCCTTTTCCAGCATGATGGAGCACTTTGCCATAAGGCAAAAGTGATAACTAAGTGGCTCGGGGAACAGAACATCGATATTTTGTGTCCATGGCCAGGAAACTCCCCAGACCTTAATCCCATTGAGAATTTGTGGTCAATCCTCAAGAGGCGGGTGGACAAAGAAAAACCCACAAATTCTGACAAACTCCAAGCATTGATTATGCAAGAATGGGCTGCCATCAGTCAGGATGTGGCCAGAAGTTAATTGACAGCATGCCAGGGCGAATTGCAGAGGGCTTGAAAAAGAAGGGTCAACACTGCAAATATTGACTCTTTGCATCAACTTCATGAAATGCTTGTAATTATACTTCAGTATTCCATAGTAACATCTGACAAAAATATCTAAAGACACTGAGGCAGCAGACTTTGTGAAAATTAATATTTGTGTCATTCTCAAAACTTTTGGCCACGACTGTATATATGGGTAAAGCACTCCATCTTTTTGTGTCTAATGCTATGTTCTGATGTTTTTCCCTAGCCCTAGTCATTCTCTACCAAGGAGTGCATCTAATGTTGAAGGCAGAAGTGTTCCTGCTACTCCCCTCCTCGCCCGAACCGCCCCAATCAGTGTTCATGTCAGGTAATATTCCTCCTCTGATCCAGTGCTTCTGCTTAATGCAGCACATCCACTGCTACCCACCCACTATGATGACAGAGAGGCTGACCGAATGACCAATGAGTGCAGCAGGTAATTAAGCTACAGAACATGCCAGTGATGGCTATCAAGATGCCAGTCAAGGCTCCCAAGATGATTTATTTTGTGAGAAGTCAGGTGCTTAGTGTCATATCGACTTATATCATGCTTTTTTTAAATGTATTTTGGTATTCATAGGTTTGACATGACAAATTCAATCATTTGAAAATCAAAATGTAAAGATAGGTTATTGTCATAATGTAAACACACTATCACAATAAGCCCATCAAATGCTCATTGCTCTCCATCGCTCCTTCAGATCAGATGACTCTGGTGGGATTTCACTAAAACAGTGGTCTGGCAGCCTGGATGTACCACATATGGAGCCCCTGGCCCAGGAAGGCCCCTCCTCGGAGCGCAAAGGCTGCCCTTACAGCTCCCGTGCCCGGCGAAGCAACAGTTCTGAGGCCCTGCTTGACCGCTCCAGTCTCCCCGAGGACCCAGCCCCCAGGAATGGGATGCCCCCCAGAGGAGGGCCTTACAAAAGCTCTGAGGCCCTCACTGACGGCAAGCTGAGGCACATCCACCTGGGCAATCCTGAGAGACAGGAGCAGGCCAACCTGCGGCTGTCCATGGGTGGGAGAGTAGAAGCAGCAGAAGGAGGGGGTTACAATGAGCTCCTAATGGATTACATCTGGGGAAAGCAACAGAGAATGCAAGTGCAACACCAGCTGTACCAATCAACAGGTAGAATCTGGCAGGACATTTCCTCTCCTCGATCGTCCACTGCTGCAGTGCCTCCTCACGCCAATGGCTTCTCCCACTCCCAGGTGCATCTTCCCAGCGCTGCCCCTTCCTACAGTCCCAGGGTGATCCGTAGCTCCCAGGCAGAGCCTCGCAGAGTCAAAGTCACCCGGACCAAGTCCTGCGGACCCTTCATCCCCCTGCAGCAGGATGCCATCCTGCTCTCTGCTTATGAGTCTCCCCACCCTGCCCCAAGCTCCACTACCTCCTCCATTCCCAACCTGCACCCCTTCCAGACTGAGCTGTCCGGCCCAACATTCAATCGCAGGCCTCCCCAGTTCTCTCTCCCCACCCCTGAGGACTCGACGAGGAGTCTGCATAAAGCCTTGGCGCTGGAGGGTCTCAGAGACTGGTATCTGAGGAACGCCCTCGGCTACCCTACCACTACATCAAAGGGGCATGATGCAGGGGTCTCCCGTCTCTCACACCCCCACCCTTTGGTGCACCAGGCTCAGTCTATACAAGGTGATCCACTCCATAGGTCCCAGATGTCTCAGTCAGCCAGCTTCCATGGCCACCCACTGCATGGAAGGTGAGTATTTCTCTACTTAGGAATGATTGTTGGTAACATTCACACAGGTGCACATTAGAGTACTTTTTATCATGTTTGTTTGCTAAGTACTGTAATGATTTGTGCCCTCTCTATGGCAGGTCAATGGAGTTCTCACTCTATCAAGAGCCCATTCATCCCCAGATGCAAGACATGACTCCAAAGGAGCCCAGTGCTGACCCTGGCACTTTGGTCTGATGTAGCTAAATATATATTCAAACACACATGTGCACGGACAGACGGACGGACGGACAGACAGACAGACAGACCCGAACACTGTAAAAGGAGCTGATATAAGGTGACCTCACAAGCTAAAAAAAAACATTACAACCACAGCAGAAAAAGACTGTAAAGCTGTTCTGAATGCCCTCTGTTGAATGCCCACCAACTTTTGACCCGTAGATCGCAAAGCGAGAAATAGATTTGCACTGGAGCTGTCCCAGGAGTCACAGAATATATTGTTATTCTGTAGCTACTGTATACTGTATTGTATTCTATTGTTGGTCAGACCCAAGCCACATGTAACAAACATCCTCCTTGTTTAACCTAACAAATCTCCCAATATATAATTTTTTACAGAATAAAGTATATGTATTCTAAAGTACTATTTTGTATCTTCTGAGATATAAAGAATAGTTATATAAAAGAGGTAATTTAGTGTCTTGTGATTTACAAAAATATATAATGAACTCATATCAACTAAAAAGTAGTTAAACACACCAGTGAATGTGTAAATTAACCTGTTTGTAAACATGAATATATATGTCTTATCTCTTCATCTGTCCATCAAACATACACATTTCAGACGTGCTTGCTATTTCTCATGTTTGTCAAGTGAACACAAATCCTTTCAAAGCTTGGTCTTCAATCAACAAATGAAAGAAATTCCTGTTGTTGCCAAATTGTTGTTTCATGCAAGCTCTTTTTTTCTGCATTTCCTAAGAGTCCAGCTGCTGAAACGACATAATAGTCAAGTTCAGATAAAAACCTGAGGACTTTTAGAGGTCTATGACAGTTGTTTAATGAACTTTCTATTCATTTATTTTCATTCAGTTGCGTAGCACATTTTCCTTCAGAGCACTTTATGAACGTCATAAGCCTTAACCAATTGCAGCAGTGGGATGGGGAAATTGTCCCCAAGAGAGAACACACTAAAACCAGAAAATGGTTGACAGCGTATGAAGTTTGAGCAAATAAGAAAAGTGTTACCAGGTTGAAGTTCATGTTCAAGTCTACGTCAAGGTGACATTTTTGTGGCCCATTTGGACATTCACGATCAAAGTGATGTAGTGTATAAAATTATGTATTTATAAGATTGTAACAACATTATCAACAATAAACCGCATATTTGGATCTGTATGTATCATGATAATAAGCTAGATTTGATTCTAAATTCCTTTATAAACTGATGTCAACTTAATGTGGAGAAATGAAAAGGGGTCTAACTAGAACAGGGCTAGGGGATGGGACTGTTGGCATGAGCAGGCCTTATGTCAAAACTCATAAATGTGGTAGTATGAGAATACGTTTCCATTGTATCATGTCATACGCTACTCCTATTGGTGGCACAATGTTATCATAATGGTAAAAATTATTTCATGTAATTAATGCCATTCCCATATACCACCGCAATTCAAGAACAGTCCTTTTATAAACTTCCCATGACATGTGCTTGTTTGTTCTTGTGTATCTTAGGTTCATGATTATACCATTATAAAAGGGCATCACTAACAACCTGAATGGTAGGAAATGAATACCTCTGGAAATAAATGTATGAGTAGCTAATAATGATCTTTCATTTTAACTGATTAATGTCATGGCTTCATCTATTGACATGTTTTACAGGTAAAGCTATTCCTTTAATCTCAAGTACCTTTAATGGAATGTTATATTTGTTTTAAATGTTGGTGTTTTCACATTCAATAGTTAGTGTGTGAATTTCTTCAAGCTAGTCTTAACCTGAAACTGATGACCAAACTGCTGTGCATTGGGGGTCGTAAATGTATTTTTCAGGTGATGTACTTATGTCTGTAAAACATAAATGAATATACATTTAGCTCGAAGGAAATTTATCCAGAATATATATTGTATATTTATGAACTTATAACATTTTGTATCTATTTGTGAAATACACTTCTGTCATAAAACCCATTCAGCACCAGCCAGAGCAGTGCGGTGTTAACTAACATTTACAAGTGTATTAGTTGTAGCTTTTCAGAGAATGAGTTATGTTGATTGACTGGAATTGTTTGGGACTGAAATCCCCTTCTGTTTTTCTCCTGAAATTTGTTCATCCTATTACAGTATGTCCATATTTCAAAGGGGTGAGAAATACTGTACAGTTTCTGTTTGAGGATGGGGTACATTCATTGATATTTTTTAAATAAAGTATCATCATGGTAAATGCAACATCTTGGACTGGAATCATTTTAAAAAACGATATTGATTTTCATGTATTTACAGTAATTACTGTGAGTGATTTGCCTCAAATAAAGTATGTATATCATAGGTCATAGGTCATTTCATCGTTCATCCTTATTAGCCTAATTCTAATGACTTTGGCTTTGTTTGAAGTATTTGGCACAATTTGACATATTTAAAACATGTTTAAATAGCTTGCTAGTGTAGCTTATGGTGCTGCCAGCCACACAGCATGTACTGTCCAGTCAAACACTGGCAAAGCTCATGTCATTTTCAGAACGTGTGCTGTGCTTATGGGCAGGCACACACGCGGAGCCAGCTAGTGATGGGCATTCCGAGTCTTTTCGGTGAGCCGGCTGGCCCATTTTGCTCAGTTCACGTAAAAAAGCCGGCTAATTTGGCTCCCAAACGGCTCTTTGTTCAAAATGCTTAAAACTAGAACTAGAACCATGAAAAACCGCAAATCTCCAATTTAAAGCCCAAAAGGTAAGCTACCATTATCTCAGATCGTGAAATGCGCGTTCAAATATATTTTTACCTGGCCAAATGATTCGTTTTTTCGTGGACCAGATTGATGCGTTCTCCCCACTATTTATTGTTTCTGTAGTGAGGATTCGCATTTTTTAGGTAATTATTTTGTAACGTAACCGTAGAAAAACGTTATTTTGAGCTCAAAAAGCAGTAGCAGCAGTATGCAAATCAGGGAGCCAAATTAATGAATATTTCACTGATGCGATTCGGTTCCCAATGTTAACCAAAAAGATCCTTTCAAAAGAGCCGTTCGTTCGCGACGCATAGTAGAGCAAACGTTGACGAAGAAGGAACGGTGCTTCAGTTTACTGGTTAAATCGGAGGACTCTGTTTTTCATTATTATATGTAAGTATTTGGTAAATATTACAGCGTTTTTTCACAGTTACAGGCAGTTTATAAGCAATTGTTACTTGATATGTCACATTGTAGCAACTGTACGAATTTGAAGTCGGTTGCTTCAAAGCAATGACAATCTGTAACGAATAACGTCAGCTAAACAACTTTTGTGGAGAACAGACTCAGGCTAATTTACGCGTTGCGTTAGCTAGCTAGTTAGTTGTACAAATCTGTTATAAAAATGTAAATCATATCTGTTACAAAGCATTTTATTTTTCTTTAGGGGACATAGCTAGGTTTGTTGGACTTGGCAGTTCTGAATTGGTGAAAGGATTGACTTTTTCTTAACAACTCTTTGACACCTTAATGACTTGACTGAGACGGTCGTATCAATAGCTGTAATTGTCACAGGTTTACAATAAAGACTCCTAGACAGCATGCACTCAGTCAATAAAGTTACAGGCCAGCTTTGAAGAGCTATTTACGTTGACATGCCATTCATCTAAACCCAGCTAAAAATAAATGGACTCTTGCACATTCACTGGGCCCTTTCAAATGTCATTGCAGCCAGGCCCTCGAACTATAAGATTTACTAAATGTAGAATTTGAATAGGCTTACTCAGTGTGTAGATATATTGGCCATGTTGTGTCGTCTGAATTAACCTCATATCATATGTATGAATGCCTATTAGGTCAACTTATAATAGTGTGAACAGTGAAAGTTTAGTAAACAGTTTGTTTGTTTTTCTTTTTGCCTTAGGCCTTCTGCGTGTACCATCTTCATCTCCATTTTCTTCAATCCTGCCCTTGCATGACCTGTGCTGTCTAGGCTAGAAGACGTCGGCTCCCTGTTCTATTGTGTGTCCCTTGTCACAATGTCCAATGAACCTTCGTCTAGATATGCTGCTGCAATATCAGCCCTTTCCCTCAGTTTACCTGCTGTTAACCCCAACCCAACCATTACCCTCAGTTCATCCACTGCCCCCAACCCACCGCTTACCCCTAAACCCTCTCTTATCCCCAAGTCACCCCTTACATCCAAATCCCTTACCCCTAAACCACTAGTTGCCCCTACCCTCAAACCACCCCTTACCATCAAACTACCCCCTGCTGCCAGCCCAGACCCTTTAAATTCATATCCGCCTTCACTTGAGATTTTGGGATCAGATGACGAGGAACAGGAGAATCCATCTGATTACTGCATAGGTACTTCACCAGTGTGCCAAATATAACCAAACAACAATACAATCGTGTGGTAGAAGGAGTTGTTGTATACAGTTTATTGTTGATCGGAAAGAAGTTTCACTTTTTATTGTAGGTGGGTACTACCCGGTGGAAATTGGAGAGATATTCATTGACCGTTACCAGGTGGTGAAGAAGCTGGGATGGGGCCACTTCTCTACTGTGTGGCTAGGCTGGGACATGGAGTAATTATAATAGTTATGCTGATAACATAGATTTTGTTATTGATTCGGTTTCATATTGTGATTATGACAGCTGAAGCAAGTGATTCACAATGTTTATTTTATGTGCAGGAAGAGGCGTTTCGTGGCTCTGAAGTTGGTAAAGAGTGCTCCAACCTTCACAGAGACCGCTTTGGATGAGATCAAGCTTCTGAAATGTGTCAGTATTATATGCCCATGTTCAACATTTTATTCTCTGCTAGGTATGCCTAATCACAGGTTGCCTAGGAGGCAGCTCTACAGAGTGGTCACTAGCTGGCATAACCACAAAGTCATCAAATCAGATTTTGAACTTAAACTTATCCTTAACCTTAAATTAATACATTTTTGTTTTCATAAATACATTTTTATGATATAGCCAATTGTGACATTGCAGCTGACCCATCTAGCAGAAATCGCTCAGTTCTGCCTCCAGGGCAAGATTCATGACAATAAATGTCAACCTGTGGCCTAATCAGTGTAATTACTTGCTTGTTCATCAACCAGAACCAGGTTTAGTAGGAACTATATAATTGTATTAGTTGCACAATGGTGATAAGAAAAAGGAATATGTTTACTCCCCAGTTATGTCCTGTTATATATTGCTTTTAGGTAAGGGACAGTGATCCATCTGACCCTAAACGTGACACTGTTGTGCAGCTTATTGATGATTTCAAAGTCTCTGGAGTCAATGGGGAGCGTATCCTTTAAAAGCCACCTATACGTTATCCTTTTACCCATAATATCTTTATCATACAACATGTGTCATATGTTAACTTGCACATTTAATATAAATGGTTTCTCCTTGATTCAGCTATGTGTCAGATGTATGCATGGTTCTTGAAGTGCTGGGTCACCAGCTGCTGAAGTGGATCATCAAATCCAACTACACTGGCCTTCCCCTGCCCTGCGTTAAGAGCATCCTTAGACAGGTGCTGTGTCTTTCCCCTGTGATCTCCAAATTCTCTCTCTAGCATTTTATCATCCAAAGCAGCTTTTGTGAATGGATGATCTCCTTTGTGTGTTCCCTGCTGTCATGTAGCCACAGTATATCACCATTGTTGTTTCATATCACAGGTTCTTCAGGGCTTAGATTACTTGCACACTAAATGCAAGATTATCCACACAGACATCAAGCCAGAGAACATCCTTTTGAGAGTGGATGAGGTTTACGTCCAGGAGCTGGCAGCCGACACCAAGCTATGGGAGCTGCCAGTGTCTTCTGCTCCCACAAGCTGTTCAGGTTAGTATTGCTCTCAATTCCATGTTGGCATACACATATCACTAAGTACGTATCCCTGTGGCATTCCTCTGTCTGTTTGACTTATTTTATTAATAGATGGAGGGAAATGGAAAAGATTTGTTACAGAGAGATGGCGATACAATAACAGTGCTGACTATTAGGAATAGATGATTAACAAGTTTAATATGATTTCAATAGATGGGTCTGTTTTTTTCTTCTTCTTTATGATTTGATTTCATGCTCTATTGTGCCCTGCTGATCTCTTCATCTACTACTGATGCCAGCAAACACCAGTCTAAGAGAAAAGCAGGTATGACAATCAACTCTTTATTATTGTCTCAAAGCATAAACCAACCATAGTGCTACAAAGGCGGAAAGAATATATTCTGTTCATCTTTTGATTACCTCATCTATCACCTCTGTCTCCTACCCCTCCTGTCATAACCTGGGTATTAGATTGTGTCAAACTTGATCGGGAAATTGACGGTGGCTTTCCAGGCTCTTGGGGTTTGGGTAAGATGGCCTTGGCATTGTGAGTGTGTGCTGATTCACTGCATATTGGCCCTCAGAAGGTCCTTTTGGAGAAAAGCTTTGATCTGGAAATGTGCTATGTTATATCATTTGTTTTGGCTGTTGTCAATAGTTACGGTATTGTTTCAGGTTTTCTACTCATTCAACCATGAAAGCAGTGCAGTTGTGTGTGTGTGTGTGTGTGTGTGTGTGTGTGTGTGTGTGTGTGTTATTTAAAATGTGTATAACCTGCACAAGAACAGCATTTCTGAATGAAGATGTACTATCTACAAATTGCTGTTTGCATTCAGTATTTATGTATTCTACAAATGTCTGTTTGTATATAGTCCTTATGTATTCAATCAGTATTCATAACTACACCTTTGCATTTGTAGTGAAATTGCTCACCTTGATAAACTCATCGATAATTAGCATGCACTGCATGAAAAGGGGATATGCAGTTCTGATATTTAAGAAAATGTACCATATTTGCAGAGATTGTTTTAAAATATATTTGAACACTGTTGCTTGCTGCAACATGAGAGATGTGAATCCCATTTTAAGTTTCCCATCAAACTACTGTGACTGTGCTCATAGACTGGGAAGGTCTCCAGGATCCCGATGGCCAAGTTGTCGAGGAAGGAGAAGAAACAACAACAGCCGCAGAAGGGCGAGGACACTTTAGTTGGCCGTCAGAAGAGGGAGAAACCTCATGTGTCATTCTCTAATATCACCACTCCCTGTAGCACCCCTAATTCCACCTCGTCCCCTAAGCCTTCAGGTCCTGTACATACTACTTGGAGACGGACCCTGCTGCATGAAGAAGCAATGGGCTCTGACAGCAAGGAGTCGGTCTCGTCACCGATGGAAGATGCACCATCATTGACTACAATGTCTCACTGTTCTAGACAATCTATAGTGTTACATCATTCTACCCAGAGAGACAACCAGCCCTCATCACCATCACATGGTCAGTCTTGCTCTGGAGCCAGCAGTTTAGAGTATATTGTAATAGCATATTACCTTGTAATATACATGTCAGAATACCTGTCCACTCGTCTTTCAAATGAACTTTTATGATTTGCAATATAGTATGATATGCATATGCTGATGATTCAGTTAATTTATATGATTGATATTGCATGTTGTAATACCTCATACAAATCAACCATTTTACACCAGAGCACTCACAGCGCATCCGTTATTGTAGTGGACAGGTGTAGAATCATTCAGTAATATCTATCTGAGGTATCTGCTTTATATTTTGTTTCAGGGTTAAGTGAAACAGATCTGTTGGTGAATCTTCTGAAGCCACAGAATGCTGATAAAATCAGCATCAAGATTGCAGATCTGGGAAACGCCTGCTGGGTGGTGAGTTACTATCTGACTACAGACATTATGTATTTGAATGAATATATGTATTAATAAATACAGTGTCTTAGAAGACAAAATACATTACATTCAAATGATACAGCTTATTATCAGCTAATTGCTTATGGTATGGAGTGCTAAGTCTTCATCTCTGCTCTCCTCCAGTACAAACATTTCACAGAAGACATCCAGACCTGCCAGTACCGCTCTGTTGAGGTCCTGATTGGGTCTGACTATGGCACTCCTGCAGACATCTGGAGCATAGCCTGCATGGTGAGAACCCAGGAGCACCACATCCACCCTTATGTTGATGTTAGCTGTCCGAAATATCTTTTACTGAGAAGTCTTACATTTCCATTAAGGCGTTTGAGCTGGCTACCGGGGAGTATCTGTTTGAACCCCATTCAGGGGACAACTTCTCACGAGAGGAAGGTAAGCCTTATCCTTTCTCCTCTCTGTCCTGTGTTTTTCCTGGTGATTGTCCTTGATCTTTAAAAAAACGCTTTAATGTCTCCCATCAGATCACATTGCTCACATAATTGAGTTGCTGGGACCCCTTCCATCCCAGTTTGCCCTCTCAGGGAGAAACTCCAAGCGATATTTCAATCACAATGGTATATCTATTCACAATTGGTGTATCCACCATAGGGGTTTCCTTTAGCATATGATTCATATTTTGGTGAAAAAGTACCCTTATTTTAGTTTCACCCACAATATCAAATTCCATTTACATATCCTGTTCAGTCAATCCCTAGTGTAATCATGTAACACTCTTTCCCTTGTTTGCTCACAGGGCATCTGCGGCGCATCTCAAGGCTGAAACCGTGGGGTTTGTGTGAGGTCCTGCTGGATAAGTTTGAGTGGCCGCGGGAACAGGCAGTCCAGTTCAGTGCTTTCCTCCTCACCATGCTGGAGCCCCTCCCAGAGAAGCGAGCCACCGCTGCCCAGTGTCTAAAACACCCCTGGATCTCCTCATAGACATCATACCACTGCCCAGTGTCTAAACCTCCCTGCATCTCCTCATAGACATCATACCACTGCCTGGTGTCTAAAACCCCCTGGATCTCCTCATAGACATCATACCACTGCCCAGTGTCTAAACCTCCCTGCATCTCCTCATAGACATCATACCACTGCCCAGTGTCTAAACCTCCCTGCATCTCCTCATAGACATCATACCACTGCCCAGTGTCTAAACCTCCCTGCATCTCCTCATAGACATCATACCACTGCCTGGTGTCTAAAAACCCCCTGGATCTCCTCATGGACACAGATTCACCACCGCTGCCTGGTGTCTGAACCCGATCTGGATCTCCTCATGGATACAGAG